>NC_083384.1:3567187-3886875 GCF_031755915.1 Ziziphus jujuba | reverse complement strand
CTAAAAATTTATTTGAATAAACAAAAAAAAAAACACTGTGAAGCAGCTATAACATTTTCACTTGTTATTTAAAGTTTAAAGAAATCAACTGTATAATACTTAGAAAAAAACAAAAAAACAAAATTTTCACAATAATAGGCGACGCATAATGGTATTTATGCATAGCGATACATCAATAACATATATGCTCAAAATTTATTTGAAAAAACAAAAAAAAAAAGCACTGTGAAGCAGCTATAACATTTTCACTTGTTATTTAAAGTTGAAAGAAATCAACTGTTTAATACTTAGAAACAAACAACAAAAAATAAAATTCACAATAATAGGCAAAACATAATAGTATTTATGCGTCGCCGTAGATCAATAACATATTTTCTAAAAATTTATTTGAAAAAACAAAAAAAGAAAAAGCACTGTGAAGCAGCTATAACATTTTCACTTTTATTTAAAGTTGAAAGAAATCAACTGTTTAATAATTAGAAAAAAACAAAAAAAAAATTTCACAATAATAGGCGACGCATAATGGTATTTATGCGTCGCCGTACATCAATAACATAGTTTCTAAAAATTTATTTGACAAAACAAAAAAAAAAAGCACTGTGAAGCAGCTATAACATTTTCACTTGTTATTTAAAGTTGAAAGAAATCAACTGTTTAATACATAGAAAAAAACAAAAATAAAAAAATTTCACAATAATAGGCGACGCATAATGGTATTTATGCGTCGCCATATATCAATAACGTATTTTCTAAATATTTAATTGAAAAAACAAAAAAAAAAGCATTCTGAAGCAGCTATAACATTTTCACCTGTTATTTAAAGTTGAAAGAAATCAACTGTTTAATACTTATAAAAAAACCAAAAAAAAAAAATTTCACAATAATAGGCGACGCAAAATGGTATTTATGCGTCGCCATACATCAATAACATATTTGCTCAAAATTTATTTGAAAAACAAAAAAAAAAAAGCACTGTGAAGCAGCTATAACATTTTCACTTGTTATTTAAAGTTGAAAGAAATCAACTGTTTAATACTTAGAAAAAAACAACAAAAAATAAAATTCACAATAATAGGCAAAACATAATAGTATTTATGCGTCGCCGTATATCTATAACATATTTTCTAAAAATTTATTTGAAAAAACCAAAAAAAAAAAAAGCACTGTGAAGCAGCTATAATATTTTCACTTGTTATTTAAAGTTGAAAGAAATCAACTGTTTAATACTTAGAAAAAAAAAAAAATTTCACAATAATAGGCGACGCATAATGGTATTTATGCGTCGCCATACATCAATAACATATTTTCTAAAAATTTATTTGACAAAACAAAAAAAAAAAGCACTGTGAAGCAGCTATAACATTTTCACTTGTTATTTAAAGTTGAAAGAAATCAACTGTTTAATACATAGAAAAAAACAAAAATAAAAAAATTTCACAATAATAGGCGACGCATAATGGTATTTATGCGTCGCCATATATCAATAACGTATTTTCTAAATATTTAATTGAAAAAACAAAAAAAAAAGCATTCTGAAGCAGCTATAACATTTTCACCTGTTATTTAAAGTTGAAAGAAATCAACTGTTTAATACTTATAAAAAAACCAAAAAAAAAAAATTTCACAATAATAGGCGACGCAAAATGGTATTTATGCGTCGCCATACATCAATAACATATTTGCTCAAAATTTGTTTGAAAAACAAAAAAAAAAAGCACTGTGAAGCAGCTATAACATTTTCACTTGTTATTTAAAGTTGAAAGAAATCAACTGTTTAATACTTAGAAAAAAACAACAAAAAATAAAATTCACAATAATAGGCAAAACATAATAGTATTTATGCGTCGCCGTATATCAATAACATATTTTCTAAAAATTTATTTGAAAAAACCAAAAAAAAAAAGCACTGTGAAGCAGCTATAATATTTTCACTTGTTATTTAAAGTTGAAAGAAATCAACTGTTTAATACTTAGAAAAAAACAAAAAAACAAATTTCACAATAATAGGCAACGCATAATGGTATTTATGCGTCGCCATACATCAATAACATATTTTCTAAAAATTTATTTGACAAAACAAAAAAAAAAGCACTGTGAAGCAGCTATAACATTTTCACTTGTTATTTAAAGTTGAAAGAAATCAACTGTTTAATACATAGAAAAAAACAAAAATAAAAAAATTTCACAATAATAGGCGACGCATAATGGTATTTATGCGTCGCCATATATCAATAACGTATTTTCTAAAAATTTAATTGAAAAAACAAAAAAAAAAAGCATTCTGAAGCAGCTATAACATTTTCACCTGTTATTTAAAGTTGAAAGAAATCAACTGTTTAATACTTATAAAAAAACCAAAAAAAAAAAATTTCACAATAATAGGCGACGCAAAATGGTATTTATGCGTCGCCATACATCAATAACATATTTGCTCAAAATTTATTTGAAAAACAAAAAAAAAAAGCACTGTGAAGCAGCTATAACATTTTCACTTGTTATTTAAAGTTGAAAGAAATCAACTGTTTAATACTTAGAAAAAAACAACAAAAAATAAAATTCACAATAATAGGCAAAACATAATAGTATTTATGCGTCGCCGTATATCAATAACATATTTTCTAAAAATTTATTTGAAAAAACCAAAAAAAAAAAAAGGACTGTGAAGCAGCTATAATATTTTCACTTGTTATTTAAAGTTGAAAGAAATCAACTGTTTAATACTTAGAAAAAAACAAAAAAAAAAAATTCACAATAATAGGCAACGCATAATGGTATTTATGCGTCGCCATACATCAATAACATATTTTCTAAAAATTTATTTGACAAAACAAAAAAAAAAGCACTGTGAAGCAGCTATAACATTTTCACTTGTTATTTAAAGTTGAAAGAAATCAACTGTTTAATACATAGAAAAAAACAAAAATAAAAAAATTTCACAATAATAGGCGACGCATAATGGTATTTATGCGTCGCCATATATCAATAACGTATTTTCTAAAAATTTAATTGAAAAAACAAAAAAAAAAGCACTGTGAAGCAGCTATAACATTTTCACCTGTTATTTAAAGTTGAAAGAAATCAACTGTTTAATACTTATAAAAAAACCAAAAAAAAAAAAATTTCACAATAATAGGCGACGCAAAATGGTATTTATGCGTCGCCATACATCAATAACATATTTGCTCAAAATTTATTTGAAAAACAAAAAAAAAGCACTGTGAAGCAGCTATAACATTTTCACTTGTTATTTAAAGTTGAAAGAAATCAACTGTTTAATACTTAGAAAAAAACAACAAAAAATAAAATTCACAATAATAGGCAAAACATAATAGTATTTATGCGTCGCCGTATATCAATAACATATTTTCTAAAAATTTATTTGAAAAAACCAAAAAACAAAAAAGCACTGTGAAGCAGCTATAATATTTTCACTTGTTATTTAAAGTTGAAAGAAATCAACTGTTTAATACTTAGAAAAAAACAAAAAAAAAAATTTCACAATAATAGGCGACGCATAATGGTATTTATGCGTCGCCATATATCAAGAACATATTTTCTAAAAATTTATTTGAAAAAACAAAAAACAAAAAAAGCACTATGAAGCACCTATAACATTTTCACTTGTTATTTAAAGTTGAAAAAAATCAACTGTTTAATACTTAGAGAAAAACAAAAAAAGAAAATTTTCACAATAATAGGCGACGCATAATGGTATTTATGCGTCGCCATACATCAATAACATATTTGCTAAAAATTTATTTGAAAAAAAAAAAGGCACTGTGAAGCAGCTATAATATTTTCACTTGTTATTTAAAGTTGAAAGAAATCAACCGTTTTAGACTTAGAAAAAAAACAAAAAAAAAAAGAAATTTCACAATAATAGGCGACGCATAATGGTACTTATGCGTCGCTATATATCAATAACATATTTTCTAAAAATTTATTTCAATAAACAAAAAAAAAAAAAAAAAACACTGTGAAGAAGTTATAACATTTTCACTTGTTATTTAAAGTTGAAAGAAATGACTATGAAGCAGCTATAACATTTTCACTTGTTATTTAAAGTTGAAAGAAATCAACTGTTTAATATTTAGAAAAAAACAAAAATAAAATAAAATTCACAATAATAGGCAAAACATAATAGTATTTATGCGTCGCTATATATCAATAACATATTTTCTAAAAATTTATTTGAATAAACAAAAAAAAAAAAAACACTGTGAAGCAGCTATAACATTTTCACTTGTTATTTAAAGTTTAAAGAAATCAACTGTATAATACTTAGAAAAAAACAAAAAAACAAAATTTTCACAATAATAGGCGACGCATAATGGTATTTATGCATAGCGATACATCAATAACATATTTGCTCAAAATTTATTTGAAAAAAAAAAAAAAAAGCACTATGAAGCAGCTATAACATTTTCACTTGTTATTTAAAGTTAAAAGAAATCAACTGTTTAATACTTAGAAACAAACAACAAAAAATAAAATTCACAATAATAGGCAAAACATAATAGTATTTATGCGTCGCCGTATATCAATAACATATTTTCTAAAAATTTATTTGAAAAAACCAAAAAAAAGAAAGCACTGTGAAGCAGCTATAATATTTTCACTTGTTATTTAAAGTTGAAAGAAATCAACTGTTTAATACATAGAAAAAAACAAAAATAAAAAAATTTCACAATAATAGGCGACGCATAATGGTATTTATGCGTCGCCATATATCAATAACGTATTTTCTAAATATTTAATTGAAAAAACAAAAAAAAAAGCATTCTGAAGCAGCTATAACATTTTCACCTGTTATTTAAAGTTGAAAGAAATCAACTGTTTAATACTTATAAAAAAACCAAAAAAAAAAAATTTCACAATAATAGGCGACGCAAAATGGTATTTATGCGTCGCCATACATCAATAACATATTTGCTCAAAATTTATTTGAAAAACAAAAAAAAAAGCACTGTGAAGCAGCTATAACATTTTCACTTGTTATTTAAAGTTGAAAGAAATCAACTGTTTAATACTTAGAAAAAAACAACAAAAAATAAAATTCACAATAATAGGCAAAACATAATAGTATTTATGCGTCGCCGTATATCAATAACATATTTTCTAAAAATTTATTTGAAAAAACCAAAAAAAAAAAAAGCACTGTGAAGCAGCTATAATATTTTCACTTGTTATTTAAAGTTGAAAGAAATCAACTGTTTAATACTTAGAAAAAAACAAAAAAAAAAAATTTCACAATAATAGGCGACGCATAATGGTATTTATGCGTCGCCATACATCAATAACATATTTTCTAAAAATTTATTTGACAAAACAAAAAAAAAAAGCCCTGTGAAGCAGCTATAACATTTTCACTTGTTATTTAAAGTTGAAATAAATCAACTGTTTAATACTTAGAAAAAAACAAAAAAAAAAAATTTTCACAATAATAGGCGACGCATAATGGTATTTATGCGTCCCCATATATCAAGAACATATTTTCTAAAAATTTATTTGAAAAAACAAAAAACAAAAAAAGCACTATGAAGCACCTATAACATTTTCACTTGTTATTTAAAGTTGAAAAAAATCAACTGTTTAATACTTAGAGAAAAACAAAAAAAGAAAATTTTCACAATAATAGGCGACGCATAATGGTATTTATCCGTCGCCATACATCAATAACATATTTGCTAAAAATTTATTTGAAAAAAAAAAAAGCACTGTGAAGCAGCTATAATATTTTCACTTGTTATTTAAAGTTGAAAGAAATCAACCGTTTTAGACTTAGAAAAAAAACAAAAAAAAAAAGAAATTTCACAATAATAGGCGACGCATAATGGTACTTATGCGTCGCTATATATCAATAACATATTTTCTAAAAATTTATTTCAATAAACAAAAAAAAAAACACTGTGAAGAAGTTATAACATTTTCACTTGTTATTTAAAGTTGAAAGAAATGACTGTGAAGCAGCTATAACATTTTCACTTGTTATTTAAAGTTGAAAGAAATCAACTGTTTAATATTTAGAAAAAAACAAAAATAAAATAAAATTCACAATAATAGGCAAAACATAATAGTATTTATGCGTCGCTATATATCAATAACATATTTTCTAAAAATTTATTTGAATAAACAAAAAAAAAAAACACTGTGAAGCAGCTATAACATTTTCACTTGTTATTTAAAGTTTAAAGAAATCAACTGTATAATACTTAGAAAAAAACAAAAAAACAAAATTTTCACAATAATAGGCAACGCATAATGGTATTTATGCGTCGCCATACATCAATAACATATTTTCTAAAAATTTATTTGACAAAACAAAAAAAAAAGCACTGTGAAGCAGCTATAACATTTTCACTTGTTATTTAAAGTTGAAAGAAATCAACTGTTTAATACATAGAAAAAAACAAAAATAAAAAAATTTCACAATAATAGGCGACGCATAATGGTATTTATGCGTCGCCATACATCAATATCATATTTGCTCAAAATTTATTTGAAAAACAAAAAAAAAAAGCACTGTGAAGCAGCTATAACATTTTCACTTGTTATTTAAAGTTGAAAGAAATCAACTGTTTAATACTTAGAAAAAAACAACAAAAAATAAAATTCACAATAATAGGCAAAACATAATAGTATTTATGCGTCGCCGTATATCAATAACATATTTTCTAAAAATTTATTTGACAAAACAAAAAAAAAAAGCCCTGTGAAGCAGCTATAACATTTTCACTTGTTATTTAAAGTTGAAATAAATCAACTGTTTAATACTTAGAAAAAAACAAAAAAAAAAAATTCACAATAATAGGCAACGCATAATGGTATTTATGCGTCGCCATACATCAATAACATATTTTCTAAAAATTTATTTGACAAAACAAAAAAAAAAGCACTGTGAAGCAGCTATAACATTTTCACTTGTTATTTAAAGTTGAAAGAAATCAACTGTTTAATACATAGAAAAAAACAAAAATAAAAAAATTTCACAATAATAGGCGACGCATAATGGTATTTATGCGTCGCCATATATCAATAACGTATTTTCTATAAATTTAATTGAAAAAACAAAAAAAAAAAGCATTCTGAAGCAGCTATAACATTTTCACCTGTTATTTAAAGTTGAAAGAAATCAACTGTTTAATACTTATAAAAAAACCAAAAAAAAAAAATTTCACAATAATAGGCGACGCAAAATGGTATTTATGCGTCGCCATACATCAATAACATATTTGCTCAAAATTTATTTGAAAAACAAAAAAAAAAAGCACTGTGAAGCAGCTATAACATTTTCACTTGTTATTTAAAGTTGAAAGAAATCAACTGTTTAATACTTAGAAAAAAACAACAAAAAATAAAATTCACAATAATAGGCAAAACATAATAGTATTTATGCGTCGCCGTATATCAATAACATATTTTCTAAAAATTTATTTGACAAAACAAAAAAAAAAAGCCCTGTGAAGCAGCTATAACATTTTCACTTGTTATTTAAAGTTGAAATAAATCAACTGTTTAATACTTAGAAAAAAACAAAAAAAAAAAATTTTCACAATAATAGGCGACGCATAATGGTATTTATGCGTCCCCATATATCAAGAACATATTTTCTAAAAATTTATTTGAAAAAACAAAAAACAAAAAAAGCACTATGAAGCACCTATAACATTTTCACTTGTTATTTAAAGTTGAAAAAAATCAACTGTTTAATACTTAGAGAAAAACAAAAAAAGAAAATTTTCACAATAATAGGCGACGCATAATGGTATTTATGCGTCGCCATACATCAATAACATATTTGCTAAGAATTTATTTGAAAAAAAAAAAAGCACTGTGAAGCAGCTATAATATTTTCACTTGTTATTTAAAGTTGAAAGAAATCAACCGTTTTAGACTTAGAAAAAAAACAAAAAAAAAAAGAAATTTCACAATAATAGGCGACGCATAATGGTACTTATGCGTCGCTATATATCAATAACATATTTTCTAAAAATTTATTTGAATAAACAAAAAAAAAAAAAAAAACACTGTGAAGAAGCTATAACATTTTCACTTGTTATTTAAAGTTGAAAGAAATGACTGTGAAGCAGCTATAACATTTTCACTTGTTATTTAAAGTTGAAAGAAATCAACTGTTTAATATTTAGAAAAAAACAAAAATAAAATAAAATTCACAATAATAGGCAAAACATAATAGTATTTATGCGTCGCTATATATCAATAACATATTTTCTAAAAATTTATTTGAATAAACAAAAAAAAAAAACACTGTGAAGCAGCTATAACATTTTCACTTGTTATTTAAAGTTTAAAGAAATCAACTGTATAATACTTAGAAAAAAACAAAAAAACAAAATTTTCACAATAATAGGCGACGCATAATGGTATTTATGCATAGCGATACATCAATAACATATTTGCTCAAAATTTATTTGAAAAAACAAAAAAAAAAAGCACTGTGAAGCAGCTATAACATTTTCACTTGTTATTTAAAGTTGAAAGAAATCAACTGTTTAATACTTAGAAAAAAACAACAAAAAATAAAATTCACAATAATAGGCAAAACATAATAGTATTTATGCGTCGCCGTAGATCAATAACATATTTTCTAAAAATTTATTTGAAAAAACAAAAAAAGAAAAAGAACTGTGAAGCAGCTATAACATTTTCACTTTTATTTAAAGTTGAAAGAAATCAACTGTTTAATAATTAGAAAAAAACAAAAAAAAAATCTCACAATAATAGGCGACGCATAATGGTATTTATGCGTCGCCATACATCAATAACATATTTTCTAAAAATTTATTTGACAAAACAAAAAAAATAGCACTGTGAAGCAGCTATAACATTTTCACTTGTTATTTAAAGTTGAAAGAAATCAACTGTTTAATACTTAGAAAAAAACAAAAAAAAAAAAATTTCACAATAATAGGCGACGCATAATAGTATTTATGAGGCGCCAGATATCAATAACATATTTTCTAAAAATTTATTTGAAAAAACAAAAAAAAAAAAAGCACTGTGTAGCAGCTATAACATTTTAACTTGTTAATTAATGTTGAAAGAAATCAACTGTTTAATACTTAGAAAAAAACAAAAATAAAAAATTTTCACAAGAATAGGCGACGCATAATGGTATTTATGCGTCGCCATACATCAATAACATATTTTCTAAAAATTTATTTGAAAAAACAAAAAAAAAAAAGCACTGTGAAGCAGCTATAACATTTTCACTTGTTATTTAAAGTTGAAAGAAATCAACTGTGTAATACTTAGAAAAAAAACAAAAAAAAAAAAATTTCACAATAATAGGCGACGCATAATAGTATTTATGAGTCGCCAGATATCAATAACATATTTTCTAAAAATTTATTTGAAAAAACAAAAAAAAAAAAAAGCATTGTGTAGCAGCTATAACATTTTCACTTGTTATTTAAAGTTGAAAGAAATCAACTGTTTAATACTTAGAAAAAAACAAAAAAAAAAAAAAAACTTTCACAATAATAGGCGACGCATAATGGTATTTATGCGTCGCCATATATCAATAACATATTTTCTAAAAAGTTATTTGGAAAAACAAAAAAAAAAAAGCACCGTGAAGGAGCTATAACATTTTCACTTGTTATTTAAAGTTGAAAGAAATCAACTGTTTAATACTTAGAAAATAACAAAAAAACAAAATTTTCACAATAATTGGCGACGCATAATGGTATTTATGCGTCGCCATACATCAATAACATATTTGCTAACAATTTATTTGAAAAAACAAAAAAAAAAAACACTGTGAAGCAGATATAACATTTTCACTTGTTATTTAAAGTTGAAAGAAATCAACTGTTTAATACTTAGAAAAAAACCAAATTAAAAAATTTCACAATAATAGGCGACGCATAATTGTATTTATGCATCGCCATATATCAATAACGTATTTTTTAAAAATTTAATTGAAAAAACAAAAATAAAAGCATTGTGAAGCAGCTATAACATTTTCACTTGTTATTTAAAGTTGAAAGAAATCAACTGTTTAATACATAGAAAAAAACAAAAATAAAAAAATTTCACAATAATAGGCGACGCATAATAGTATTTATGCGTCGCCATATATCAATAACGTATTTTCTAAAAATTTAATTGAAAAAACAAAAAAAAAAGCATTGTGAAGCAGCTATAACATTTTCACTTGTTATTTAAAGTTGAAACAAATCAACTGTTTAATATTTATAAAAAAACAAAAGAAACAATTTTCACAATAATAGGCGACGCATAATGGTATTTATGCGCCGCCATACATCAATAACATATTTGCTCAAAATTTATTTGAAAAAACAAAAAAAAAAAGCACTGTGAAGCAGCTATAACATTTTCACTTGTTATTTAAAGTTGAAAGAAATCAACTGTTTAATACTTAGAAAAAAACAACAAAAAATAAAATTCACAATAATAGGCAAAACATAATAGTATTTATGCGTCGCCGTATATCAATGACATATTTTCTAAAAATTTATTTGAAAAAACAAAAAAAAAAAAGAATACTGTGAAGCAGCTATAACATTTTCACTTTTATTTAAAGTTGAAAGAAATCAACTGTTTAATACTTAGAAAAAAACAAAAAAAAAAATTTCACAATAGTAGGCGACGCATAATGGTATTTATGCGTCGCCATACATCAATAACATATTTTCTAAAAATTTATTTGACAAAACAAAAAAAAAAAAGCCCTGTGAAGCAGCTATAACATTTTCACTTGTTATTTAAAGTTGAAATAAATCAACGGTTTAATACTTAGAAAAAAACAAAAAAACAAAATTTTCACAATAATAGGCGACGCATAATGGTATTTATGCGTCGCCATATATCAATAACATATTTTCTAAAAATTTATTTGAAAAAACAAAAAACAAAAAAAGCACTGTGAAGCAGCTATAACATTTTCACTTGTTATTTAAAGTTGAAAAAAATCAACTGTTTAATACTTAGAGAAAAACAAAAAAAGGAAATTTTCCCAATAATAGGCGAGGCATAATGGTATTTATGCGTCGCCATACATCAATAACATATTTGCTAAAAATTTATTTGAAAAGAAAAAAAAAGCACGGTGAAGCAGCTATAATATTTTCACTTGTTATTTATAGTTGAAAGAAATCAACCGTTTTAGACTTAGAAAAAAAACAAAAAAAAAAAGAAATTTCACAATAATAGGCGACGCATAATGGTACTTATGCGTCGCTATATATCAATAACCTATTTTCTAAAAATTTATTTCAATAAACAAAAAAAAAAAAAAAAAAACACTGTGAAGCAGCTATAACATTTTCACTTGTTATTTAAAGTTGAAAGAAATCACTGTGAAGCAGCTATAACATTTTCACTTGTTATTTAAAGTTGAAAGAAATCAACTGTTTAATATTTAGAAGAAAACAAAAATAAAATAAAATTCACAATAATAGGCAAAACGTAATAGTATTTATGCGTCGCTATATATCAATAACATATTTTCTAAAAATTTATTTGAATAAACAAAAAAAAAAAACACTGTGAAGCAGCTATAACATTTTCACTTGTTATTTAAAGTTGAAAGAAATCAATTGTTTAATACTTAGAAAAAAACAAAAAAAAAAATTCCACAATAATAGGCGACGCATAATGGTATTTATGCGTCGCCATATATCAATAACATATTTTCTAAAAATTTATTTGAAAAAACAAAAAAAAAAAAGCACCGTGAAGCAGCTATAACATTTTCACTTGTTATTTAAAGTTGAAAGAAATCAACTGTATAATTCTTAGAAAAAAACAAAAAAACAAAATTTTCACAATAATAGGCGACGCATAATGGTATTTATGCGTAGCGATACATCAATAACATATTTGCTCAAAATTTATTTGAAAAAACAAAAAAAAAAAGCACTGTGAAGCAGCTATAACATTTTCACTTGTTATTTAAAGTTGAAAGAAATCAACTGTTTAATACTTAGAAAAAAACAACAGAAAATAAAATTCACAATAATAGGCAAAACATAATAGTATTTATGCGTCGCCGTATATCAATAACATATTTTCTAAAAATTTATTTGAAAAAACAAAAAAAGAAAAAGCACTATGAAGCAGCTATAACATTTTTACTTTTATTTAAAGTTGAAAGAAATCAACTGTTTAATAATTAGAAAAAAACAAAAAAAAAAATTTCACAATAATAGGCGACGCATAATGGTATTTATGCGTCGCCATACATCAATAACATATTTTCTAAAAATTTATTTGACAAAACAAAAAAAAAAGCACTGTGAAGCAGATATAACATTTTCACTTGTTATTTAAAGTTGAAAGAAATCAACTGTTTAATACTTAGAAAAAAACAAAAAAACAAATTCACAATAATAGGCGACGCATAATAGTATTTATGAGTCGCCAGATATCAATAACATGTTTTCTAAAAATTTATTTGAAAAAACACAAAAGAAAAGCACTGTGTAGCAGCTATAACATTTTAACTTGTTAATTAATGTTGAAAGAAATCAACTGTTTAATACTTAGAAAAAAACAAAAATAAAAAATTTTCACAAGAATAGGCGACGCATAATGGTATTTATGCGTCGCCATACATCAATAACATATTTTCTAAAAATTTATTTGAAAAACCAAAAAAAAAAAAGCACTGTGAAGCAGCGATAACATTTTCACTTGTTATTTAAAGTTGAAAGAAATCAACTGTTTAATACTTAGAAAAAAACAAAAAAAAAAAAACTTTCACAATAATAGGCGACGCATAATGGTATTTATGCGTCGCCATATATCAATAACTTATTTTCTAAAAATTTATTTGAAAAAACAAAAAAAAAAAGCACCGTGAAGGAGCTATAACATTTTCACTTGTTATTTAAACTTGAAAGAAATCAACTGTTTAATACTTAGAAAATAACAAACAAACAAAATTTTCACAACAATTGGCGACGCATAATGGTATTTATGCGTCGCCATACATCAATAACATATTTGCTAACAATTTATTTGAAAAAACAAAAAAAAAAGCACTGTGAAGCAGCTATAACATTTTCACTTGTTATTTAAAGTTGAAAGAAATCAACTGTTTAATACTTAGAAAAAAACAAAAATAAAAAAATTTCACAATAATAGGCGACGCATAATAGTATTTATGCGTCGCCATATATCAATAACGTATTTTCTAAAAATTTAATTGAAAAAACAAAAAAAAAAAACATTGTGAAGCAGCTATAACATTTTCACTTGTTATTTAAAGTTGAAAGAAATCAACTGTTTAATACTTACAAAAAAACAAAAGAAAAAATTTTCACAATAATAGGCGACGCATAATGGTATTTATGCGTCGCCATACATCAATAACATATTTGCTCAAAATTTATTTGAAAAAACAAAAAAAAAAACCACTGTGAAGCAGCTATAACATTTTCACTTGTTATTTAAAGTTGAAAGAAATCAACTGTTTAATACTTAGAAAAAAACAACAAAAAATAAAATTCACAATAATAGGCAAAACATAATAGTATTTATGCGTCGCCGTATATCAATGACATATTTTCTAAAAATTTATTTGAAAAAACAAAAAAAAAAAGTACTGTGAAGCAGCTATAACATTTTCACTTTTATTTAAAGTTGAAAGAAATCAACTGTTTAATACTTAGAAAAAAACAAAAAAAAAAAATTTCACAATAATAGGCGACGCATAATGGTATTTATGCGTCGCCATGTATCAATAACATATTTTCTAAAAATTTATTTGAAAAAACAAAAAAAAAAAAGCACCGTGAAGGAGCTATAACATTTTCACTTGTTATTTAAAGTTGAAAGAAATCAACTGTTTAATACTTAGAAAATAACAAACAAACAAAATTTTCACAATAATTGGCGACGCATAATTGTATTTATGCGTCGCCATACATCAATAACATATTTGCTAACAATTTATTTGAAAAAACAAAAAAAAAAGCACTGTGAAGCAGCTATAACATTTTCACTTGTTATTTAAAGTTGAAAGAAATCAACTGTTTAATACTTAGAAAAAAACCAAATTAAAAAATTTCACAATAATAGGCGACGCATAATTGTATTTATGCATCGCCATATATCAATAACGTATTTTTTAAAAATTTAATTGAAAAAAACAAAAAAAAAAAGCATTGTGAAGCAGCTATAACATTTTCACTTGTTATTTAAAGTTGAAATAAATCAACGGTTTAATACTTAGAAAAAAACAAAAAAACAAAATTTTCACAATAATAGGCGACGCATAATAGTATTTATGCGTCGCCATATATCAATAACGTATTTTCTAAAAATTTATTTGAAAAAACAAAAAACAAAAAAAGCACTGTGAAGCAGCTATAACATTTTCACTTGTTATTTAAAGTTGAAAAAAATCAACTGTTTAATACTTAGAGAAAAACAAAAAAAGAAAATTTTCCCAATAATAGGCGAGGCATAATGGTATTTATGCGTCGCCATACATCAATAACATATTTGCTAAAAATTTATTTGAAAAAAAAAAAAAAGCACGGTGAAGCAGCTATAATATTTTCACTTGTTATTTATAGTTGAAAGAAATCAACCGTTTTAGACTTAGAAAAAAAACAAAAAAAAAAAGAAATTTCACAATAATAGGCGACGCATAATGGTACTTATGCGTCGCTATATATCAATAACCTATTTTCTAAAAATTTATTTCAATAAACAAAAAAAAAAAAAAAAACACTGTGAAGCAGCTATAACATTTTCACTTGTTATTTAAAGTTGAAAGAAATCACTGTGAAGCAGCTATAACATTTTCACTTGTTATTTAAAGTTGAAAGAAATCAACTGTTTAATATTTAGAAGAAAACAAAAATAAAATAAAATTCACAATAATAGGCAAAACGTAATAGTATTTATGCGTCGCTATATATATCAATAACATATTTTCTAAAAATTTATTTGAATAAACAAAAAAAAAAAACACTGTGAAGCAGCTATAACATTTTCACTTGTTATTTAAAGTTGAAAGAAATCAATTGTTTAATACTTAGAAAAAAACAAAAGAAAAAATTCCACAATAATAGGCGACGCATAATGGTATTTATGCGTCGCCATATATCAATAACATATTTTCTAAAAATTTATTTGAAAAAACAAAAAAAAAACAGCACCGTGAAGCAGCTATAACATTTTCACTTGTTATTTAAAGTTGAAAGAAATCAACTGTATAATTCTTAGAAAAAAACAAAAAAACAAAATTTTCACAATAATAGGCGACGCATAATGGTATTTATGCGTAGCGATACATCAATAACATATTTGCTCAAAATATATTTGAAAAAACAAAAAAAAAAAGCACTGTGAAGCAGCTATAACATTTTCACTTGTTATTTAAAGTTGAAAGAAATCAACTGTTTAATACTTAGAAAAAAACAACAGAAAATAAAATTCACAATAATAGGCAAAACATAATAGTATTTATGCGTCGCCGTATATCAATAACATATTTTCTAAAAATTTATTTGAAAAAACAAAAAAAGAAAAAGCACTGTGAAGCAGCTATAACATTTTTACTTTTATTTAAAGTTGAAAGAAATCAACTGTTTAATAATTAGAAAAAAACAAAAAAAAAAATTTCACAATAATAGGCGACGCATAATGGTATTTATGCGTCGCCATACATCAATAACATATTTTCTAAAAATTTATTTGACAAAACAAAAAAAAAAGCACTGTGAAGCAGATATAACATTTTCACTTGTTATTTAAAGTTGAAAGAAATCAACTGTTTAATACTTAGAAAAAAACAAAAAAACAAATTCACAATAATAGGCGACGCATAATAGTATTTATGAGTCGCCAGATATCAATAACATGTTTTCTAAAAATTTATTTGAAAAAACACAAAAGAAAAGCACTGTGTAGCAGCTATAACATTTTAACTTGTTAATTAATGTTGAAAGAAATCAACTGTTTAATAATTAGAAAAAAACAAAAAAAAAAATTTCACAATAAAAGGCGACGCATAATGGTATTTATGCGTCGCCATACATCAATAACATATTTTCTAAAAATTTATTTGACAAAACAAAAAAAAAAGCACTGTGAAGCAGATATAACATTTTCACTTGTTATTTAAAGTTGAAAGAAATCAACTGTTTAATACTTAGAAAAAAACAAAAAAACAAATTCACAATAATAGGCGACGCATAATAGTATTTATGAGTCGCCAGATATCAATAACATGTTTTCTAAAAATTTATTTGAAAAAACACAAAAGAAAAGCACTGTGTAGCAGCTATAACATTTTAACTTGTTAATTAATGTTGAAAGAAATCAATTGTTTAATACTTAGAAAAAAACAAAAATAAAAAATTTTCACAAGAATAGGCGACGCATAATGGTATTTATGCGTCGCCATACATCAATAACATATTTTCTAAAAATTTATTTGAAAAACCAAAAAAAAAAAAACACTGTGAAGCAGCTATAACATTTTCACTTGTTATTTAAAGTTGAAAGAAATCAACTGTTTAATACTTAGAAAAAAACAAAAAAAAAAAAACTTTCACAATAATAGGCGACGCATAATGGTATTTATGCGTCGCCATATATCAATAACATATTTTCTAAAAATTTATTTGAAAAAACAAAAAAAAAAAAGCACCGTGAAGGAGCTATAACATTTTCACTTGTTATTTAAACTTGAAAGAAATCAACTGTTTAATACTTAGAAAATAACAAACAAACAAAATTTTCACAATAATTGGCGACGCATAATGGTATTTATGCGTCGCCATACATCAATAACATATTTGCTAACAATTTATTTGAAAAAACAAAAAAAAAAGCACTGTGAAGCAGCTATAACATTTTCACTTGTTATTTAAAGTTGAAAGAAATCAACTGTTTAATACTTAGAAAAAAACAAAAATAAAAAAATTTCACAATAATAGGCGACGCATAATAGTATTTATGCGTCGCCATATATCAATAACGTATTTTCTAAAAATTTAATTGAAAAAACAAAAAAAAAAAACATTGTGAAGCAGCTATAACATTTTCACTTGTTATTTAAAGTTGAAAGAAATCAACTGTTTAATACTTACAAAAAACAAAAGAAAAAATTTTCACAATAATAGGCGACGCATAATGGTATTTATGCGTCGCCATACATCAATAACATATTTGCTCAAAATTTATTTGAAAAAATAAAAAAAAAAACCACTGTGAAGCAGCTATAAGATTTTCACTTGTTATTTAAAGTTGAAAGAAATCAACTGTTTAATACTTAGAAAAAAACAACAAAAAATAAAATTCACAATAATAGGCGACGCATAATGGTATTTATGCGTCGCCATATATCAATAACATATTTTCTAAAAATTTATTTGAAAAAACAAAAAAAAAAAAGCACCGTGAAGGAGCTATAACATTTTCACTTGTTATTTAAAGTTGAAAGAAATCAACTGTTTAATACTTAGAAATTAACAAACAAACAAAATTTTCACAATAATTGGCGACGCATAATGGTATTTATGCGTCGCCATACATCAATAACATATTTGCTAACAATTTATTTGAAAAAACAAAAAAAAAAGCACTGTGAAGCAGCTATAACATTTTCACTTGTTATTTAAAGTTGAAAGAAATCAACTGTTTAATACTTAGAAAAAAACCAAATTAAAAAATTTCACAATAATAGGCGACGCATAATTGTATTTATGCATCGCCATATATCAATAACGTATTTTTTAAAAATTTAATTGAAAAAAACAAAAAAAAAAGCATTGTGAAGCAGCTATAACATTTTCACTTGTTATTTAAAGTTGAAATGAATCAACGGTTTAATACTTAGAAAAAAACAAAAAAACAAAATTTTCACAATAATAGGCGACGCATAATGGTATTTATGCGTCGCCATATATCAATAACATATTTTCTAAAAATTTATTTGAAAAAACAAAAAACAAAAAAAGCACTGTGAAGCAGCTATAACATTTTCACTTGTTATTTAAAGTTGAAAAAAATCAACTGTTTAATACTTAGAGAAAAACAAAAAAAGAAAATTTTCACAATAATAGGCGAGGCATAATGGTATTTATGCGTCGCCATACATCAATAACATATTTGCTAAAAATTTATTTGAAAAAAAAAAAAAAGCACGGTGAAGCAGCTAAATATTTTCACTTGTTATTTATAGTTGAAAGAAATAAACCGTTTTAGACTTAGAAAAAAAACAAAAAAAAAAAGAAATTTCACAATAATAGGCGACGCATAATGGTACTTATGCGTCGCTATATATCAATAACCTATTTTCTAAAAATTTATTTCAATAAACAAGAAAAAAAAAAAAAAACACTGTGAAGCAGCTATAACATTTTCACTTGTTATTTAAAGTTGAAAGAAATCACTGTGAAGCAGCTATAACATTTTCACTTGTTATTTAAAGTTGAAAGAAATCAACTGTTTAATATTTAGAAGAAAACAAAAATAAAATAAAATTCACAATAATAGGCAAAACGTAATAGTATTTATGCGTCGCTATATATCAATAACATATTTTCTAAAAATTTATTTGAATAAACAAAAAAAAAAAAACACTGTGAAGCAGCTATAACATTTTCACTTGTTATTTAAAGTTGAAAGAAATCAATTGTTTAATACTTAGAAAAAATCAAAAAAACAAATTCCACAATAATAGGCGACGCATAATGGTATTTATGCGTCGCCATATATCAATAACATATTTTCTAAAAATTTATTTGAAAAAACAAAAAAAAAAAAGCACCGTGAAGCAGCTATAACATTTTCACTTGTTATTTAAAGTTGAAAGAAATCAACTGTATAATTCTTAGAAAATAACAAACAAACAAAATTTTCACAATAATAGGCGACGCATAATGGTATTTATGCGTAGCGATACATCAATAACATATTTGCTAACAATTTATTTGAAAAAACAAAAAAAAAGCACTGTGAAGCAGCTATAACATTTTCACTTGTTATTTAAAGTTGAAAGAGATCAACTGTTTAATACTTAGAAAAAAACCAAATTAAAAAATTTCACAATAATAGGCGACGCATAATTGTATTTATGCATCGCCATATATCAATAACGTATTTTTTAAAAATTTAATTGAAAAAACAAAAAAAAAAAGCATTGTGAAGCAGCTATAACATTTTCACTTGTTATTTAAAGTTGAAAGAAATCAACTGTTTAATACATAGGAAAAAACAAAAATAAAAAAATTTCACAATAATAGGCGACGCATAATAGTATTTATGCGTCGCCATATATCAATAACGTATTTTCTAAAAATTTAATTGAAAAAACAAAAAAAAAAACATTGTGAAGCAGCTATAACATTTTCACTTGTTATTTAAAGTTGAAAGAAATCAACTGTTTAATACTTAGAAAAAAACAAAAAAACAAAATTTTCACAATAATAGGCGACGCATAATGGTATTTATGCGTCGCCATATATCAATAACATATTTTCTAAAAATTTATTTGAAAAAACAAAAAACAAAAAAAGCAGTGTGAAGCAGCTATAACATTTTCACTTGTTATTTAAAGCAGAAAAAAATCAACTGTTTAATACTTAGAGAAAAACAAAAAAAGAAAATTTTCACAATAATAGGCGACGCATAATGGTATTTATGCGTCGCCATACATCAATAACGTATTTGCTAAAAATTTATTTGAAAAAAAAAAAAAAGCACGGTGAAGCAGCTATAATATTTTCACTTGTTATTTAAAGTTGAAAGAAATCAACCGTTTTAGACTTAGAAAAAAAACAAAAAAATAAAGAAATTTCACAATAATAGGCGACGCATAATGGTACTTATGCGTCGCTATATATCAATAACATATTTTCTAAAACTTTATTTCAATAAACAAAAAAAAAAAAAAAACACTGCGAAGCAGCTATAACATTTTCACTTGTTATTTAAAGTTGAAAGAAATCACTGTGAAGTAGCTATAACATTTTCACTCGTTATTTAAAGTTGAAAGAAATCAACTGTTTAATATTTAGAAAAAAACAAAAATAAAATAAAATTCACAATAATAGGCAACGCATAATGGTATTTATGCATAGCGATACATCAATAACATATTTGCTCAAAATTTATTTGAAAAAACAAAAAAAAAAAGCACTGTGAAGCAGCTATAACATTTTCACTTGTTATTTAAAATTGAAAGAAATCAACTGTTTAAAACATAGAAAAAAACAAAAATAAAAAAATTTCACAATAATAGGCGACGCATAATGGTATTTATGCGTCGCCATATATCAATAACGTATTTTCTAAAAATTTAATTGAAAAAACAAAAAAAAAAGCATTGTGAAGCACCTATAACATTTTCACTTGTTATTTAAAGTTGAAAGAAATCAACTGTTTAATACTTATAAAAAAACAAAAAAAACAATTTTCACAATAATAGGCGACGCATAATGGTATTTATGCGTGGCCATACATCAATAACATATTTGCTCAAAATTTATTTGAAAAAACAAAAAAAAAAAGCACTGTGAAGCAGCTATAACATTTTCACTTGTTATTTAAAGTTGAAAGAAATCAACTGTTTAATACTTAGAAAAAAACAAAAAAAGAAAATTTTCACAATAATAGGCGAGGCATAATGGTATTTATGCGTCGCCATACATCAATAACATATTTGCTAAAAATTTATTTGAAAAAAAAAAAAAAGCACGGTGAAGCAGCTAAATATTTTCACTTGTTATTTATAGTTGAAAGAAATAAACCGTTTTAGACTTAGAAAAAAAACAAAAAAAAAAAAGAAATTTCACAATAATAGGCGACGCATAATGGTACTTATGCGTCGCTATATATCAATAACCTATTTTCTAAAAATTTATTTCAATAAACAAGAAAAAAAAAAAAAAACACTGTGAAGCAGCTATAACATTTTCACTTGTTATTTAAAGTTGAAAGAAATCACTGTGAAGCAGCTATAACATTTTCACTTGTTATTTAAAGTTGAAAGAAATCAACTGTTTAATATTTAGAAGAAAACAAAAATAAAATAAAATTCACAATAATAGGCAAAACGTAATAGTATTTATGCGTCGCTATATATCAATAACATATTTTCTAAAAATTTATTTGAATAAACAAAAAAAAAAAAACACTGTGAAGCAGCTATAACATTTTCACTTGTTATTTAAAGTTGAAAGAAATCAATTGTTTAATACTTAGAAAAAATCAAAAAAACAAATTCCACAATAATAGGCGACGCATAATGGTATTTATGCGTCGCCATATATCAATAACATATTTTCTAAAAATTTATTTGAAAAAACAAAAAAAAAAAAGCACCGTGAAGCAGCTATAACATTTTCACTTGTTATTTAAAGTTGAAAGAAATCAATTGTATAATTCTTAGAAAAAAACAAAAAAACAAAATTTTCACAATAATAGGCGACGCATAATGGTATTTATGCGTAGCGATACATCAATAACATATTTGCTCAAAATTTATTTGAAAAAACAAAAAAAAAAGCACTGTGAAGCAGCTATAACATTTTCACTTGTTATTTAAAGTTGAAAGAAATCAACTGTTTAATACTTAGAAAAAAACAACAGAAAATAAAATTCACAATAATAGGCGACGCATAATGGTATTTATGCGTCGCCATATATCAATAACATATTTTCTAAAAATTTATTTGAAAAAACAAAAAAAGAAAAAGCACTGTGAAGCAGCTATAACATTTTTACTTTTATTTAAAGTTGAAAGAAATCAACTGTTTAATAATTAGAAAAAAACAAAAAAAAAAATTTCACAATAATAGGCGACGCATAATGGTATTCATGCGTCGCCATACATCAATAACATATTTTCTAAAAATTTATTTGACAAAACAAAAAAAAAAGCACTGTGAAGCAGATATAACATTTTCACTTGTTATTTAAAGTTGAAAGAAATCATCTGTTTAATACTTAGAAAAAAACAAAAAAACAAATTCACAATAATAGGCGACGCATAATAGTATTTATGAGTCGCCAGATATCAATAACATGTTTTCTAAAAATTTATTTGAAAAAACACAAAAGAAAAGCACTGTGTAGCAGCTATAACATTTTAACTTGTTAATTAATGTTGAAAGAAATCAACTGTTTAATACTTAGAAAAAAACAAAAATAAAAAATTTTCACAAGAATAGGCGACGCATAATGGTATTTATGCGTCGCCATACATCAATAACATATTTTCTAAAAATTTATTTGAAAAAACAAAAAAAAAAAAAGCACTGTGAAGCAGCTATAACATTTTCACTTGTTATTTAAAGTTGAAAGAAATCAACTGTTTAATACTTAGAAAAAAACAAAAAAAAAAAACTTTCACAATAATAGGCGACGCATAATGGTATTTATGCGTCGCCATATATCGATAACATATTTTCTAAAAATTTATTTGAAAAAACAAAAAAAAAAAAGCACCGTGAAGGAGCTATAACATTTTCACTTGTTATTTAAACTTGAAAGAAATCAACCGTTTAGTACTTAGAAAATAACAAACAAACAAAATTTTCACAATAATTGGCGACGCATAATGGTATTTATGCGTCGCCATACATCAATAACATATTTGCTAACAATTTATTTGAAAAAACAAAAAAAAAAAAGCACTGTGAAGCAGCTATAACATTTTCACTTGTTATTTAAAGTTGAAAGAAATCAACTGTTTAATACTTAGAAAAAAACAAAAATAAAAAAATTTCACAATAATAGGCGACGCATAATAGTATTTATGCGTCGCCATATATCAATAACGTATTTTCTAAAAATTTGATTGAAAAAACAAAAAAAAAAAACATTGTGAAGCAGCTATAACATTTTCACTTGTTATTTAAAGTTGAAAGAAATCAACTGTTTAATACTTATAAAAAAACAAATGAAAAAATTTTCACAATAATAGGCGACGCATAATGGTATTTATGCGTCGCCATACATCAATAACATATTTGCTCAAAATTTATTTGAAAAAACAAAAAAAAAAACCACTGTGAAGCAGCTATAACATTTTCACTTGTTATTTAAAGTTGAAAGAAATCAACTGTTTAATACTTAGAAAAAAACAACAAAAAATAAAATTCACAATAATAGGCAAAACATAATAGTATTTATGCGTCGCCGTATATCAATGACATATTTTCTAAAAATTTATTTGAAAAAACAAAAAAAAAAAAAGCACTGTGAAGCAGCTATAACATTTTCACTTGTTATTTAAAGTTGAAAGAAATCAACTGTTTAATACTTAGAAAAAAACAAAAAAAAAAAACTTTCACAATAATAGGCGACGCATAATGGTATTTATGCGTCGCCATATATCGATAACATATTTTCTAAAAATTTATTTGAAAAAACAAAAAAAAAAAAGCACCGTGAAGGAGCTATAACATTTTCACTTGTTATTTAAACTTGAAAGAAATCAACCGTTTAGTACTTAGAAAATAACAAACAAACAAAATTTTCACAATAATTGGCGACGCATAATGGTATTTATGCGTCGCCATACATCAATAACATATTTGCTAACAATTTATTTGAAAAAACAAAAAAAAAAAAGCACTGTGAAGCAGCTATAACATTTTCACTTGTTATTTAAAGTTGAAAGAAATCAACTGTTTAATACTTAGAAAAAAACAAAAATAAAAAAATTTCACAATAATAGGCGACGCATAATAGTATTTATGCGTCGCCATATATCAATAACGTATTTTCTAAAAATTTGATTGAAAAAACAAAAAAAAAAAACATTGTGAAGCAGCTATAACATTTTCACTTGTTATTTAAAGTTGAAAGAAATCAACTGTTTAATACTTATAAAAAAACAAATGAAAAAATTTTCACAATAATAGGCGACGCATAATGGTATTTATGCGTCGCCATACATCAATAACATATTTGCTCAAAATTTATTTGAAAAAACAAAAAAAAAAACCACTGTGAAGCAGCTATAACATTTTCACTTGTTATTTAAAGTTGAAAGAAATCAACTGTTTAATACTTAGAAAAAAACAACAAAAAATAAAATTCACAATAATAGGCAAAACATAATAGTATTTATGCGTCGCCGTATATCAATGACATATTTTCTAAAAATTTATTTGAAAAAACAAAAAAAAAAAAGTACTATGAAGCAGCTATAACGTTTTCACTTTTATTTAAAGTTAAAAGAAATCAACTGTTTAATACTTAGAAAAAAACAAAAAAAAAAAATTTCGCAACAGTAGGCGACGCATAATGGTATTTATGCGTCGCCATACATCAATAACATATTTGCTCAAAATTTATTTGAAAAAACAAAAAAAAAAAGCACTGTGAAGCAGCTATAACATTTTCACTTGTTATTTAAAGTTGAAAGAAATCAACTGTTTAATACTTAGAAAAAAACAAAAAAAGAAAATTTTCACAATAATAGGCGAGGCATAATGGTATTTATGCGTCGCCATACATCAATAACATATTTGCTAAAAATTTATTTGAAAAAAAAAAAAAAGCACGGTGAAGCAGCTAAATATTTTCACTTGTTATTTATAGTTGAAAGAAATAAACCGTTTTAGACTTAGAAAAAAAACAAAAAAAAAAAGAAATTTCACAATAATAGGCGACGCATAATGGTACTTATGCGTCGCTATATATCAATAACCTATTTTCTAAAAATTTATTTCAATAAACAAGAAAAAAAAAAAAAAACACTGTGAAGCAGCTATAACATTTTCACTTGTTATTTAAAGTTGAAAGAAATCACTGTGAAGCAGCTATAACATTTTCACTTGTTATTTAAAGTTGAAAGAAATCAACTGTTTAATATTTAGAAGAAAACAAAAATAAAATAAAATTCACAATAATAGGCAAAACGTAATAGTATTTATGCGTCGCTATATATCAATAACATATTTTCTAAAAATTTATTTGAATAAACAAAAAAAAAAAAACACTGTGAAGCAGCTATAACATTTTCACTTGTTATTTAAAGTTGAAAGAAATCAATTGTTTAATACTTAGAAAAAATCAAAAAAACAAATTCCACAATAATAGGCGACGCATAATGGTATTTATGCGTCGCCATATATCAATAACATATTTTCTAAAAATTTATTTGAAAAAACAAAAAAAAAAAAGCACCGTGAAGCAGCTATAACATTTTCACTTGTTATTTAAAGTTGAAAGAAATCAATTGTATAATTCTTAGAAAAAAACAAAAAAACAAAATTTTCACAATAATAGGCGACGCATAATGGTATTTATGCGTAGCGATACATCAATAACATATTTGCTCAAAATTTATTTGAAAAAACAAAAAAAAAAAGCACTGTGAAGCAGCTATAACATTTTCACTTGTTATTTAAAGTTGAAAGAAATCAACTGTTTAATACTTAGAAAAAAACAACAGAAAATAAAATTCACAATAATAGGCAAAACATAATAGTATTTATGCGTCGCCGTATATCAATAACATATTTTCTAAAAATTTATTTGAAAAAACAAAAAAAGAAAAAGCACTGTGAAGCAGCTATAACATTTTTACTTTTATTTAAAGTTGAAAGAAATCAACTGTTTAATAATTAGAAAAAAACAAAAAAAAAAATTTCACAATAATAGGCGACGCATAATGGTATTCATGCGTCGCCATACATCAATAACATATTTTCTAAAAATTTATTTGACAAAACAAAAAAAAAAGCACTGTGAAGCAGATATAACATTTTCACTTGTTATTTAAAGTTGAAAGAAATCAACTGTTTAATACTTAGAAAAAAACAAAAAAACAAATTCACAATAATAGGCGACGCATAATAGTATTTATGAGTCGCCAGATATCAATAACATGTTTTCTAAAAATTTATTTGAAAAAACACAAAAGAAAAGCACTGTGTAGCAGCTATAACATTTTAACTTGTTAATTAATGTTGAAAGAAATCAACTGTTTAATACTTAGAAAAAAACAAAAATAAAAAATTTTCACAAGAATAGGCGACGCATAATGGTATTTATGCGTCGCCATACATCAATAACATATTTTCTAAAAATTTATTTGAAAAAACAAAAAAAAAAAAAGCACTGTGAAGCAGCTATAACATTTTCACTTGTTATTTAAAGTTGAAAGAAATCAACTGTTTAATACTTAGAAAAAAACAAAAAAAAAAAAACTTTCACAATAATAGGCGACGCATAATGGTATTTATGCGTCGCCATATATCGATAACATATTTTCTAAAAATTTATTTGAAAAAACAAAAAAAAAAAGCACCGTGAAGGAGCTATAACATTTTCACTTGTTATTTAAACTTGAAAGAAATCAACCGTTTAGTACTTAGAAAATAACAAAAAAAGAAAATTTTCACAATAATAGGCGACGCATAATGGTATTTATGCGTCGCCATACATCAATAACGTATTTGCTAAAAATTTATTTGAAAAAAAAAAAAAGCACGGTGAAGCAGCTATAATATTTTCACTTGTTATTTAAAGTTGAAAGAAATCAACCGTTTTAGACTTAGAAAAAAAACAAAAAAATAAAGAAATTTCACAATAATAGGCGACGCATAATGGTACTTATGCGTCGCTATATATCAATAACATATTTTCTAAAACTTTATTTCAATAAACAAAAAAAAAAAAAAAACACTGCGAAGCAGCTATAACATTTTCACTTGTTATTTAAAGTTGAAAGAAATCAACTGTTTAATACTTATAAAAAAACAAAAAAAAAAAATTTTCACAATAATAGGCGACGCATAATGGTATTTATGCGTCGCCATACATCAATAACGTATTTGCTAAAAATTTATTTGAAAAAAAAAAAAGCACTGTGAAGCAGCTATAACATTTTCACTTGTTATTTAAAGTTGAAAGAAATCAACTGTTTAATACTTATAAAAAAACAAAAAAAAAAAATTTTCACAATAATAGGCGACGCATAATGGTATTTATGCGTCGCCATACATCAATAACGTATTTGCTAAAAATTTATTTGAAAAAAAAAAAAAAGCACTGTGAAGCAGCTATAACATTTTCACTTGTTATTTAAAGTTGAAAGAAATCAACTGTTTAATACTTAGAGAAAAACAAAAAAAGAAAATTTTCACAATAATAGGCGACGCATAATTGTATTTATGCGCCGCCATACATCAATAACATATTTGCTAAAACTTTATTTGAAAAAAAAAAAAGCACTGTGAAGCAGCTATAACATTTTCACTTGTTATTTAAAGTTGAAAGAAATCAACTGTTTAATACTTATAAAAAAACAAAAAAAAAAAATTTTCACAATAATAGGCGACGCATAATGGTATTTATGCGTCGCCATACATCAATAACGTATTTGCTAAAAATTTATTTGAAAAAAAAAAAAAAGCACGGTGAAGCAGCTATAATATTTTCACTTGTTATTTAAAGTTGAAAGAAATCAACCGTTTTAGACTTAGAAAAAAAACAAAAAAATAAAGAAATTTCACAATAATAGGCGACGCATAATGGTACTTATGCGTCGCTATATATCAATAACATATTTTCTAAAACTTTATTTCAATAAACAAAAAAAAAAAAAAAACACTGCGAAGCAGCTATAACATTTTCACTTGTTATTTAAAGTTGAAAGAAATCACTGTGAAGTAGCTATAACATTTTCACTCGTTATTTAAAGTTGAAAGAAATCAACTGTTTAATATTTAGAAAAAAACAAAAATAAAATAAAATTCACAATAATAGGCAACGCATAATGGTATTTATGCATAGCGATACATCAATAACATATTTGCTCAAAATTTATTTGAAAAAACAAAAAAAAAAAGCACTGTGAAGCAGCTATAACATTTTCACTTGTTATTTAAAATTGAAAGAAATCAACTGTTTAAAACATAGAAAAAAACAAAAATAAAAAAATTTCACAATAATAGGCGACGCATAATGGTATTTATGCGTCGCCATATATCAATAACGTATTTTCTAAAAATTTAATTGAAAAAACAAAAAAAAAAGCATTGTGAAGCACCTATAACATTTTCACTTGTTATTTAAAGTTGAAAGAAATCAACTGTTTAATACTTATAAAAAAACAAAAAAAACAATTTTCACAATAATAGGCGACGCATAATGGTATTTATGCGTGGCCATACATCAATAACATATTTGCTCAAAATTTATTTGAAAAAACAAAAAAAAAAAGCACTGTGAAGCAGCTATAACATTTTCACTTGTTATTTAAAGTTGAAAGAAATCAACTGTTTAATACTTAGAAAAAAACAACAAAAAATAAAATTCACAATAATAGGCAAAACATAATAGTATTTATGCGTCGCCATATATCAATAACATATTTTCTAAAAATGTATTTGAAAAAACAAAAAAAAAAAGCACTGTGAAGCAGCTATAACATTTTGACTTTTATTTAAAGTTGAAAGAAATCAACTTTTTAATACTTAGAAAAAAACAAAAAAAAAATTTCACAATAATAGGCGACGCATAATGGTATTTATGCGTCGCCATACATCAATAACATATTTTCTAAAAATTTATTTGAAAAAACAAAAAAAAAACTGTGAAGCAGCTATAACATTTTCACTTGTTATTTAAAGTTGAAAGAAATCAACTGTTTAAAACTTAGAAAAAAACAACAAAAAATAAAATTCACAATAATAGGCAAAACATAATAGTATTTATGCGTCGCCGTATATCAATGACATATTTTCTAAAAATTTATTTGAAAAAACAAAAAAAAAAAAGTACTGTGAAGCAGCTATAACATTTTCACTTTTATTTAAAGTTGAAAGAAATCAACTGTTTAATACTTAGAAAAAAACAAAAAAAAAAAATTTCACAATAATAGGCGACGCATAATGGTATTTATGCGTCGCCATATATCAATAACATATTTTCTAAAAATTTATTTGACAAAACAAAAAAAAAAAGCCCTGTGAAGCAGCTATAACATTTTCACTTTTATTTCAAGTTGAAAGAAATCAACTGTTTAATACTTAGAGAAAAACAAAAAAAGAAAATTTTCACAATAATAGGCGACGCATAATTGTATTTATGCGCCGCCATACATCAATAACATATTTGCTAAAACTTTATTTGAAAAAAAAAAAAAGCACTGTGAAGCAGCTATAACATTTTCACTTGTTATTTAAAGTTGAAAGAAATCAACTGTTTAATACTTATAAAAAAACAAAAAAAAAAAATTTTCACAATAATAGGCGACGCATAATGGTATTTATGCGTCGCCATACATCAATAACATATTTTCTAAAAATTTATTTGAATAAACAAACAAAAAAAAGCACTGTGAAGCAGCTATAACATTTTCACTTGTTATTTAAAGTTGAAAGAAATCAACTGTTTAATACTTAGAAAAAAAGAACAAAAAATAAAATTCACAATAATAGGCAAAACATAATAGTATTTATGCGTCGCCGTATATCAATAACATATTTTCTAAAAAATTGTTTGAAAAAAAAAAAAAAGCACTGTGAAGCAGCTATAATATTTTCACTTGTTATTTAAAGTTGAAAAAAATCAACTGTTTAATACATAGAAAAAAACAAAAATAAAAAAATTTCACAATAATAGGCGACGCATAATAGTATTTATGCGTCGCCATATATCAATAACGTATTTTCTAAAAATTTAATTGAAAAAACAAAAAAAAAAAACATTGTGAAGCAGCTATAACATTTTCACTTGTTATTTAAAGTTGAAAGAAATCAACTGTTTAATACTTAGAAAAAAACAACAAAAAATAAAATTCACAATAATAGGCAAAACATAATAGTATTTATGCGTCGCCGTATATCAATGACATATTTTCTAAAAATTTATTTGAAAAAACAAAAAAAAAAAAGTACTGTGAAGCAGCTATAACATTTTCACTTTTATTTAAAGTTGAAAGAAATCAACTGTTTAATACTTAGAAAAAAACAAAAAAAAAAAATTTCACAATAATAGGCGACGCATAATGGTATTTATGCGTCGCCATATATCAATAACATATTTTCTAAAAATTTATTTGAAAAAACAAAAAAAAAAACCACTGTGAAGCAGCTATAACATTTTCACTTGTTATTTAAAGTTGAAAGAAATCAACTGTTTAATACTTAGAAAAAAACAACAAAAAATAAAATTCACAATAATAGGCAAAACATAATAGTATTTATGCGTCGCCGTATATCAATGACATATTTTCTAAAAATTTATTTGAAAAAACAAAAAAAAAAAAGTACTGTGAAGCAGCTATAACATTTTCACTTTTATTTAAAGTTGAAAGAAATCAACTGTTTAATACTTAGAAAAAAACAAAAAAAAAAAATTTCACAATAATAGGCGACGCATAATGGTATTTATGCGTCGCCATATATCAATAACATATTTTCTAAAAATTTATTTGAAAAAACAAAAAAAAAAAAGCACCGTGAAGGAGCTATAACATTTTCACTTGTTATTTAAAGTTGAAAGAAATCAACTGTTTAATAGTTAGAAAATAACAAACAAACAAAATTTTCACAATAATTGGCGACGCATAATGGTATTTATGCGTCGCGATACATCAATAACATATTTGCTAACAATTTATTTGAAAAAACAAAAAAAAAGCACTGTGAAGCAGCTATAACATTTTCACTTGTTATTTAAAGTTGAAAGAGATCAACTGTTTAATACTTAGAAAAAAACCAAATTAAAAAATTTCACAATAATAGGCGACGCATAATTGTATTTATGCATCGCCATATATCAATAACGTATTTTTTAAAAATTTAATTGAAAAAACAAAAAAAAAAAGCATTGTGAAGCAGCTATAACATTTTCACTTGTTATTTAAAGTTGAAAGAAATCAACTGTTTAATACATAGGAAAAAACAAAAATAAAAAAATTTCACAATAATAGGCGACGCATAATAGTATTTATGCGTCGCCATATATCAATAACGTATTTTCTAAAAATTTAATTGAAAAAACAAAAAAAAAAACATTGTGAAGCAGCTATAACATTTTCACTTGTTATTTAAAGTTGAAAGAAATCAACTGTTTAATACTTAGAAAAAAACAAAAAAACAAAATTTTCACAATAATAGGCGACGCATAATGGTATTTATGCGTCGCCATATATCAATAACATATTTTCTAAAAATTTATTTGAAAAAACAAAAAACAAAAAAAGCACTGTGAAGCAGCTATAACATTTTCACTTGTTATTTAAAGCAGAAAAAAATCAACTGTTTAATACTTAGAGAAAAACAAAAAAAGAAAATTTTCACAATAATAGGCGACGCATAATGGTATTTATGCGTCGCCATACATCAATAACGTATTTGCTAAAAATTTATTTGAAAAAAAAAAAAAAGCACGGTGAAGCAGCTATAATATTTTCACTTGTTATTTAAAGTTGAAAGAAATCAACCGTTTTAGACTTAGAAAAAAAACAAAAAAATAAAGAAATTTCACAATAATAGGCGACGCATAATGGTACTTATGCGTCGCTATATATCAATAACATATTTTCTAAAACTTTATTTCAATAAACAAAAAAAAAAAAAAAACACTGCGAAGCAGCTATAACATTTTCACTTGTTATTTAAAGTTGAAAGAAATCACTGTGAAGTAGCTATAACATTTTCACTCGTTATTTAAAGTTGAAAGAAATCAACTGTTTAATATTTAGAAAAAAACAAAAATAAAATAAAATTCACAATAATAGGCAACGCATAATGGTATTTATGCATAGCGATACATCAATAACATATTTGCTCAAAATTTATTTGAAAAAACAAAAAAAAAAAGCACTGTGAAGCAGCTATAACATTTTCACTTGTTATTTAAAATTGAAAGAAATCAACTGTTTAAAACATAGAAAAAAACAAAAATAAAAAAATTTCACAATAATAGGCGACGCATAATGGTATTTATGCGTCGCCATATATCAATAACGTATTTTCTAAAAATTTAATTGAAAAAACAAAAAAAAAAAAGCATTGTGAAGCACCTATAACATTTTCACTTGTTATTTAAAGTTGAAAGAAATCAACTGTTTAATACTTATAAAAAAACAAAAAAAACAATTTTCACAATAATAGGCGACGCATAATGGTATTTATGCGTGGCCATACATCAATAACATATTTGCTCAAAATTTATTTGAAAAAACAAAAAAAAAAAGCACTGTGAAGCAGCTATAACATTTTCACTTGTTATTTAAAGTTGAAAGAAATCAACTGTTTAATACTTAGAAAAAAACAACAAAAAATAAAATTCACAATAATAGGCAAAACATAATAGTATTTATGCGTCGCCATATATCAATAACATATTTTCTAAAAATTTATTTGAAAAAACAAAAAAAAAAGCACTGTGAAGCAGCTATAACATTTTGACTTTTATTTAAAGTTGAAAGAAATCAACTTTTTAATACTTAGAAAAAAACAAAAAAAAAATTTCACAATAATAGGCGACGCATAATGGTATTCATGCGTCGCCATACATCAATAACATATTTTCTAAAAATTTATTTGAAAAAACAAAAAAAAAACTGTGAAGCAGCTATAACATTTTCACTTGTTATTTAAAGTTGAAAGAAATCAACTGTTTAATACTTAGAAAAAAACAAAAAAACAAATTCACAATAATAGGCGACGCATAATAGTATTTATGAGTCGCCAGATATCAATAACATGTTTTCTAAAAATTTATTTGAAAAAACACAAAAAAAAAGCACTGTGTAGCAGCTATAACATTTTAACTTGTTAATTAATGTTGAAAGAAATCAACTGTTTAATACTTAGAAAAAAACAAAAATAAAAAATTTTCACAAGAATAGGCGACGCATAATGCTATTTATGCGTCGCCATACATCAATAACATATTTTCTAAAAATTTATTTGAAAAAACAAAAAAAAAAAAGCACTGTGAAGCAGCCATAACATTTTCACTTGTTGTTTAAAGTTGAAAGAAATCAACTGTTTAATACTTAGAAAAAAACAAAAAAAAAAAAACTTTCACAATAATAGGCGACGCATAATGGTATTTATGCGTCGCCATATATCAATAACATATTTTCTAAAAATTTATTTGAAAAAACAAAAAAAAAAAAGCACCGTGAAGGAGCTATAACATTTTCACTTGTTATTTAAACTTGAAAGAAATCAACTGTTTAATACTTAGAAAATAACAAACAAACAAAATTTTCACAATAATTGGCGACGCATAATGGTATTTATGCGTCGCCATACATCAATAACATATTTGCTAACAATTTATTTGAAAAAACAAAAAAAAAAGCACTGTGAAGCAGCTATAACATTTTCACTTCTTATTTAAAGTTGAAAGAAATCAACTGTTTAATACTTAGAAAAAAACAAAAATAAAAAACTTTCACAATAATAGGCGACGCATAATAGTATTTATGCGTCGCCATATATCAATAACGTATTTTCTAAAAATTTGATTGAAAAAACAAAAAAAAAAAACATTGTGAAGCAGCTATAACATTTTCACTTGTTATTTAAAGTTGAAAGAAATCAACTGTTTAATACTTATAAAAAAACAAAAGAAAAAATTTTCACAATAATAGGCGACGCATAATGGTATTTATGCGTCGCCATACATCAATAACATATTTGCTCAAAATTTATTTGAAAAAACAAAACAAAAAACCACTGTGAAGCAGCTATAACATTTTCACTTGTTATTTAAAGTTGAAAGAAATCAACTGTTTAATACCTAGAAAAAAACAACAAAAAATAAAATTCACAATAATAGGCAAAACATAATAGTATTTATGCGTCGCCGTATATCAATGACATATTTTCTAAAAATTTATTTGAAAAAACAAAAAAAAAAAAGTACTGTGAAGCAGCTATAACATTTTCACTTTTATTTAAAGTTAAAAGAAATCAACTGTTTAATACTTAGAAAAAAACAAAAAAAAAAAAATTTCACAACAGTAGGCGACGCATAATGGTATTTATGCGTCGCCATACATCAATAACATATTTTCTAAAAATTTATTTGACAAAACAAAAAAAAAAAGCCCTGTGAAGTAGCTATAACATTTTCACATGTTATTTAAAGTTGAAATAAATCAACTGTTTAATAGTTAGAAAAAAACAAAAAAACAAAATTTTCACAATAATAGGCGACGCATAATGGTATTTATGCGTCGCCATATATCAAAAACATATTTTCTAAAAATTTATTTGAAAAAACAAAAAACAAAAAAAGCACTGTGAAGCAGCTATAACATTTTCACTTGTTATTTAAAGCAGAAAAAAATCAACTGTTTAATACTTAGAGAAAAACAAAAAAAGAAAATTTTCACAATAATAGGCGACGCATAATGGTATTTATGCGTCGCCATACATCAATAACGTATTTGCTAAAAATTTATTTGAAAAAAAAAAAAAGCACGGTGAAGCAGCTATAATATTTTCACTTGTTATTTAAAGTTGAAAGAAATCAACCGTTTTAGACTTAGAAAAAAAACAAAAAAATAAAGAAATTTCACAATAATAGGCGACGCATAATGGTATTTATGCGTCGCTATATATCAATAACATATTTTCTAAAACTTTATTTCAATAAACAAAAAAAAAAAAAAAAACACTGCGAAGGAGCTATAACATTTTCACTTGTTATTTAAAGTTGAAAGAAATCACTGTGAAGTAGCTATAACATTTTCACTCGTTATTTAAAGTTGAAAGAAATCAACTGTTTAATATTTAGAAAAAAACAAAAATAAAATAAAATTCACAATAATAGGCAACGCATAATGGTATTTATGCATAGCGATACATCAATAACATATTTGCTCAAAATTTATTTGAAAAAACAAAAAAAAAAAGCACTGTGAAGCAGCTATAACATTTTCACTTGTTATTTAAAATTGAAAGAAATCAACTGTTTAAAACATAGAAAAAAACAAAAATAAAAAAATTTCACAATAATAGGCGACGCATAATGGTATTTATGCGTCGCCATATATCAATAACGTATTTTCTAAAAATTTAATTGAAAAAACAAAAAAAAAAAAGCATTGTGAAGCACCTATAACATTTTCACTTGTTATTTAAAGTTGAAAGAAATCAACTGTTTAATACTTATAAAAAAACAAAAAAAACAATTTTCACAATAATAGGCGACGCATAATGGTATTTATGCGTGGCCATACATCAATAACATATTTGCTCAAAATTTATTTGAAAAAACAAAAAAAAAAAGCACTGTGAAGCAGCTATAACATTTTCACTTGTTATTTAAAGTTGAAAGAAATCAACTGTTTAATACTTAGAAAAAAACAACAAAAAATAAAATTCACAATAATAGGCAAAACATAATAGTATTTATGCGTCGCCATATATCAATAACATATTTTCTAAAAATTTATTTGAAAAAACAAAAAAAAAAAGCACTGTGAAGCAGCTATAACATTTTGACTTTTATTTAAAGTTGAAAGAAATCAACTTTTTAATACTTAGAAAAAAACAAAAAAAAAATTTCACAATAATAGGCGACGCATAATGGTATTTATGCGTCGCCATACATCAATAACATATTTTCTAAAAATTTATTTGAAAAAACAAAAAAAAAAACTGTGAAGCAGCTATAACATTTTCACTTGTTATTTAAAGTTGAAAGAAATCAACTGTTTAAAACTTAGAGAAAAACAAAAAAAAAATTTCCACAATAATAGGCGACGCATAATGGTATTTATGCGTCGCCATACATCAATAACATATTTTCTAAAAATTTATTTGACAAAACAAAAAAAAAAAGCCCTGTGAAGCAGCTATAACATTTTCACTTTTATTTCAAGTTGAAAGAAATCAACTGTTTAATACTTAGAGAAAAACAAAAAAAGAAAATTTTCACAATAATAGGCGACGCATAATTGTATTTATGCGCCGCCATACATCAATAACATATTTGCTAAAACTTTATTTGAAAAAAAAAAAAAGCACTGTGAAGCAGCTATAACATTTTCACTTGTTATTTAAAGTTGAAAGAAATCTACTGTGTAATAGTTATAAAAAAACAAAAAAAAAAAATTTTCACAATAATAGGCGACGCATAATGGTATTTATGCGTCGCCATACATCAATAACATATTTTCTAAAAATTTATTTGAATAAACAAACAAAAAAAAGCACTGTGAAGCAGCTATAACATTTTCACTTGTTATTTAAAGTTGAAAGAAATCAACTGTTTAATACTTAGAAAAAAAGAACAAAAAATAAAATTCACAATAATAGGCAAAACATAATAGTATTTATGCGTCGCCGTATATCAATAACATATTTTCTAAAAATTTGTTTGAAAAAAAAAAAAAAAGCACTGTGAAGCAGCTATAATATTTTCACTTGTTATTTAAAGTTGAAAAAAATCAACTGTTTAATACATAGAAAAAAACAAAAATAAAAAAATTTCACAATAATAGGCGACGCATAATAGTATTTATGCGTCGCCATATATCAATAACGTATTTTCTAAAAATTTAATTGAAAAAACAAAAAAAAAAAACATTGTGAAGCAGCTATAACATTTTCACTTGTTATTTAAAGTTGAAAGAAATCAACTGTTTAATACTTAGAAAAAAACAACAAAAAATAAAATTCACAATAATAGGCAAAACATAATAGTATTTATGCGTCGCCGTATATCAATGACATATTTTCTAAAAATTTATTTGAAAAAACAAAAAAAAAAAAGTACTGTGAAGCAGCTATAACATTTTCACTTTTATTTAAAGTTGAAAGAAATCAACTGTTTAATACTTAGAAAAAAACAAAAAAAAAAAATTTCACAATAATAGGCGACGCATAATGGTATTTATGCGTCGCCATATATCAATAACATATTTTCTAAAAATTTATTTGAAAAAACAAAAAAAAAAACCACTGTGAAGCAGCTATAACATTTTCACTTGTTATTTAAAGTTGAAAGAAATCAACTGTTTAATACTTAGAAAAAAACAACAAAAAATAAAATTCACAATAATAGGCAAAACATAATAGTATTTATGCGTCGCCGTATATCAATGACATATTTTCTAAAAATTTATTTGAAAAAACAAAAAAAAAAAAGTACTGTGAAGCAGCTATAACATTTTCACTTTTATTTAAAGTTGAAAGAAATCAACTGTTTAATACTTAGAAAAAAACAAAAAAAAAAAATTTCACAATAATAGGCGACACATAATGGTATTTATGCGTCGACATATATCAATAACATATTTTCTAAAAATTTATTTGAAAAAACAAAAAAAAAAAAGCACCGTGAAGGAGCTATAACATTTTCACTTGTTATTTAAAGTTGAAAGAAATCAACTGTTTAATACTTAGAAAATAACAAACAAACAAAATTTTCACAATAATTGGCGACGCATAATGGTATTTATGCGTCGCGATACATCAATAACATATTTGCTAACAATTTATTTGAAAAAACAAAAAAAAAGCACTGTGAAGCAGCTATAACATTTTCACTTGTTATTTAAAGTTGAAAGAGATCAACTGTTTAATACTTAGAAAAAAACCAAATTAAAAAATTTCACAATAATAGGCGACGCATAATTGTATTTATGCATCGCCATATATCAATAACGTATTTTTTAAAAATTTAATTGAAAAAACAAAAAAAAAAAGCATTGTGAAGCAGCTATAACATTTTCACTTGTTATTTAAAGTTGAAAGAAATCAACTGTTTAATACATAGGAAAAAACAAAAATAAAAAAATTTCACAATAATAGGCGACGCATAATAGTATTTATGCGTCGCCATATATCAATAATGTATTTTCTAAAAATTTAATTGAAAAAACAAAAAAAAAAAACATTGTGAAGCAGCTATAACATTTTCACTTGTTATTTAAAGTTGAAAGAAATGAACTGTTTAATACCTAGAAAAAAACAACAAAAAATAAAATTCACAATAATAGGCAAAACATAATAGTATTTATGCGTCGCCGTATATCAATGACATATTTTCTAAAAATTTATTTGAAAAAACAAAAAAAAAAAAGTACTGTGAAGCAGCTATAACATTTTCACTTTTATTTAAAGTTAAAAGAAATCAACTGTTTAATACTTAGAAAAAAACAAAAAAAAAAAAATTTCACAACAGTAGGCGACGCATAATGGTATTTATGCGTCGCCATACATCAATAACATATTTTCTAAAAATTTATTTGACAAAACAAAAAAAAAAAGCCCTGTGAAGTAGCTATAACATTTTCACATGTTATTTAAAGTTGAAATAAATCAACTGTTTAATAGTTAGAAAAAAACAAAAAAACAAAATTTTCACAATAATAGGCGACGCATAATGGTATTTATGCGTCGCCATATATCAAAAACATATTTTCTAAAAATTTATTTGAAAAAACAAAAAACAAAAAAAGCACTGTGAAGCAGCTATAACATTTTCACTTGTTATTTAAAGCAGAAAAAAATCAACTGTTTAATACTTAGAGAAAAACAAAAAAAGAAAATTTTCACAATAATAGGCGACGCATAATGGTATTTATGCGTCGCCATACATCAATAACGTATTTGCTAAAAATTTATTTGAAAAAAAAAAAAAAGCACGGTGAAGCAGCTATAATATTTTCACTTGTTATTTAAAGTTGAAAGAAATCAACCGTTTTAGACTTAGAAAAAAAACAAAAAAATAAAGAAATTTCACAATAATAGGCGACGCATAATGGTATTTATGCGTCGCTATATATCAATAACATATTTTCTAAAACTTTATTTCAATAAACAAAAAAAAAAAAAAAAACACTGCGAAGCAGCTATAACATTTTCACTTGTTATTTAAAGTTGAAAGAAATCACTGTGAAGTAGCTATAACATTTTCACTCGTTATTTAAAGTTGAAAGAAATCAACTGTTTAATATTTAGAAAAAAACAAAAATAAAATAAAATTCACAATAATAGGCAACGCATAATGGTATTTATGCATAGCGATACATCAATAACATATTTGCTCAAAATTTATTTGAAAAAACAAAAAAAAAAAGCACTGTGAAGCAGCTATAACATTTTCACTTGTTATTTAAAATTGAAAGAAATCAACTGTTTAAAACATAGAAAAAAACAAAAATAAAAAAATTTCACAATAATAGGCGACGCATAATGGTATTTATGCGTCGCCATATATCAATAACGTATTTTCTAAAAATTTAATTGAAAAAACAAAAAAAAAAGCATTGTGAAGCACCTATAACATTTTCACTTGTTATTTAAAGTTGAAAGAAATCAACTGTTTAATACTTATAAAAAAACAAAAAAAACAATTTTCACAATAATAGGCGACGCATAATGGTATTTATGCGTCGCCATACATCAATAACATATTTTCTAAAAATTTATTTGACAAAACAAAAAAAAAAAGCCCTGGGAAGCAGCTATAACATTTTCACTTTTATTTCAAGTTGAAAGAAATCAACTGTTTAATACTTAGAGAAAAACAAAAAAAGAAAATTTTCACAATAATAGGCGACGCATAATTGTATTTATGCGCCGCCATACATCAATAACATATTTGCTAAAACTTTATTTGAAAAAAAAAAAAGCACTGTGAAGCAGCTATAACATTTTCACTTGTTATTTAAAGTTGAAAGAAATCAACTGTTTAATACTTATAAAAAAACAAAAAACAAAAAATTTCACAATAATAGGCGACGCATAATGGTATTTATGCGTCGCCATACATCAATAACATATTTTCTAAAAATTTATTTGAATAAACAAACAAAAAAAAGCACTGTGAAGCAGCTATAACATTTTCACTTGTTATTTAAAGTTGAAAGAAATCAACTGTTTAATACTTAGAAAAAAAGAACAAAAAATAAAATTCACAATAATAGGCAAAACATAATAGTATTTATGCGTCGCCGTATATCAATAACATATTTTCTAAAAATTTGTTTGAAAAAAAAAAAAAAAGCACTGTGAAGCAGCTATAATATTTTCACTTGTTATTTAAAGTTGAAAAAAATCAACTGTTTAATACATAGAAAAAAACAAAAATAAAACAATTTCACAATAATAGGCGACGCATAATAGTATTTATGCGTCGCCATATATCAATAACGTATTTTCTAAAAATTTAATGGAAAAAACAAAAAAAAAAAACATTGTGAAGCAGCTATAACATTTTCACTTGTTATTTAAAGTTGAAAGAAATCAACTGTTTAATACTTAGAAAAAAACAACAAAAAATAAAATTCACAATAATAGGCAAAACATAATAGTATTTATGCGTCGCCGTATATCAATGACATATTTTCTAAAAATTTATTTGAAAAAACAAAAAAAAAAAAGTACTGTGAAGCAGCTATAACATTTTCACTTTTATTTAAAGTTGAAAGAAATCAACTGTTTAATACTTAGAAAAAAACAAAAAAAAAAAATTTCACAATAATAGGCGACGCATAATGGTATTTATGCGTCGCCATATATCAATAACATATTTTCTAAAAATTTATTTGAAAAAACAAAAAAAAAAAAGCACCGTGAAGGAGCTATAACATTTTCACTTGTTATTTAAAGTTGAAAGAAATCAACTGTTTAATACTTAAAAATAACAAACAAACAAAATTTTCACAATAATTGGCGATGCATAATGGTATTTATGCGTCGCGATACATCAATAACATATTTGCTAACAATTTATTTGAAAAAACAAAAAAAAAAGCACTGTGAAGCAGCTATAACATTTTCACTTGTTATTTAAAGTTGAAAGAGATCAACTGTTTAATACTTAGAAAAAAACCAAATTAAAAAATTTCACAATAATAGGCGACGCATAATTGTATTTATGCATCGCCATATATCAATAACGTATTTTTTAAAAATTTAATTGAAAAAACAAAAAAAAAAAGCATTGTGAAGCAGCTATAACATTTTCACTTGTTATTTAAAGTTGAAAGAAATCAACTGTTTAATACATAGGAAAAAACAAAAATAAAAAAATTTCACAATAATAGGCGACGCATAATAGTATTTATGCGTCGCCATATATCAATAACGTATTTTCTAAAAATTTAATTGAAAAAACAAAAAAAAAAAACATTGTGAAGCAACTATAACATTTTCACTTGTTATTTAAAGTTGAAAGAAATCAACTGTTTAATACTTAGAAAAAAACAAAAAAACAAATTCACAATAATAGGCGACGCATAATAGTATTTATGAGTTGCCAGATATCAATAACATGTTTTCTAAAAATTTATTTGAAAAAACACAAAAAAAAAGCACTGTGTAGCAGCTATAACATTTTAACTTGTTAATTAATGTTGAAAGAAATCAACTGTTTAATACTTAGAAAAAAACAAAAATAAAAAATTTTCACAAGAATAGGCGACGCATAATGGTATTTATGCGTCGCCATACATCAATAACATATTTGCTCAAAATGTATTTGAAAAAACAAAAAAAAAAACCACTGTGAAGCAGCTATAACATTTTCACTTGTTATTTAAAGTTGAAAGAAATCAACTGTTTAATACTTAGAAAAAAACAAAAAAACAAATTCACAATAATAGGCGACGCATAATAGTATTTATGAGTCGCCAGATATCAATAACATGTTTTCTAAAAATTTATTTGAAAAAACACAAAAAAAAAGCACTGTGTAGCAGCTATAACATTTTAACTTGTTAATTAATGTTGAAAGAAATCAACTGTTTAATACTTAGAAAAAAACAAAAATAAAAAATTTTCACAAGAATAGGCGACGCATAATGGTATTTATGCGTCGCCATACATCAATAACATATTTTCTAAAAATTTATTTGAAAAAACAAAAAAAAAAAAAGCACCGTGAAGGAGCTATAACATTTTCACTTGTTATTTAAACTTGAAAGAAATCAACTGTTTAATACTTAGAAAATAACAAACAAACAAAATTTTCACAATAATTGGCGACGCATAATGGTATTTATGCGTCGCCATACATCAATAACATATTTGTTAACAATTTATTTGAAAAAACAAAAAAAAAAGCACTGTGAAGCAGCTATAACATTTTCACTTGTTATTTAAAGTTGAAAGAAATCAACTGTTTAATACTTAGAAAAAAACAAAAATAAAAAAATTTCACAATAATAGGCGACGCATAATAGTATTTATGCGTCGCCATATATCAATAACGTATTTTCTAAAAATTTAATTGAAAAAACAAAAAAAAAAAACATTGTGAAGCAGCTATAACATTTTCACTTGTTATTTAAAGTTGAAAGAAATAAACCGTTTTAGACTTAGAAAAAAAACAAAAAAAAAAAGAAATTTCACAATAATAGGCGACGCATAATGGTACTTATGCGTCGCTATATATCAATAACATATTTTCTAAAACTTTATTTCAATAAACAAAAAAAAAAAAAAAAACACTGCGAAGCAGCTATAACATTTTCACTTGTTATTTAAAGTTGAAAGAAATCACTGTGAAGCAGCTATAACATTTTCACTTGTTATTTAAAGTTGAAAGAAATCACTGTGAAGCAGCTATAACATTTTCACTCGTTATTTAAAGTTGAAAGAAATCAACTGTTTAATACTTAGAAAAAAACAAAAATAAAAAATTTTCACAAGAATAGGCGACGCATAATGGTATTTATGCGTCGCCATACATCAATAACATATTTGCTCAAAATTTATTTGAAAAAACAAAAAAAAAAACCACTGTGAAGCAGCTATAACATTTTCACTTGTTATTTAAAGTTGAAAGAAATCAACTGTTTAATACTTAGAAAAAAACAAAAAAACAAATTCACAATAATAGGCGACGCATAATAGTATTTATGAGTCGCCAGATATCAATAACATGTTTTCTAAAAATTTATTTGAAAAAACACAAAAAAAAAGCACTGTGTAGCAGCTATAACATTTTAACTTGTTAATTAATGTTGAAAGAAATCAACTGTTTAATACTTAGAAAAAAACAAAAATAAAAAATTTTCACAAGAATAGGCGACGCATAATGGTATTTATGCGTCGCCATACATCAATAACATATTTTCTAAAAATTTATTTGAAAAAACAAAAAAAAAAAAGCACTGTGAAGCAGCTATAACATTTTCACTTGTTATTTAAAGTTGAAAGAAATCAACTGTTTAATACTTAGAAAAAAACAAAAAAAAAAAACTTTCACAATAATAGGCTACGCATAATGGTATTTATGCGTCGCCATATATCAATAACATATTTTCTAAAAATTTATTTGAAAAAACAAAAAAAAAAAAGCACCGTGAAGGAGCTATAACATTTTCACTTGTTATTTAAACTTGAAAGAAATCAACTGTTTAATACTTAGAAAATAACAAACAAACAAAATTTTCACAATAATTGGCGACGCATAATGGTATTTATGCGTCGCCATACATCAATAACATATTTGCTAACAATTTATTTGAAAAAACAAAAAAAAAAGCACTGTGAAGCAGCTATAACATTTTCACTTGTTATTTAAAGTTGAAAGAAATCAACTGTTTAATACTTAGAAAAAAACAAAAATAAAAAAATTTCACAATAATAGGCGACGCATAATAGTATTTATGCGTCGCCATATATCAATAACGTATTTTCTAAAAATTTAATTGAAAAAACAAAAAAAAAAAACATTGTGAAGCAGCTATAACATTTTCACTTGTTATTTAAAGTTGAAAGAAATAAACCGTTTTAGACTTAGAAAAAAAACAAAAAAAAAAAGAAATTTCACAATAATAGGCGACGCATAATGGTACTTATGCGTCGCTATATATCAATAACATATTTTCTAAAACTTTATTTCAATAAACAAAAAAAAAAAAAAAAACACTGCGAAGCAGCTATAACATTTTCACTTGTTATTTAAAGTTGAAAGAAATCACTGTGAAGCAGCTATAACATTTTCACTCGTTATTTAAAGTTGAAAGAAATCAACTGTTTAATATTTAGAAAAAAACAAAAATAAAATAAAATTCACAATAATAGGCAACGCATAATGGTATTTATGCATAGCGATACATCAATAACATATTTGCTCAAAATTTATTTGAAAAAACAAAAAAAAAAAGCACTGTGAAGCAGCTATAACATTTTCACTTGTTATTTAAAATTGAAAGAAATCAACTGTTTAAAACATAGAAAAAAACAAAAATAAAAACATTTCACAATAATAGGCGACGCATAATGGTATTTATGCGTCGCCATATATCAATAACGTATTTTCTAAAAATTTAATTGAAAAAACAAAAAAAAAAGCATTGTGAAGCAGCTATAACATTTTCACTTGTTATTTAAAGTTGAAAGAAATCAACTGTTTAATACATAGAAAAAAACAAAAATAAAAAAATTTCACAATAATAGGCGACGCATAATAGTATTTATGCGTCGCCATATATCAATAACGTATTTTCTAAAAATTTAATTGAAAAAACAAAAAAAAAAAACATTGTGAAGCAGCTATAACATTTTCACTTGTTATTTAAAGTTGAAAGAAATAAACCGTTTTAGACTTAGAAAAAAAACAACAAAAAATAAAATTCACAATAATAGGCAAAACATAATAGTATTTATGCGTCGCCGTATATCAATGACATATTTTCTAAAAATTTATTTGAAAAAACAAAAAAAAAAAAGTACTGTGATGCAGCTATAACATTTTCATTTTTATTTAAAGTTGAAAGAAATCAACTGTTTAATACTTAGAAAAAAACAAAAAAAAAAAATTTCACAATAATAGGCGACGCATAATGGTATTTATGCGTCGCCATATATCAATAACATATTTTCTAAAAATTTATTTGAAAAAACAAAAAAAAAAAGCACCGTGAAGGAGCTATAACATTTTCACTTGTTACTTAAAGTTGAAAGAAATCAACTGTTTAATACTTAGAAAATAACAAACAAACAAAATTTTCACAATAATTGGCGACGCATAATGGTATTTATGCGTCGCCATACATCAATAACATATTTGCTAACAATTTATTTGAAAAAACAAAAAAAAAAAGCACTGTGAAGCAGCTATAACATTTTCACTTGTTATTTAAAGTTGAAAGAAATCAACTGTTTAATACTTAGAAAAAAACCAAATTAAAAAATTTCACAATAATAGGCGACGCATAATTGTATTTATGCATCGCCATATATCAATAACGTATTTTTTAAAAATTCAATTGAAAAAACAAAAAAAAAAGCATTGTGAAGCAGCTATAACATTTTCACTTGTTATTTAAAGTTGAAAGAAATCAACTGTTTAATACATAGAAAAAAACAAAAATAAAAAAATTTCACAATAATAGGCGACGCATAATAGTATTTATGCGTCGCCATATATCAATAACGTATTTTCTAAAAATTTAATTGAAAAAACAAAAAAAAAAAACATTGTGAAGCAGCTATAACATTTTCACTTGTTATTTAAAGTTGAAAGAAATCAACTGTTTAATACTTATAAAAAAACAAAAGAAAAAATTTTCACAATAATAGGCGACGCATAATGGTATTTATGCGTCGCCATACATCAATAACATATTTGCTCAAAATTTATTTGAAAAAACAAAAAAAAAAAGCACTGTGAAGCAGCTATAACATTTTCACTTGTTATTTAAAATTGAAAGAAATCAACTGTTTAAAACATAGAAAAAAACAAAAATAAAAAAATTTCACAATAATAGGCGACGCATAATGGTATTTATGCGTCGCCATATATCAATAACGTATTTTCTAAAAATTTAATTGAAAAAACAAAAAAAAAAGCATTGTGAAGCAGCTATAACATTTTCACTTGTTATTTAAAGTTGAAAGAAATTAACTGTTTAATACATAGAAAAAAACAAAAATAAAAAAATTTCACAATAATAGGCGACGCATAATAGTATTTATGCGTCGCCATATATCAATAACGTATTTTCTAAAAATTTAATTGAAAAAACAAAAAAAAAAAAAACATTGTGAAGCAGCTATAACATTTTCACTTGTTATTTAAAGTTGAAAGAAATCAACTGTTTAATACTTATAAAAAAACAAAAGAAAAAATTTTCACAATAATAGGCGACGCATAATGGTATTTATGCGTCGCCATACATCAATAACATATTTGCTCAAAATTTATTTGAAAAAACAAAAAAAAAAACCACTGTGAAGCAGCTATAACATTTTCACTTGTTATTTAAAGTTGAAAGAAATCTACTGTTTAATACTTAGAAAAAAACAACAAAAAATAAAATTCACAATAATAGGCAAAACATAATAGTATTTATGCGTCGCCGTATATCAATGACATATTTTCTAAAAATTTATTTGAAAAAACAAAAAAAAAAAAAGTACTGTGATGCAGCTATAACATTTTCATTTTTATTTAAAGTTGAAAGAAATCAACTGTTTAATACTTAGAAAAAAACAAAAAAAAAAAATTTCACAATAATAGGCGACGCATAATGGTATTTATGCGTCGCCATATATCAATAACATATTTTCTAAAAGTTTATTTGAAAAAACAAAAAAAAAAAAGCACCGTGAAGGAGCTATAACATTTTCACTTGTTACTTAAAGTTGAAAGAAATCAACTGTTTAATACTTAGAAAATAACAAACAAACAAAATTTTCACAATAATTGGCGACGCATAATGGTATTTATGCGTCGCCATACATCAATAACATATTTGCTAACAATTTATTTGAAAAAACAAAAAAAAAAAGCACTGTGAAGCAGCTATAACATTTTCACTTGTTATTTAAAGTTGAAAGAAATCAACTGTTTAATACTTAGAAAAAAACCAAATTAAAAAATTTCACAATAATAGGCGACGCATAATTGTATTTATGCATCGCCATATATCAATAACGTATTTTTTAAAAATTCAATTGAAAAAACAAAAAAAAAAGCATTGTGAAGCAGCTATAACATTTTCACTTGTTATTTAAAGTTGAAAGAAATCAACTCTTTAATACATAGAAAAAAACAAAAATAAAAAAATTTCACAATAATAGGCGACGCATAATAGTATTTATGCGTCGCCATATATCAATAACGTATTTTCTAAAAATTTAATTGAAAAAACAAAAAAAAAAAACATTGTGAAGCAGCTATAACATTTTCACTTGTTATTTAAAGTTGAAAGAAATCAACTGTTTAATACTTATAAAAAAACAAAAGAAAAAATTTTCACAATAATAGGCGACGCATAATGGTATTTATGCGTCGCCATACATCAATAACATATTTGCTCAAAATTTATTTGAAAAAACAAAAAAAAAAGCACTGTGAAGCAGCTATAACATTTTCACTTGTTATTTAAAATTGAAAGAAATCAACTGTTTAAAACATAGAAAAAAACAAAAATAAAAAAATTTCACAATAATAGGCGACGCATAATGGTATTTATGCGTCGCCATATATCAATAACGTATTTTCTAAAAATTTAATTGAAAAAACAAAAAAAAAAGCATTGTGAAGCAGCTATAACATTTTCACTTGTTATTTAAAGTTGAAAGAAATTAACTGTTTAATACATAGAAAAAAACAAAAATAAAAAAATTTCACAATAATAGGCGACGCATAATAGTATTTATGCGTCGCCATATATCAATAACGTATTTTCTAAAAATTTAATTGAAAAAAAAAAAAAAAAAAAACATTGTGAAGTAGCTATAACATTTTCACTTGTTATTTAAAGTTGAAAGAAATCAACTGTTTAATACTTATAAAAAAACAAAAGAAAAAATTTTCACAATAATAGGCGACGCATAATGGTATTTATGCGTCGCCATACATCAATAACATATTTGCTCAAAATTTATTTGAAAAAACAAAAAAAAAAACCACTGTGAAGCAGCTATAACATTTTCACTTGTTATTTAAAGTTGAAAGAAATCTACTGTTTAATACTTAGAAAAAAACAACAAAAAATAAAATTCACAATAATAGGCAAAACATAATAGTATTTATGCGTCGCCGTATATCAATGACATATTTTCTAAAAATTTATTTGAAAAAACAAAAAAAAAAAAAGTACTGTGATGCAGCTATAACATTTTCATTTTTATTTAAAGTTGAAAGAAATCAACTGTTTAATACTTAGAAAAAAACAAAAAAAAAAAATTTCACAATAATAGGCGACGCATAATGGTATTTATGCGTCGCCATATATCAATAACATATTTTCTAAAAGTTTATTTGAAAAAACAAAAAAAAAAAAGCACCGTGAAGGAGCTATAACATTTTCACTTGTTACTTAAAGTTGAAAGAAATCAACTGTTTAATACTTAGAAAATAACAAACAAACAAAATTTTCACAATAATTGGCGACGCATAATGGTATTTATGCGTCGCCATACATCAATAACATATTTGCTAACAATTTATTTGAAAAAACAAAAAAAAAAAGCACTGTGAAGCAGCTATAACATTTTCACTTGTTATTTAAAGTTGAAAGAAATCAACTGTTTAATACTTAGAAAAAAACCAAATTAAAAAATTTCACAATAATAGGCGACGCATAATTGTATTTATGCATCGCCATATATCAATAACGTATTTTTTAAAAATTCAATTGAAAAAACAAAAAAAAAAGCATTGTGAAGCAGCTATAACATTTTCACTTGTTATTTAAAGTTGAAAGAAATCAACTGTTTAATACATAGAAAAAAACAAAAATAAAAAAATTTCACAATAATAGGCGACGCATAATAGTATTTATGCGTCGCCATATATCAATAACGTATTTTCTAAAAATTTAATTGAAAAAACAAAAAAAAAAAACATTGTGAAGCAGCTATAACATTTTCACTTGTTATTTAAAGTTGAAAGAAATCAACTGTTTAATACTTATAAAAAAACAAAAGAAAAAATTTTCACAATAATAGGCGACGCATAATGGTATTTATGCGTCGCCATACATCAATAACATATTTGCTCAAAATTTATTTGAAAAAACAAAAAAAAAAAGCACTGTGAAGCAGCTATAACATTTTCACTTGTTATTTAAAATTGAAAGAAATCAACTGTTTAAAACATAGAAAAAAACAAAAATAAAAAAATTTCACAATAATAGGCGACGCATAATGGTATTTATGCGTCGCCATATATCAATAACGTATTTTCTAAAAATTTAATTGAAAAAACAAAAAAAAAAGCATTGTGAAGCAGCTATAACATTTTCACTTGTTATTTAAAGTTGAAAGAAATCAACTGTTTAATACTTAGAAAAAAACCAAATTAAAAAATTTCACAATAATAGGCGACGCATAATTGTATTTATGCATCGCCATATATCAATAACGTATTTTTTAAAAATTCAATTGAAAAAACAAAAAAAAAAGCATTGTGAAGCAGCTATAACATTTTCACTTGTTATTTAAAGTTGAAAGAAATCAACTGTTTAATACATAGAAAAAAACAAAAATAAAAAAATTTCACAATAATAGGCGACGCATAATAGTATTTATGCGTCGCCATATATCAATAACGTATTTTCTAAAAATTTATTTGAAAAAACAAAAAAAAAAAGTACTGTGAAGCAGCTATAACATTTTCACTTTTATTTAAAGTTGAAAGAAATCAACTGTTTAATACTTAGAAAAAAACAAAAAAAAAAATTTCACAATAATAGGCGACGCATAATGGTATTTATGCGTCGCCATACATCAATAACATATTTTCTAAAAATTTATTTGAAAAAATAAAAAAAAAAGCACTGTGAAGCAGCTATAACATTATCACTTGCTATTTAAAGTTGAAAGAAATCAACTGTTTAATTCTTAGAAAAAAACAAAAAAAAAAAATTTCACAACAGTAGGCGACGCATAATGGTATTTATGCGTCGCCATACATCAATAACATATTTTCTAAAAATTTATTTGACAAAACAAAAAAAAAAAGCCCTGTGAAGTAGCTATAACATTTTCACTTGTTATTTAAAGTTGAAATAAATCAACTGTTTAATAGTTAGAAAAAAACAAAAAAACAAAATTTTCACAATAATAGGCGACGCATAATGGTATTTATGCGTCGCCATATATCAATAACATATTTTCTAAAAATTTATTTGAAAAAACAAAAAACAAAAAAAGCACTGTGAAGCAGCTATAACATTTTCACTTGTTATTTAAAGCAGAAAAAAATCAACTGTTTAATGCTTAGAGAAAAACAAAAAAAGAAAATTTTCACAATAATAGGCGACGCATAATGGTATTTATGCGTCGCCATACATCAATAACGTATTTGCTAAAAATTTATTTGAAAAAAAAAAAAAAGCACGGTGAAGCAGCTATAATATTTTCACTTGTTATTTAAAGTTGAAAGAAATCAACCATTTTAGACTTAGAAAAAAAACAAAAAAAAAATGAAATTTCACAATAATAGACGACGCATAATGGTACTTATGCGTCGCTATATATCAATAACATATTTTCTAAAACTTTATTTCAGTAAACAAAAAAAAAAAAAAAAAACACTGCGAAGCAGCTATAACATTTTCACTTGTTATTTAAAGTTGAAAGAAATCACTGTGAAGCAGCTATAACATTTTCACTCGTTATTTAAAGTTGAAAGAAATCAACTGTTTAATATTTAGAAAAAAACAAAAATAAAATAAAATTCACAATAATAGGCAACGCATAATGGTATTTATGCATAGCGATACATCAATAACATATTTGCCCAAAATTTATTTGAAAAAACAAAAAAAAAAAGCACTGTGAAGCAGCTATAACATTTTCACTTGTTATTTAAAATTGAAAGAAATCAACTGTTTAAAACATAGAAAAAAACAAAAATAAAAAAATTTCACAATAATAGGCGACGCATAATGGTATTTATGCGTCGCCATATATCAATAACGTATTTTCTAAAAATTTAATTGAAAAAACAAAAAAAAAAGCATTGTGAAGCAGCTATAACATTTTCACTTGTTATTTAAAGTTGAAAGAAATCAACTGTTTAATACTTATAAAAAAACAAAAAAAACAATTTTCACAATAATAGGCGACGCATAATGGTATTTATGCGTCGCCATACATCAATAACATATTTGCTCAAAATTTATTTGAAAAAACAAAAAAAAAAAGCACTGTGAAGCAGCTATAACATTTTCACTTGTTATTTAAAGTTGAAAGAAATCAACTGTTTAAAACTTAGAAAAAAACAACAAAAAATAAAATTCACAATAATAGGCAAAACATAATAGTATTTATGCGTCGCCGTATATCAATAACATATTTTCTAAAAATTTATTTGAAAAAACAAAAAAAAAAAGCACTGTGAAGCAGCTATAACATTTTCACTTTTATTTAAAGTTGAAAGAAATCAACTGTTTAATACTTAGAAAAAAACAAAAAAAAAAAATTTCACAATAATAGGCGACGCATAATGGTATTTATGCGTCGCCATATATCAATAACATATTTTCTAAAAATTTATTTGAAAAAACAAAAAAAAAAAAGCACCGTGAAGGAGCTATAACATTTTCACTTGTTATTTAAACTTGAAAGAAATCAACTGTTTAATACTTAGAAAATAACAAACAAACAAAATTTTCACAATAATTGGCGACGCATAATGGTATTTATGCGTCGCCATACATCAATAACATATTTGCTAACAATTTATTTGAAAAAACAAAAAAAAAAGCACTGTGAAGCAGCTATAACATTTTCACTTGTTATTTAAAGTTGAAAGAAATCAACTGTTTAATACTTAGAAAAAAACAAAAATAAAAAAATTTCACAATAATAGGCGACGCATAATAGTATTTATGCGTCGCCATATATCAATAACGTATTTTCTAAAAATTTAATTGAAAAAACAAAAAAAAAAAACATTGTGAAGCAGCTATAACATTTTCACTTGTTATTTAAAGTTGAAAGAAATAAACCGTTTTAGACTTAGAAAAAAAACAAAAAAAAAAAGAAATTTCACAATAATAGGCGAAGCATAATGGTACTTATGCGTCGCTATATATCAATAACATATTTTCTAAAACTTTATTTCAATAAACAAAAAAAAAAAAAAAAACACTGCGAAGCAGCTATAACATTTTCACTTGTTATTTAAAGTTGAAAGAAATCACTGTGAAGCAGCTATAACATTTTCACTCGTTATTTAAAGTTGAAAGAAATCAACTGTTTAATATTTAGAAAAAAACAAAAATAAAATAAAATTCACAATAATAGGCAACGCATAATGGTATTTATGCATAGCGATACATCAATAACATATTTGCTCAAAATTTATTTGAAAAAACAAAAAAAAAAAGCACTGTGAAGCAGCTATAACATTTTCACTTGTTATTTAAAGTTGAAAGAAATCAACTGTTTAATTCTTAGAAAAAAACAAAAAAAAAAAATTTCACAACAGTAGGCGACGCATAATGGTATTTATGCGTCGCCATACATCAATAACATATTTTCTAAAAATTTATTTGACAAAACAAAAAAAAAAAGCCCTGTGAAGTAGCTATAACATTTTCACTTGTTATTTAAAGTTGAAATAAATCAACTGTTTAATAGTTAGAAAAAAACAAAAAAACAAAATTTTCACAATAATAGGCGACGCATAATGGTATTTATGCGTCGCCATATATCAATAACATATTTTCTAAAAATTTATTTGAAAAAACAAAAAACAAAAAAAGCACTGTGAAGCAGCTATAACATTTTCACTTGTTATTTAAAGCAGAAAAAAATCAACTGTTTAATGCTTAGAGAAAAACAAAAAAAGAAAATTTTCACAATAATAGGCGACGCATAATGGTATTTATGCGTCGCCATACATCAATAACGTATTTGCTAAAAATTTATTTGAAAAAAAAAAAAAAGCACGGTGAAGCAGCTATAATATTTTCACTTGTTATTTAAAGTTGAAAGAAATCAACCATTTTAGACTTAGAAAAAAAACAAAAAAAAAATGAAATTTCACAATAATAGACGACGCATAATGGTACTTATGCGTCGCTATATATCAATAACATATTTTCTAAAACTTTATTTCAGTAAACAAAAAAAAAAAAAAAAAACACTGCGAAGCAGCTATAACATTTTCACTTGTTATTTAAAGTTGAAAGAAATCACTGTGAAGCAGCTATAACATTTTCACTCGTTATTTAAAGTTGAAAGAAATCAACTGTTTAATATTTAGAAAAAAACAAAAATAAAATAAAATTCACAATAATAGGCAACGCATAATGGTATTTATGCATAGCGATACATCAATAACATATTTGCCCAAAATTTATTTGAAAAAACAAAAAAAAAAAGCACTGTGAAGCAGCTATAACATTTTCACTTGTTATTTAAAATTGAAAGAAATCAACTGTTTAAAACATAGAAAAAAACAAAAATAAAAAAATTTCACAATAATAGGCGACGCATAATGGTATTTATGCGTCGCCATATATCAATAACGTATTTTCTAAAAATTTAATTGAAAAAACAAAAAAAAAAGCATTGTGAAGCAGCTATAACATTTTCACTTGTTATTTAAAGTTGAAAGAAATCAACTGTTTAATACTTATAAAAAAACAAAAAAAACAATTTTCACAATAATAGGCGACGCATAATGGTATTTATGCGTCGCCATACATCAATAACATATTTGCTCAAAATTTATTTGAAAAAACAAAAAAAAAAAGCACTGTGAAGCAGCTATAACATTTTCACTTGTTATTTAAAGTTGAAAGAAATCAACTGTTTAAAACTTAGAAAAAAACAACAAAAAATAAAATTCACAATAATAGGCAAAACATAATAGTATTTATGCGTCGCCGTATATCAATAACATATTTTCTAAAAATTTATTTGAAAAAACAAAAAAAAAAAGCACTGTGAAGCAGCTATAACATTTTCACTTTTATTTAAAGTTGAAAGAAATCAACTGTTTAATACTTAGAAAAAAACAAAAAAAAAAAATTTCACAATAATAGGCGACGCATAATGGTATTTATGCGTCGCCATATATCAATAACATATTTTCTAAAAATTTATTTGAAAAAACAAAAAAAAAAAAGCACCGTGAAGGAGCTATAACATTTTCACTTGTTATTTAAACTTGAAAGAAATCAACTGTTTAATACTTAGAAAATAACAAACAAACAAAATTTTCACAATAATTGGCGACGCATAATGGTATTTATGCGTCGCCATACATCAATAACATATTTGCTAACAATTTATTTGAAAAAACAAAAAAAAAAGCACTGTGAAGCAGCTATAACATTTTCACTTGTTATTTAAAGTTGAAAGAAATCAACTGTTTAATACTTAGAAAAAAACAAAAATAAAAAAATTTCACAATAATAGGCGACGCATAATAGTATTTATGCGTCGCCATATATCAATAACGTATTTTCTAAAAATTTAATTGAAAAAACAAAAAAAAAAAACATTGTGAAGCAGCTATAACATTTTCACTTGTTATTTAAAGTTGAAAGAAATAAACCGTTTTAGACTTAGAAAAAAAACAAAAAAAAAAAGAAATTTCACAATAATAGGCGAAGCATAATGGTACTTATGCGTCGCTATATATCAATAACATATTTTCTAAAACTTTATTTCAATAAACAAAAAAAAAAAAAAAAACACTGCGAAGCAGCTATAACATTTTCACTTGTTATTTAAAGTTGAAAGAAATCACTGTGAAGCAGCTATAACATTTTCACTCGTTATTTAAAGTTGAAAGAAATCAACTGTTTAATATTTAGAAAAAAACAAAAATAAAATAAAATTCACAATAATAGGCAACGCATAATGGTATTTATGCATAGCGATACATCAATAACATATTTGCTCAAAATTTATTTGAAAAAACAAAAAAAAAAAGCACTGTGAAGCAGCTATAACATTTTCACTTGTTATTTAAAATTGAAAGAAATCAACTGTTTAAAACATAGAAAAAAAGAAAAATAAAAACATTTCACAATAATAGGCGACGCATAATGGTATTTATGCGTCGCCATATATCAATAACGTATTTTCTAAAAATTTAATTGAAAAAACAAAAAAAAAAGCATTGTGAAGCAGCTATAACATTTTCACTTGTTATTTAAAGTTGAAAGAAATCAACTGTTTAATAAATAGAAAAAAACAAAAATAAAAAAATTTCACAATAATAGGCGACGCATAATAGTATTTATGCGTCGCCATATATCAATAACGTATTTTCTAAAAATTTAATTGAAAAAACAAAAAAAAAAAACATTGCGAAGCAGCTATAGTATTTTCACTTGTTATTTAAAGTTGAAAGAAATCAACTGTTTAATACTTATAAAAAAACAAAAGAAAAAATTTTCACAATAATAGGCGACGCATAATGGTATTTATGCGTCGCCATACATCAATAACATATTTGCTCCAAAATTTATTTGAAAAAACAAAAAAAAAAAGCACTGTGAAGCAGCTATAACATTTTCACTTGTTATTTAAAATTGAAAGAAATCAACTGTTTAAAACATAGAAAAAAACAAAAATAAAAAAATTTCACAATAATAGGCGACGCATAATGGTATTTATGCGTCGCCATATATCAATAACGTATTTTCTAAAAATTTAATTGAAAAAACAAAAAAAAAAGCATTGTGAAGCAGCTATAACATTTTCACTTGTTATTTAAAGTTGAAAGAAATTAACTGTTTAATACATAGAAAAAAATAAAAATAAAAAAATTTCACAATAATAGGCGACGCATAATAGTATTTATGCGTCGCCATATATCAATAACGTATTTTCTAAAAATTTAATTGAAAAAACAAAAAAAAAAAAACATTGTGAAGCAGCTATAACATTTTCACTTGTTATTTAAAGTTGAAAGAAATCAACTGCTTAATACTTATAAAAAAACAAAAGAAAAAATTTTCACAATAATAGGCGACGCATAATGGTATTTATGCGTCGCCATACATCAATAACATATTTGCTCAAAATTTATTTGAAAAAACAAAAAAAAAAACCACTGTGAAGCAGCTATAACATTTTCACTTGTTATTTAAAGTTGAAAGAAATCAACTGTTTAATACTTAGAAAAAAACAACAAAAAATAAAATTCACAATAATAGGCAAAACATAATAGTATTTATGCGTCGCCGTATATCAATGATATATTTTCTAAAAATTTATTTGAAAAAACAAAAAAAAAAAAGTACTGTGATGCAGCTATAACATTTTCATTTTTATTTAAAGTTGAAAGAAATCAACTGTTTAATACTTAGAAAAAAACAAAAAAAAAAAATTCACAATAATAGGCGACGCATAATGGTATTTATGCGTCGCCATATATCAATAACATATTTTCTAAAAATTTATTTGAAAAAACAAAAAAAAAAAGCACCGTGAAGGAGCTATAACATTTTCACTTGTTACTTAAAGTTGAAAGAAATCAACTGTTTAATACTTAGAAAATAACAAACAAACAAAATTTTCACAATAATTGGCGACGCATAATGGTATTTATGCGTCGCCATACATCAATAACATATTTGCTAACAATTTATTTGAAAAAACAAAAAAAAAAGCACTGTAAAGCAGCTATAACATTTTCACTTGTTATTTAAAGTTGAAAGAAATCAACTGTTTAATACTTAGAAAAAAACCAAATTAAAAAATTTCACAATAATAGGCGACGCATAATTGTATTTATGCATCGCCATATATCAATAACTTATTTTTTAAAAATTCAATTGAAAAAACAAAAAAAAAAGCATTGTGAAGCAGCTATAACATTTTCACTTGTTATTTAAAGTTGAAAGAAATCAACTGTTTAATACATAGAAAAAAACAAAAATAAAAAAATTTCACAATAATAGGCGACGCATAATAGTATTTATCCGTCGCCATATATCAATAACGTATTTTCTAAAAATTTAATTGAAAAAACAAAAAAAAAAAACATTGTGAAGCAGCTATAACATTTTCACTTGTTATTTAAAGTTGAAAGAAATCAACTGTTTAATACTTATAAAAAAACAAAAGAAAAAATTTTCACAATAATAGGCGACGCATAATGGTATTTATGCGTCGCCATACATCAATAACATATTTGCTCAAAATTTATTTGAAAAAACAAAAAAAAAAACCACTGTGAAGCAGCTATAACATTTTCACTTGTTATTTAAAGTTGAAAGAAATCAACTCTTTAATACTTAGAAAAAAACAACAAAAAATAAAATTCACAATAATAGGCAAAACATAATAGTATTTATGCGTCGCCGTATATCAATGACATATTTTCTAAAAATTTATTTGAAAAAACAAAAACAAAAAAAGTACTGTGAAGCAGCTATAACATTTTCACTTTTATTTAAAGTTGAAAGAAATCAACTGTTTAATACTTAGAAAAAAACAAAAAAAAAAATTTCACAATAATAGGCGACGCATAATGGTATTTATGCGTCGCCATACATCAATAACATATTTTCTAAAAATTTATTTGAAAAAATAAAAAAAAAAGCACTGTGAAGCAGCTATAACATTATCACTTGCTATTTGAAGTTGAAAGAAATCAACTGTTTAATTCTTAGAAAAAAACAAAAAAAAAAAATTTCACAACAGTAGGCGACGCATAATGGTATTTATGCGTCGCCATACATCAATAACATATTTTCTAAAAATTTATTTGACAAAACAAAAAAAAAAAGCCCTGTGAAGTAGCTATAACATTTTCACTTGTTATTTAAAGTTGAAATAAATCAACTGTTTAATAGTTAGAAAAAAACAAAAAAACAAAATTTTCACAATAATAGGCGACGCATAATGGTATTTATGCGTCGCCATATATCAATAACATATTTTCTAAAAATTTATTTGAAAAAACAAAAAACAAAAAAAGCACTGTGAAGCAGCTATAACATTTTCACTTGTTATTTAAAGCAGAAAAAAATCAACTGTTTAATGCTTAGAGAAAAACAAAAAAAGAAAATTTTCACAATAATAGGCGACGCATAATGGTATTTATGCGTCGCCATACATCAATAACGTATTTGCTAAAAATTTATTTGAAAAAAAAAAAAAGCTCGGTGAAGCAGCTATAATATTTTCACTTGTGATTTAAAGTTGAAAGAAATCAACCATTTTAGACTTAGAAAAAAAACAAAAAAAAAATGAAATTTCACAATAATAGACGACGCATAATGGTACTTATGCGTCGCTATATATCAATAACATATTTTCTAAAACTTTATTTCAGTAAACAAAAAAAAAAAAAAAAAACACTGCGAAGCATCTATAACATTTTCACTTGTTATTTAAAGTTGAAAGAAATCACTGTGAAGCAGCTATAACATTTTCACTCGTTATTTAAAGTTGAAAGAAATCAACTGTTTAATATTTAGAAAAAAACAAAAATAAAATAAAATTCACAATAATAGGCAACGCATAATGGTATTTATGCATAGCGATACATCAATAGCATATTTGCTCAAAATTTATTTGAAAAAACAAAAAAAAAAAGCACTGTGAAGCAGCTATAACATTTTCACTTGTTATTTAAAATTGAAAGAAATCAACTGTTTAAAACATAGAAAAAAACAAAAATAAAAAAATTTCACAATAATAGGCGACGCATAATGGTATTTATGCGTCGCCATATATCAATAACGTATTTTCTAAAAATTTAATTGAAAAAACAAAAAAAAAAGCATTGTGAAGCAGCTATAACATTTTCACATGTTATTTAAAGTTGAAAGAAATCAACTGTTTAATACTTATAAAAAAACAAAAAAAACAATTTTCACAATAATAGGCGACGCATAATGGTATTTATGCGTCGCCATACATCAATAACATATTTGCTCAAAATTTATTTGAAAAAACAAAAAAAAAAGCACTGTGAAGCAGCTATAACATTTTCACTTGTTATTTAAAGTTGAAAGAAATCAACTGTTTAATACTTAGAAAAAAACAACAAAAAATAAAATTCACAATAATAGGCAAAACATAATAGTATTTATGCGTCGCCGTATATCAATAACATATTTTCTAAAAATTTATTTGAAAAAACAAAAAAAAAAAGCACTGTGAAGCAGCTATAACATTTTCACTTTTATTTAAAGTTGAAAGAAATCAACTGTTTAATACTTAGAAAAAAACAAAAAAAAAAAATTTCACAATAATAGGCGACGCATAATGGTATTTATGCGTCGCCATATATCAATAACATATTTTCTAAAAATTTATTTGAAAAAACAAAAAAAAAAAAGCACCGTGAAGGAGCTATAACATTTTCACTTGTTACTTAAAGTTGAAAGAAATCAACTGTTTAATACTTAGAAAATAACAAACAAACAAAATTTTCACAATAATTGGCGACGCATAATGGTATTTATGCGTCGCCATACATCAATAACATATTTGCTAACAATTTATTTGAAAAAACAAAAAAAAAAGCACTGTGAAGCAGCTATAACATTTTCACTTGTTATTTAAAGTTGAAAGAAATCAACTGTTTAATACTTAGAAAAAAACAAAAATAAAAAAATTTCACAATAATAGGCGACGCATAATAGTATTTATGCGTCGCCATATATCAATAACGTATTTTCTAAAAATTTAATTGAAAAAACAAAAAAAAAAACATTGTGAAGTAGCTATAACATTTTCACTTGTTATTTAAAGTTGAAAGAAATAAACCGTTTTAGACTTAGAAAAAAAACAAAAAAAAAAAGAAATTTCACAATAATAGGCGACGCATAATGGTACTTATGCGTCGCTATATATCAATAACATATTTTCTAAAACTTTATTTCAATAAACAAAAAAAAAAAAAAAAAAAACACTGCGAAGCAGCTATAACATTTTCACTTGTTATTTAAAGTTGAAAGAAATCACTGTGAAGCAGCTATAACATTTTCACTCGTTATTTAAAGTTGAAAGAAATCAACTGTTTAATATTTAGAAAAAAACAAAAATAAAATAAAATTCACAATAATAGGCAACGCATAATGGTATTTATGCATAGCGATACATCAATAACATATTTGCTCAAAATTTATTTGAAAAAACAAAAAAAAAAAGCACTGTGAAGCAGCTATAACATTTTCACTTGTTATTTAAAATTGAAACAAATCAACTGTTTAAAACATAGAAAAAAACAAAAATAAAAAAATTTCACAATAATAGGCGACGCATAATGGTATTTATGCGTCGCCATATATCAATAACGTATTTTCTAAAAATTTAATTGAAAAAACAAAAAAAAAAGCATTGTGAAGCAGCTATAACATTTTCACTTGTTATTTAAAGTTGAAAGAAATTAACTGTTTAATACATAGAAAAAAACAAAAATAAAAAAATTTCACAATAATAGGCGACGCATAATAGTATTTATGCGTCGCCATATATCAATAACGTATTTTCTAAAAATTTAATTGAAAAAACAAAAAAAAAAAACATTGTGAAGCAGCTATAACATTTTCACTTGTTATTTAAAGTTGAAAAAAATCAACTGTTTAATACTTATAAAAAAACAAAAGAAAAAATTTTCACAATAATAGGCGACGCATAATGGTATTTATGCGTCGCCATACATCAATAACATATTTGCTCAAAATTTATTTGAAAAAACAAAAAAAAAAACCACTGTGAAGCAGCTATAACATTTTCACTTGTTATTTAAAGTTGAAAGAAATCAACTGTTTAATACTTAGAAAAAAACAACAAAAAATAAAATTCACAATAATAGGCAAAACATAATAGTATTTATGCGTCGCCGTATATCAATGACATATTTTCTAAAAATTTATTTGAAAAAACAAAAAAAAAAAAAGTACTGTGATGCAGCTATAACATTTTCATTTTTATTTAAAGTTGAAAGAAATCAACTGTTTAATACTTAGAAAAAAACAAAAAAAAAAAATTTCACAATAATAGGCGACGCATAATGGTATTTATGCGTCGCCATATATCAATAACATATTTTCTAAAAGTTTATTTGAAAAAACAAAAAAAAAAAGCACCGTGAAGGAGCTATAACATTTTCACTTGTTACTTAAAGTTGAAAGAAATCAACTGTTTAATACTTAGAAAATAACAAACAAACAAAATTTTAACAATAATTGGCGACGCATAATGGTATTTATGCGTCGCCATACATCAATAACATATTTGCTAACAATTTATTTGAAAAAACAAAAAAAAAAAGCACTGTGAAGCAGCTATAACATTTTCACTTGTTATTTAAAGTTGAAAGAAATCAACTGTTTAATACTTAGAAAAAAACCAAATTAAAAAATTTCACAATAATAGGCGACGCATAATTGTATTTATGCATCGCCATATATCAATAACGTATTTTTTAAAAATTCAATTGAGAAAACAAAAAAAAAAGCATTGTGAAGCAGCTATAACATTTTCACTTGTTATTTAAAGTTGAAAGAAATCAACTGTTTAATACATAGAAAAAAACAAAAATAAAAAAATTTCACAATAATAGGCGACGCATAATAGTATTTATGCGTCGCCATATATCAATAACGTATTTTCTAAAAATTTAATTGAAAAAACAAAAAAAAAAAAAACATTGTGAAGCAGCTATAACATTTTCACTTGTTATTTAAAGTTGAAAGAAATCAACTGTTTAATACTTATAAAAAAACAAAAGAAAAAATTTTCACAATAATAGGCGACGCATAATGGTATTTATGCGTCGCCATACATCAATAACATATTTGCTCAAAATTTATTTGAAAAAACAAAAAAAAAAAGCACTGTGAAGCAGCTATAACATTTTCACTTGTTATTTAAAATTGAAAGAAATCAACTGTTTAAAACATAGAAAAAAACAAAAATAAAAAAATTTCACAATAATAGGCGACGCATAATGGTATTTATGCGTCGCCATATATCAATAACGTATTTTCTAAAAATTTAATTGAAAAAACAAAAAAAAAAGCATTGTGAAGCAGCTATAACATTTTCACTTGTTATTTAAAGTTGAAAGAAATTAACTGTTTAATACATAGAAAAAAACAAAAATAAAAAAATTTCACAATAATAGGCGACGCATAATAGTATTTATGCGTCGCCATATATCAATAACGTATTTTCTAAAAATTTAATTGAAAAAACAAAAAAAAAAAACATTGTGAAGCAGCTATAACATTTTCACCTGTTATTTAAAGTTGAAAGAAATCAACTGTTTAATACTTATAAAAAAACAAAAGAAAAAATTTTCACAATAATAGGCGACGCATAATGGTATTTATGCGTCGCCATACATCAATAACATATTTGCTCAAAATTTATTTGAAAAAACAAAAAAAAAAACCACTGTGAAGCAGCTATAACATTTTCACTTGTTATTTAAAGTTGAAAGAAATCTACTGTTTAATACTTAGAAAAAAACAACAAAAAATAAAATTCACAATAATAGGCAAAACATAATAGTATTTATGCGTCGCCGTATATCAATGACATATTTTCTAAAAATTTATTTGAAAAAACAAAAAAAAAAAAAGTACTGTGATGCAGCTATAACATTTTCATTTTTATTTAAAGTTGAAAGAAATCAACTGTTTAATACTTAGAAAAAAACAAAAAAAAAAAAATTCACAATAATAGGCGACGCATAATGGTATTTATGCGTCGCCATATATCAATAACATATTTTCTAAAAGTTTATTTGAAAAAACAAAAAAAAAAAAGCACCGTGAAGGAGCTATAACATTTTCACTTGTTACTTAAAGTTGAAAGAAATCAACTGTTTAATACTTAGAAAATAACAAACAAACAAAATTTTAACAATAATTGGCGACGCATAATGGTATTTATGCGTCGCCATACATCAATAACATATTTGCTAACAATTTATTTGAAAAAACAAAAAAAAAAAGCACTGTGAAGCAGCTATAACATTTTCACTTGTTATTTAAAGTTGAAAGAAATCAACTGTTTAATACTTAGAAAAAAACCAAATTAAAAAATTTCACAATAATAGGCGACGCATAATTGTATTTATGCATCGCCATATATCAATAACGTATTTTTTAAAAATTCAATTGAAAAAACAAAAAAAAAAGCATTGTGAAGCAGCTATAACATTTTCACTTGTTATTTAAAGTTGAAAGAAATCAACTGTTTAATACATAGAAAAAAACAAAAATAAAAAAATTTCACAATAATAGGCGACGCATAATAGTATTTATGCGTCGCCATATATCAATAACGTATTTTCTAAAAATTTAATTGAAAAAACAAAAAAAAAAAACATTGTGAAGCAGCTATAACATTTTCACTTGTTATTTAAAGTTGAAAGAAATCAACTGTTTAATACTTATAAAAAAACAAAAGAAAAAATTTTCACAATAATAGGCGACGCATAATGGTATTTATGCGTCGCCATACATCAATAACATATTTGCTCAAAATTTATTTGAAAAAACAAAAAAAAAAAGCACTGTGAAGCAGCTATAACATTTTCACTTGTTATTTAAAATTGAAAGAAATCAACTGTTTAAAACATAGAAAAAAACAAAAATAAAAAAATTTCACAATAATAGGCGACGCATAATGGTATTTATGCGTCGCCATATATCAATAACGTATTTTCTAAAAATTTAATTGAAAAAACAAAAAAAAAAGCATTGTGAAGCAGCTATAACATTTTCACTTGTTATTTAAAGTTGAAAGAAATTAACTGTTTAATACATAGAAAAAAACAAAAATAAAAAAATTTCACAATAATAGGCGACGCATAATAGTATTTATGCGTCGCCATATATCAATAACGTATTTTCTAAAAATTTAATTGAAAAAACAAAAAAAAAAAAACATTGTGAAGCAGCTATAACATTTTCACTTGTTATTTAAAGTTGAAAGAAATCAACTGTTTAATACTTATAAAAAAACAAAAGAAAAAATTTTCACAATAATAGGCGACGCATAATGGTATTTATGCGTCGCCATACATCAATAACATATTTGCTCAAAATTTATTTGAAAAAACAAAAAAAAAAACCACTGTGAAGCAGCTATAACATTTTCACTTGTTATTTAAAGTTGAAAGAAATCAACTGTTTAATACTTAGAAAAAAACAACAAAAAATAAAATTCACAATAATAGGCGACGCATAATGGTATTTATGCGTCGCCATATATCAATAACATATTTTCTAAAAATTTATTTGAAAAAACAAAAAAAAAAAACATTGTGAAGCAGCTATAACATTTTCACTTGTTATTTAAAGTTGAAAGAAATCAACTGTTTAATACTTATAAAAAAACAAAAGAAAAAATTTTCACAATAATAGGCGACGCATAATGGTATTTATGCGTCGCCATACATCAATAACATATTTGCTCAAAATTTATTTGAAAAAACAAAAAAAAAAACCACTGTGAAGCAGCTATAACATTTTCACTTGTTATTTAAAGTTGAAAGAAATCAACTGTTTAATACTTAGAAAAAAACAACAAAAAATAAAATTCACAATAATAGGCAAAACATAATAGTATTTATGCGTCGCCGTATATCAATAACATATTTTCTAAAAATTTATTTGAAAAAAAAAAAAAAGCACGGTGAAGCAGCTATAATATTTTCACTTGTTATTTAAAGTTGAAAGAAATCAACCATTTTAGACTTAGAAAAAAAACAAAAAAAAAATGAAATTTCACAATAATAGACGACGCATAATGGTACTTATGCGTCGCTATATATCAATAACATATTTTCTAAAACTTTATTTCAGTAAACAAAAAAAAAAAAAAAAAACACTGCGAAGCAGCTATAACATTTTCACTTGTTATTTAAAGTTGAAAGAAATCACTGTGAAGCAGCTATAACATTTTCACTCGTTATTTAAAGTTGAAAGAAATCAACTGTTTAATATTTAGAAAAAAACAAAAATAAAATAAAATTCACAATAATAGGCAACGCATAATGGTATTTATGCATAGCGATACATCAATAACATATTTGCTCAAAATTTATTTGAAAAAACAAAAAAAAAAAGCACTGTGAAGCAGCTATAACATTTTCACTTATTATTTAAAATTGAAAGAAATCAACTGTTTAAAACATAGAAAAAAACAAAAATAAAAAAATTTCACAATAATAGGCGACGCATAATGGTATTTATGCGTCGCCATATATCAATAACATATTTTCTAAAAATTTAATTGAAAAAACAAAAAAAAAAGCATTGTGAAGCAGCTATAACATTTTCACTTGTTATTTAAAGTTGAAAGAAATCAACTGTTTAATACTTATAAAAAAACAAAAAAAACAATTTTCACAATAATAGGCGACGCATAATGGTATTTATGCGTCGCCATACATCAATAACATATTTGCTCAAAATTTATTTGAAAAAACAAAAAAAAAAAGCACTGTGAAGCAGCTATAACATTTTCACTTGTTATTTAAAGTTGAAAGAAATCAACTGTTTAAAACTTAGAAAAAAACAACAAAAAATAAAATTCACAATAATAGGCAAAACATAATAGTATTTATGCGTCGCCGTATATCAATAACATATTTTCTAAAAATTTATTTGAAAAAACAAAAAAAAAAAGCACTGTGAAGCAGCTATAACATTTTCACTTTTATTTAAAGTTGAAAGAAATCAACTGTTTAATACTTAGAAAAAAACAAAAAAAAAAATTTCACAATAATAGGCGACGCATAATGGTATTTATGCGTCGCCATATATCAATAACATATTTTCTAAAAATTTATTTGAAAAAACAAAAAAAAAAAAGCACCGTGAAGGAGCTATAACATTTTCACTTGTTACTTAAAGTTGAAAGAAATCAACTGTTTAATACTTAGAAAATAACAAACAAACAAAATTTTCACAATAATTGGCGACGCATAATGGTATTTATGCGTCGCCATACATCAATAACATATTTGCTAACAATTTATTTGAAAAAACAAAAAAAAAAGCACTGTGAAGCAGCTATAACATTTTCACTTGTTATTTAAAGTTGAAAGAAATCAACTGTTTAATACTTAGAAAAAAACAAAAATAAAAAAATTTCACAATAATAGGCGACGCATAATAGTATTTATGCGTCGCCATATATCAATAACGTATTTTCTAAAAATTTAATTGAAAAAACAAAAAAAAAAACATTGTGAAGTAGCTATAACATTTTCACTTGTTATTTAAAGTTGAAAGAAATAAACCGTTTTAGACTTAGAAAAAAAACAAAAAAAAAAAGAAATTTCACAATAATAGGCGACGCATAATGGTACTTATGCGTCGCTATATATCAATAACATATTTTCTAAAACTTTATTTCAATAAACAAAAAAAAAAAAAAAAAAAACACTGCGAAGCAGCTATAACATTTTCACTTGTTATTTAAAGTTGAAAGAAATCACTGTGAAGCAGCTATAACATTTTCACTCGTTATTTAAAGTTGAAAGAAATCAACTGTTTAATATTTAGAAAAAAACAAAAATAAAATAAAATTCACAATAATAGGCAACGCATAATGGTATTTATGCATAGCGATACATCAATAACATATTTGCTCAAAATTTATTTGAAAAAACAAAAAAAAAAAGCACTGTGAAGCAGCTATAACATTTTCACTTGTTATTTAAAATTGAAACAAATCAACTGTTTAAAACATAGAAAAAAACAAAAATAAAAAAATTTCACAATAATAGGCGACGCATAATGGTATTTATGCGTCGCCATATATCAATAACGTATTTTCTAAAAATTTAATTGAAAAAACAAAAAAAAAAGCATTGTGAAGCAGCTATAACATTTTCACTTGTTATTTAAAGTTGAAAGAAATTAACTGTTTAATACATAGAAAAAAACAAAAATAAAAAAATTTCACAATAATAGGCGACGCATAATAGTATTTATGCGTCGCCATATATCAATAACGTATTTTCTAAAAATTTAATTGAAAAAACAAAAAAAAAAAAACATTGTGAAGCAGCTATAACATTTTCACTTGTTATTTAAAGTTGAAAAAAATCAACTGTTTAATACTTATAAAAAAACAAAAGAAAAAATTTTCACAATAATAGGCGACGCATAATGGTATTTATGCGTCGCCATACATCAATAACATATTTGCTCAAAATTTATTTGAAAAAACAAAAAAAAAAACCACTGTGAAGCAGCTATAACATTTTCACTTGTTATTTAAAGTTGAAAGAAATCAACTGTTTAATACTTAGAAAAAAACAACAAAAAATAAAATTCACAATAATAGGCAAAACATAATAGTATTTATGCGTCGCCGTATATCAATGACATATTTTCTAAAAATTTATTTGAAAAAACAAAAAAAAAAAAAGTACTGTGATGCAGCTATAACATTTTCATTTTTATTTAAAGTTGAAAGAAATCAACTGTTTAATACTTAGAAAAAAACAAAAAAAAAAAATTTCACAATAATAGGCGACGCATAATGGTATTTATGCGTCGCCATATATCAATAACATATTTTCTAAAAGTTTATTTGAAAAAACAAAAAAAAAAAGCACCGTGAAGGAGCTATAACATTTTCACTTGTTACTTAAAGTTGAAAGAAATCAACTGTTTAATACTTAGAAAATAACAAACAAACAAAATTTTAACAATAATTGGCGACGCATAATGGTATTTATGCGTCGCCATACATCAATAACATATTTGCTAACAATTTATTTGAAAAAACAAAAAAAAAAAGCACTGTGAAGCAGCTATAACATTTTCACTTGTTATTTAAAGTTGAAAGAAATCAACTGTTTAATACTTAGAAAAAAACCAAATTAAAAAATTTCACAATAATAGGCGACGCATAATTGTATTTATGCATCGCCATATATCAATAACGTATTTTTTAAAAATTCAATTGAAAAAACAAAAAAAAAAGCATTGTGAAGCAGCTATAACATTTTCACTTGTTATTTAAAGTTGAAAGAAATCAACTGTTTAATACATAGAAAAAAACAAAAATAAAAAAATTTCACAATAATAGGCGACGCATAATAGTATTTATGCGTCGCCATATATCAATAACGTATTTTCTAAAAATTTAATTGAAAAAACAAAAAAAAAAAACATTGTGAAGCAGCTATAACATTTTCACTTGTTATTTAAAGTTGAAAGAAATCAACTGTTTAATACTTATAAAAAAACAAAAGAAAAAATTTTCACAATAATAGGCGACGCATAATGGTATTTATGCGTCGCCATACATCAATAACATATTTGCTCAAAATTTATTTGAAAAAACAAAAAAAAAAACCACTGTGAAGCAGCTATAACATTTTCACTTGTTATTTAAAATTGAAAGAAATCAACTGTTTAAAACATAGAAAAAAACAAAAATAAAAAAATTTCACAATAATAGGCGACGCATAATGGTATTTATGCGTCGCCATATATCAATAACGTATTTTCTAAAAATTTAATTGAAAAAACAAAAAAAAAAGCATTGTGAAGCAGCTATAACATTTTCACTTGTTATTTAAAGTTGAAAGAAATTAACTGTTTAATACATAGAAAAAAACAAAAAAAAAAAAATTTCACAATAATAGGCGACGCATAATAGTATTTATGCGTCGCCATATATCAATAACGTATTTTCTAAAAATTTAATTGAAAAAACAAAAAAAAAAAACATTGTGAAGCAGCTATAACATTTTCACTTGTTATTTAAAGTTGAAAGAAATCAACTGTTTAATACTTATAAAAAAACAAAAGAAAAAATTTTCACAATAATAGGCGACGCATAATGGTATTTATGCGTCGCCATACATCAATAACATATTTGCTCAAAATTTATTTGAAAAAACAAAAAAAAAAACCACTGTGAAGCAGCTATAACATTTTCACTTGTTATTTAAAGTTGAAAGAAATCTACTGTTTAATACTTAGAAAAAAACAACAAAAAATAAAATTCACAATAATAGGCAAAACATAATAGTATTTATGCGTCGCCGTATATCAATGACATATTTTCTAAAAATTTATTTGAAAAAACAAAAAAAAAAAAAGTACTGTGATGCAGCTATAACATTTTCATTTTTATTTAAAGTTGAAAGAAATCAACTGTTTAATACTTAGAAAAAAACAAAAAAAAAAAAATTCACAATAATAGGCGACGCATAATGGTATTTATGCGTCGCCATATATCAATAACATATTTTCTAAAAGTTTATTTGAAAAAACAAAAAAAAAAAAGCACCGTGAAGGAGCTATAACATTTTCACTTGTTACTTAAAGTTGAAAGAAATCAACTGTTTAATACTTAGAAAATAACAAACAAACAAAATTTTAACAATAATTGGCGACGCATAATGGTATTTATGCGTCGCCATACATCAATAACATATTTGCTAACAATTTATTTGAAAAAACAAAAAAAAAAAGCACTGTGAAGCAGCTATAACATTTTCACTTGTTATTTAAAGTTGAAAGAAATCAACTGTTTAATACTTAGAAAAAAACCAAATTAAAAAATTTCACAATAATAGGCGACGCATAATTGTATTTATGCATCGCCATATATCAATAACGTATTTTTTAAAAATTCAATTGAAAAAACAAAAAAAAAAGCATTGTGAAGCAGCTATAACATTTTCACTTGTTATTTAAAGTTGAAAGAAATCAACTGTTTAATACATAGAAAAAAACAAAAATAAAAAAATTTCACAATAATAGGCGACGCATAATAGTATTTATGCGTCGCCATATATCAATAACGTATTTTCTAAAAATTTAATTGAAAAAACAAAAAAAAAAAACATTGTGAAGCAGCTATAACATTTTCACTTGTTATTTAAAGTTGAAAGAAATCAACTGTTTAATACTTATAAAAAAACAAAAGAAAAAATTTTCACAATAATAGGCGACGCATAATGGTATTTATGCGTCGCCATACATCAATAACATATTTGCTCAAAATTTATTTGAAAAAACAAAAAAAAAAAGCACTGTGAAGCAGCTATAACATTTTCACTTGTTATTTAAAATTGAAAGAAATCAACTGTTTAAAACATAGAAAAAAACAAAAATAAAAAAATTTCACAATAATAGGCGACGCATAATGGTATTTATGCGTCGCCATATATCAATAACGTATTTTCTAAAAATTTAATTGAAAAAACAAAAAAAAAAGCATTGTGAAGCAGCTATAACATTTTCACTTGTTATTTAAAGTTGAAAGAAATTAACTGTTTAATACATAGAAAAAAACAAAAATAAAAAAATTTCACAATAATAGGCGACGCATAATAGTATTTATGCGTCGCCATATATCAATAACGTATTTTCTAAAAATTTAATTGAAAAAACAAAAAAAAAAAAACATTGTGAAGCAGCTATAACATTTTCACTTGTTATTTAAAGTTGAAAGAAATCAACTGTTTAATACTTATAAAAAAACAAAAGAAAAAATTTTCACAATAATAGGCGACGCATAATGGTATTTATGCGTCGCCATACATCAATAACATATTTGCTCAAAATTTATTTGAAAAAACAAAAAAAAAAACCACTGTGAAGCAGCTATAACATTTTCACTTGTTATTTAAAGTTGAAAGAAATCAACTGTTTAATACTTAGAAAAAAACAACAAAAAATAAAATTCACAATAATAGGCGACGCATAATGGTATTTATGCGTCGCCATATATCAATAACATATTTTCTAAAAATTTATTTGAAAAAACAAAAAAAAAAAAGCACCGTGAAGGAGCTATAACATTTTCACTTGTTATTTAAAGTTGAAAGAAATCAACTGTTTAATACTTAGAAAAAAACAAAAAAAAAAAATTTCACAATAATAGGCGACGCATAATGGTATTTATGCGTCGCCATATATCAATAACATATTTTCTAAAAATTTATTTGAAAAAACAAAAAAAAAAAAGCACCGTGAAGGAGCTATAACATTTTCACTTGTTACTTAAAGTTGAAAGAAATCAACTGTTTAATACTTAGAAAATAACAAACAAACAAAATTTTCACAATAATTGGCGACGCATAATGGTATTTATGCGTCGCCATACATCAATAACATATTTGCTAACAATTTATTTGAAAAAACAAAAAAAAAAAGCACTGTGAAGCAGCTATAACATTTTCACTTGTTATTTAAAGTTGAAAGAAATTAACTGTTTAATACATAGAAAAAAACAAAAAAAAAAAAATTTCACAATAATAGGCGACGCATAATAGTATTTATGCGTCGCCATATATCAATAACGTATTTTCTAAAAATTTAATTGAAAAAACAAAAAAAAAAAACATTGTGAAGCAGCTATAACATTTTCACTTGTTATTTAAAGTTGAAAGAAATCAACTGTTTAATACTTATAAAAAAACAAAAGAAAAAATTTTCACAATAATAGGCGACGCATAATGGTATTTATGCGTCGCCATATATCAATAACATATTTTCTAAAAGTTTATTTGAAAAAACAAAAAAAAAAAAGCACCGTGAAGGAGCTATAACATTTTCACTTGTTACTTAAAGTTGAAAGAAATCAACTGTTTAATACTTAGAAAATAACAAACAAACAAAATTTTAACAATAATTGGCGACGCATAATGGTATTTATGCGTCGCCATACATCAATAACATATTTGCTAACAATTTATTTGAAAAAACAAAAAAAAAAAGCACTGTGAAGCAGCTATAACATTTTCACTTGTTATTTAAAGTTGAAAGAAATCAACTGTTTAATACTTAGAAAAAAACCAAATTAAAAAATTTCACAATAATAGGCGACGCATAATTGTATTTATGCATCGCCATATATCAATAACGTATTTTTTAAAAATTCAATTGAAAAAACAAAAAAAAAAGCATTGTGAAGCAGCTATAACATTTTCACTTGTTATTTAAAGTTGAAAGAAATCAACTGTTTAATACATAGAAAAAAACAAAAATAAAAAAATTTCACAATAATAGGCGACGCATAATAGTATTTATGCGTCGCCATATATCAATAACGTATTTTCTAAAAATTTAATTGAAAAAACAAAAAAAAAAAACATTGTGAAGCAGCTATAACATTTTCACTTGTTATTTAAAGTTGAAAGAAATCAACTGTTTAATACTTATAAAAAAACAAAAGAAAAAATTTTCACAATAATAGGCGACGCATAATGGTATTTATGCGTCGCCATACATCAATAACATATTTGCTCAAAATTTATTTGAAAAAACAAAAAAAAAAAGCACTGTGAAGCAGCTATAACATTTTCACTTGTTATTTAAAATTGAAAGAAATCAACTGTTTAAAACATAGAAAAAAACAAAAATAAAAAAATTTCACAATAATAGGCGACGCATAATGGTATTTATGCGTCGCCATATATCAATAACGTATTTTCTAAAAATTTAATTGAAAAAACAAAAAAAAAAGCATTGTGAAGCAGCTATAACATTTTCACTTGTTATTTAAAGTTGAAAGAAATTAACTGTTTAATACATAGAAAAAAACAAAAATAAAAAAATTTCACAATAATAGGCGACGCATAATAGTATTTATGCGTCGCCATATATCAATAACGTATTTTCTAAAAATTTAATTGAAAAAACAAAAAAAAAAAAACATTGTGAAGCAGCTATAACATTTTCACTTGTTATTTAAAGTTGAAAGAAATCAACTGTTTAATACTTATAAAAAAACAAAAGAAAAAATTTTCACAATAATAGGCGACGCATAATGGTATTTATGCGTCGCCATACATCAATAACATATTTGCTCAAAATTTATTTGAAAAAACAAAAAAAAAAACCACTGTGAAGCAGCTATAACATTTTCACTTGTTATTTAAAGTTGAAAGAAATCAACTGTTTAATACTTAGAAAAAAACAACAAAAAATAAAATTCACAATAATAGGCGACGCATAATGGTATTTATGCGTCGCCATATATCAATAACATATTTTCTAAAAATTTATTTGAAAAAACAAAAAAAAAAAAGCACCGTGAAGGAGCTATAACATTTTCACTTGTTATTTAAAGTTGAAAGAAATCAACTGTTTAATACTTAGAAAAAAACAAAAAAAAAAAATTTCACAATAATAGGCGACGCATAATGGTATTTATGCGTCGCCATATATCAATAACATATTTTCTAAAAATTTATTTGAAAAAACAAAAAAAAAAAAGCACCGTGAAGGAGCTATAACATTTTCACTTGTTACTTAAAGTTGAAAGAAATCAACTGTTTAATACTTAGAAAATAACAAACAAACAAAATTTTCACAATAATTGGCGACGCATAATGGTATTTATGCGTCGCCATACATCAATAACATATTTGCTAACAATTTATTTGAAAAAACAAAAAAAAAAAGCACTGTGAAGCAGCTATAACATTTTCACTTGTTATTTAAAGTTGAAAGAAATCAACTGTTTAATACTTAGAAAAAAACCAAATTAAAAAATTTCACAATAATAGGCGACGCATAATTGTATTTATGCATCGCCATATATCAATAACGTATTTTTTAAAAATTCAATTGAAAAAACAAAAAAAAAAGCATTGTGAAGCAGCTATAACATTTTCACTTGTTATTTAAAGTTGAAAGAAATCAACTGTTTAATACATAGAAAAAAACAAAAATAAAAAAATTTCACAATAATAGGCGACGCATAATAGTATTTATGCGTCGCCATATATCAATAACGTATTTTCTAAAAATTTAATTGAAAAAACAAAAAAAAAAAACATTGTGAAGCAGCTATAACATTTTCACTTGTTATTTAAAGTTGAAAGAAATCAACTGTTTAATACTTATAAAAAAACAAAAGAAAAAATTTTCACAATAATAGGCGACGCATAATGGTATTTATGCGTCGCCATACATCAATAACATATTTGCTCAAAATTTATTTGAAAAAACAAAAAAAAAAAGCACTGTGAAGCAGCTATAACATTTTCACTTGTTATTTAAAATTGAAAGAAATCAACTGTTTAAAACATAGAAAAAAACAAAAATAAAAAAATTTCACAATAATAGGCGACGCATAATGGTATTTATGCGTCGCCATATATCAATAACGTATTTTCTAAAAATTTAATTGAAAAAACAAAAAAAAAAGCATTGTGAAGCAGCTATAACATTTTCACTTGTTATTTAAAGTTGAAAGAAATTAACTGTTTAATACATAGAAAAAAACAAAAATAAAAAAATTTCACAATAATAGGCGACGCATAATAGTATTTATGCGTCGCCATATATCAATAACGTATTTTCTAAAAATTTAATTGAAAAAACAAAAAAAAAAAAACATTGTGAAGCAGCTATAACATTTTCACTTGTTATTTAAAGTTGAAAGAAATCAACTGTTTAATACTTATAAAAAAACAAAAGAAAAAATTTTCACAATAATAGGCGACGCATAATGGTATTTATGCGTCGCCATACATCAATAACATATTTGCTCAAAATTTATTTGAAAAAACAAAAAAAAAAACCACTGTGAAGCAGCTATAACATTTTCACTTGTTATTTAAAGTTGAAAGAAATCAACTGTTTAATACTTAGAAAAAAACAACAAAAAATAAAATTCACAATAATAGGCGACGCATAATGGTATTTATGCGTCGCCATATATCAATAACATATTTTCTAAAAATTTATTTGAAAAAACAAAAAAAAAAAAGCACCGTGAAGGAGCTATAACATTTTCACTTGTTATTTAAAGTTGAAAGAAATCAACTGTTTAATACTTAGAAAAAAACAAAAAAAAAAAATTTCACAATAATAGGCGACGCATAATGGTATTTATGCGTCGCCATATATCAATAACATATTTTCTAAAAATTTATTTGAAAAAACAAAAAAAAAAAAGCACCGTGAAGGAGCTATAACATTTTCACTTGTTACTTAAAGTTGAAAGAAATCAACTGTTTAATACTTAGAAAATAACAAACAAACAAAATTTTCACAATAATTGGCGACGCATAATGGTATTTATGCGTCGCCATACATCAATAACATATTTGCTAACAATTTATTTGAAAAAACAAAAAAAAAAAGCACTGTGAAGCAGCTATAACATTTTCACTTGTTATTTAAAGTTGAAAGAAATCAACTGTTTAATACTTAGAAAAAAACCAAATTAAAAAATTTCACAATAATAGGCGACGCATAATTGTATTTATGCATCGCCATATATCAATAACGTATTTTTTAACAATTCAATTGAAAAAACAAAAAAAAAAGCATTGTGAAGCAGCTATAACATTTTCACTTGTTATTTAAAGTTGAAAGAAATCAACTGTTTAATACATAGAAAAAAACAAAAATAAAAAAATTTCACAATAATAGGCGACGCATAATAGTATTTATGCGTCGCCATATATCAATAACGTATTTTCTAAAAATTTAATTGAAAAAACAAAAAAAAAAAAACATTGTGAAGCAGCTATAACATTTTCACTTGTTATTTAAAGTTGAAAGAAATCAACTGTTTAATACTTATAAAAAAACAAAAGAAAAAATTTTCACAATAATAGGCGACGCATAATGGTATTTATGCGTCGCCATACATCAATAACATATTTGCTCAAAATTTATTTGAAAAAACAAAAAAAAAAACCACTGTGAAGCAGCTATAACATTTTCACTTGTTATTTAAAGTTGAAAGAAATCAACTGTTTAATACTTAGAAAAAAACAACAAAAAATAAAATTCACAATAATAGGCAAAACATAATAGTATTTATGCGTCGCCGTATATCAATAACATATTTTCTTAAAATTTATTTGAAAAAAAAAAAAAAGCACGGTGAAGCAGCTATAATATTTTCACTTGTTATTTAAAGTTGAAAGAAATCAACCATTTTAGACTTAGAAAAAAAACAAAAAAAAAATGAAATTTCACAATAATAGACGACGCATAATGGTACTTATGCGTCGCTATATATCAATAACATATTTTCTAAAACTTTATTTCAGTAAACAAAAAAAAAAAAAAAAAACACTGCGAAGCAGCTATAACATTTTCACTTGTTATTTAAAGTTGAAAGAAATCACTGTGAAGCAGCTATAACATTTTCACTCGTTATTTAAAGTTGAAAGAAATCAACTGTTTAATATTTAGAAAAAAACAAAAATAAAATAAAATTCACAATAATAGGCAACGCATAATGGTATTTATGCATAGCGATACATCAATAACATATTTGCTCAAAATTTATTTGAAAAAACAAAAAAAAAAAGCACTGTGAAGCAGCTATAACATTTTCACTTATTATTTAAAATTGAAAGAAATCAACTGTTTAAAACATAGAAAAAAACAAAAATAAAAAAATTTCACAATAATAGGCGACGCATAATGGTATTTATGCGTCGCCATATATCAATAACATATTTTCTAAAAATTTATTTGAAAAAACAAAAAAAAAAAGCACTGTGAAGCAGCTATAACATTTTCACTTTTATTTAAAGTTGAAAGAAATCAACTTTTTAATACTTAGAAAAAAACAAAAAAACAAAATTTCACAATAATAGGCGACGCATAATGGTATTTATGCGTCGCCATATATCAATAACGTATTTTCGAAAAATTTAATTGAAAAAACAAAAAAAAAAAACATTGTGAAGCAGCTATAACATTTTCACTTGTTATTTAAAGTTGAAAGAAATCAACTGTTTAATACTTATAAAAAAACAAAAGAAAAAATTTTCACAATAATAGGCGACGCATAATGGTATTTATGCGTCGCCATACATCAATAACATATTTGCTCAAAATTTATTTGAAAAAACAAAAAAAAAAACCACTGTGAAGCAGCTATAACATTTTCACTTGTTATTTAAAGTTGAAAGAAATCTACTGTTTAATACTTAGAAAAAAACAACAAAAAATAAAATTCACAATAATAGGCAAAACATAATAGTATTTATGCGTCGCCGTATATCAATGACATATTTTCTAAAAATTTATTTGAAAAAACAAAAAAAAAAAAGTACTGTGATGCAGCTATAACATTTTCATTTTTATTTAAAGTTGAAAGAAATCAACTGTTTAATACTTAGAAAAAAACAAAAAAAAAAAATTTCACAATAATAGGCGACGCATAATGGTATTTATGCGTCGCCATATATCAATAACATATTTTCTAAAAGTTTATTTGAAAAAACAAAAAAAAAAAAGCACCGTGAAGGAGCCATAACATTTTCACTTGTTACTTAAAGTTGAAAGAAATCAACTGTTTAATACTTAGAAAATAACAAACAAACAAAATTTTCACAATAATTGGCGACGCATAATGGTATTTATGCGTCGCCATACATCAATAACATATTTGCTAACAATTTATTTGAAAAAACAAAAAAAAAAAGCACTGTGAAGCAGCTATAACATTTTCACTTGTTATTTAAAGTTGAAAGAAATCAACTGTTTAATACTTAGAAAAAAACCAAATTAAAAAATTTCACAATAATAGGCGACGCATAATTGTATTTATGCATCGCCATATATCAATAACGTATTTTTTAAAAATTCAATTGAAAAAACAAAAAAAAAAGCATTGTGAAGCAGCTATAACATTTTCACTTGTTATTTAAAGTTGAAAGAAATCAACTGTTTAATACATAGAAAAAAACAAAAATAAAAAAATTTCACAATAATAGGCGACGCATAATAGTATTTATGCGTCGCCATATATCAATAACGTATTTTCTAAAAATTTAATTGAAAAAACAAAAAAAAAAATCATTGTGAAGCAGCTATAACATTTTCACTTGTTATTTAAAGTTGAAAGAAATCAACTGTTTAATACTTATAAAAAAACAAAAGAAAAAATTTTCACAATAATAGGCGACGCATAATGGTATTTATGCGTTGCCATACATCAATAACATATTTGCTCAAAATTTATTTGAAAAAACAAAAAAAAAAAGCACTGTGAAGCAGCTATAACATTTTCACTTGTTATTTAAAATTCAAAGAAATCAACTGTTTAAAACATAGAAAAAAACAAAAATAAAAAAATTTCACAATAATAGGCGACGCATAATGGTATTTATGCGTCGCCATATATCAATAACGTATTTTCTAAAAATTTAATTGAAAAAACAAAAAAAAAAGCATTGTGAAGCAGCTATAACATTTTCACTTGTTATTTAAAGTTGAAAGAAATTAACTGTTTAATACATAGAAAAAAACAAAAATAAAAAAATTTCACAATAATAGGCGACGCATAATAGTATTTATGCGTCGCCATATATCAATAACGTATTTTCTAAAAATTTAATTGAAAAAACAAAAAAAAAAAACATTGTGAAGCAGCTATAACATTTTCACTTGTTATTTAAAGTTGAAAGAAATCAACTGTTTAATACTTATAAAAAAACAAAAGAAAAAATTTTCACAATAATAGGCGACGCATAATGGTATTTATGCGTCGCCATACATCAATAACATATTTGCTCAAAATTTATTTGAAAAAACAAAAAAAAAAACCACTGTGAAGCAGCTATAACATTTTCACTTGTTATTTAAAGTTGAAAGAAATCAACTGTTTAATACTTAGAAAAAAACAACAAAAAATAAAATTCACAATAATAGGCAAAACATAATAGTATTTATGCGTCGCCGTATATCAATGACATATTTTCTAAAAATTTATTTGAAAAAACAAAAAAAAAAAAAGTACTGTGATGCAGCTATAACATTTTCATTTTTATTTTAAGTTGAAAGAAATCAACTGTTTAATACTTAGAAAAAAACAAAAAAAAAAAATTTCACAATAATAGGCGACGCATAATAGTATTTATGCGTCGCCATATATCAATAACGTATTTTCTAAAAATTTAATTGAAAAAACAAAAAAAAAAAAACATTGTGAAGCAGCTATAACATTTTCACTTGTTATTTAAAGTTGAAAGAAATCAACTGTTTAATACTTATAAAAAAACAAAAGAAAAAATTTTCACAATAATAGGCGACGCATAATGGTATTTATGCGTCGCCATACATCAATAACATATTTGCTCAAAATTTATTTGAAAAAACAAAAAAAAAAACCACTGTGAAGCAGCTATAACATTTTCACTTGTTATTTAAAGTTGAAAGAAATCAACTGTTTAATACTTAGAAAAAAACAACAAAAAATAAAATTCACAATAATAGGCAAAACATAATAGTATTTATGCGTCGCCGTATATCAATGACATATTTTCTAAAAATTTATTTGAAAAAACAAAAAAAAAAAAAGTACTGTGATGCAGCTATAACATTTTCATTTTTATTTAAAGTTGAAAGAAATCAACTGTTTAATACTTATAAAAAAACAAAAAAAAAAAATTTCACAATAATAGGCGACGCATAATGGTATTTATGCGTCGCCATATATCAATAACATATTTTCTAAAAGTTTATTTGAAAAAACAAAAAAAAAAAAGCACCGTGAAGGAGCTATAACATTTTCACTTGTTACTTAAAGTTGAAAGAAATCAACTGTTTAATACTTAGAAAATAACAAACAAACAAAATTTTCACAATAATTGGCGACGCATAATGGTATTTATGCGTCGCCATACATCAATAACATATTTGCTAACAATTTATTTGAAAAAACAAAAAAAAAAAGCACTGTGAAGCAGCTATAACATTTTCACTTGTTATTTAAAGTTGAAAGAAATCAACTGTTTAATACTTAGAAAAAAACCAAATTAAAAAATTTCACAATAATAGGCGACGCATAATTGTATTTATGCATCGCCATATATCAATAACGTATTTTTTAAAAATTCAATTGAAAAAACAAAAAAAAAAGCATTGTGAAGCAGCTATAACATTTTCACTTGTTATTTAAAGTTGAAAGAAATCAACTGTTTAATACATAGAAAAAAACAAAAATAAAAAAATTTCACAATAATAGGCGACGCATAATAGTATTTATGCATCGCCATATATCAATAACGTATTTTCTAAAAATTTAATTGAAAAAACAAAAAAAAAAAACATTGTGAAGCAGCTATAACATTTTCACTTGTTACTTAAAGTTGAAAGAAATCAACTGTTTAATACTTAGAAAATAACAAACAAACAAAATTTTCACAATAATTGGCGACGCATAATGGTATTTATGCGTCGCCATACATCAATAACATATTTGCTAACAATTTATTTGAAAAAACAAAAAAAAAAAAGCACTGTGAAGCAGCTATAACATTTTCACTTGTTATTTAAAGTTGAAAGAAATCAACTGTTTAATACTTAGAAAAAAACCAAATTAAAAAATTTCACAATAATAGGCGACGCATAATTGTATTTATGCATCGCCATATATCAATAACCTATTTTTTAAAAATTCAATTGAGAAAACAAAAAAAAAAGCATTGTGAAGCAGCTATAACATTTTCACTTGTTATTTAAAGTTGAAAGAAATCAACTGTTTAATACATAGAAAAAAACAAAAATAAAAAAATTTCACAATAATAGGCGACGCATAATAGTATTTATGCGTCGCCATATATCAATAACGTATTTTCTAAAAATTTAATTGAAAAAACAAAAAAAAAAAACATTGTGAAGCAGCTATAACATTTTCACTTGTTATTTAAAGTTGAAAGAAATCAACTGTTTAATACTTATAAAAAAACAAAAGAAAAAATTTTCACAATAATGGGCGACGCATAATGGTATTTATGCGTCGCCATACATCAATAACATATTTGCTCAAAATTTATTTGAAAAAACAAAAAAAAAAACCACTGTGAAGCAGCTATAACATTTTCACTTGTTATTTAAAGTTGAAAGAAATCAACTGTTTAATACTTAGAAAAAAACAAAAAAAGAAAATTTCACAATAATAGGCGACGCATAATGGTATTTATGCGTCGCCATATATCAATAACATATTTTCTAAAAATTTATTTGAAAAAACAAAAAAAAAAAAGCACAGTGAAGGAGCTATAACATTTTCACTTGTTACTTAAAGTTGAAAGAAATCAACTGTTTAATACTTAGAAAATAACAAACAAACAAAATTTTCACAATAATTGGCGACGCATAATGGTATTTATGCGTCGCCATACATCAATAACATATTTGCTAACAATTTATTTGAAAAAACAAAAAAAAAAGCACTGTGAAGCAGCTATAACATTTTCACTTGTTATTTAAAGTTGAAAGAAATCAACTGTTTAATACTTAGAAAAAAACCAAATTAAAAAATTTCACAATAATAGGCGACGCATAATTGTATTTATGCATCGCCATATATCAATAACGTATTTTTTAAAAATTCAATTGAAAAAACAAAAAAAAAAGCATTGTGAAGCAGCTATAACATTTTCACTTGTTATTTAAAGTTGAAAGAAATCAACTGTTTAATACATAGAAAAAAACAAAAATAAAAAAATTTCACAATAATAGGCGACGCATAATAGTATTTATGCGTCGCCATATATCAATAACGTATTTTCTAAAAATTTAATTGAAAAAACAAAAAAAAAAAACATTGTGAAGCAGCTATAACATTTTCACTTGTTATTTAAAGTTGAAAGAAATCAACTGTTTAATACTTATAAAAAAACAAAAGAAAAAATTTTCACAATAATAGGCGACGCATAATGGTATTTATGCGTCGCCATACATCAATAACATATTTTCTAAAAATTTATTTGAAAAAATAAAAAAAAAAGCACTGTGAAGCAGCTATAACATTATCACTTGCTATTTAAAGTTGAAAGAAATCAACTGTTTAATACTTAGAAAAAAACAAAAAAACAAATTCACAATAATAGGCGACGCATAATAGTATTTATGAGTCGCCAGATATCAATAACATGTTTTCTAAAAATTTATTTGAAAAAACACAAAAAAAAAGCACTGTGTAGCAGCTATAACATTTTAACTTGTTAATTAATGTTGAAAGAAATCAACTGTTTAATACTTAGAAAAAAACAAAAATAAAAAATTTTCACAAGAATAGGCGACGCATAATGGTATTTATGCGTCGCCATACATCAATAACATATTTTCTAAAAATTTATTTGAAAAAACAAAAAAAAAAAAGCACTGTGAAGCAGCTATAACATTTTCACTTGTTATTTAAAGTTGAAAGAAATCAACTGTTTAATACTTAGAAAAAAACAAAAATAAAAAAATTTCACAATAATAGGCGACGCATAATAGTATTTATGCGTCGCCATATATCAATAACGTATTTTCTAAAAATTTAATTGAAAAAACAAAAAAAAAAACATTGTGAAGTAGCTATAACATTTTCACTTGTTATTTAAAGTTGAAAGAAATAAACCGTTTTAGACTTAGAAAAAAAACAAAAAAAAAAAGAAATTTCACAATAATAGGCGACGCATAATGGTACTTATGCGTCGCTATATATCAATAACATATTTTCTAAAACTTTATTTCAATAAACAAAAAAAAAAAAAAAAAAACACTGCGAAGCAGCTATAACATTTTCACTTGTTATTTAAAGTTGAAAGAAATCACTGTGAAGCAGCTATAACATTTTCACTCGTTATTTAAAGTTGAAAGAAATCAACTGTTTAATATTTAGAAAAAAACAAAAATAAAATAAAATTCACAATAATAGGCAACGCATAATGGTATTTATGCATAGCGATACATCAATAACATATTTGCTCAAAATTTATTTGAAAAAACAAAAAAAAAAAGCACTGTGAAGCAGCTATAACATTTTCACTTGTTATTTAAAATTGAAAGAAATCAACTGTTTAAAACATAGAAAAAAACAAAAATAAAACAATTTCACAATAATAGGCGACGCATAATGGTATTTATGCGTCGCCATATATCAATAACGTATTTTCTAAAAATTTAATTGAAAAAACAAAAAAAAAAGCATTGTGAAGCAGCTATAACATTTTCACTTGTTATTTAAAGTTGAAAGAAATTAACTGTTTAATACATAGAAAAAAACAAAAATAAAAAAATTTCACAATAATAGGCGACGCATAATAGTATTTATGCGTCGCCATATATCAATAACGTATTTTTGAAAAATTTAATTGAAAAAACAAAAAAAAAAAAACATTGTGAAGCAGCTATAACATTTTCACTTGTTATTTAAAGTTGAAAGAAATCAACTGTTTAATACTTATAAAAAAACAAAAGAAAAAATTTTCACAATAATAGGCGACGCATAATGGTATTTATGCGTCGCCATACATCAATAACATATTTGCTCAAAATTTATTTGAAAAAACAAAAAAAAAAACCACTGTGAAGCAGCTATAACATTTTCACTTGTTATTTAAAGTTGAAAGAAATCTACTGTTTAATACTTAGAAAAAAACAACAAAAAATAAAATTCACAATAATAGGCAAAACATAATAGTATTTATGCGTCGCCGTATATCAATGACATATTTTCTAAAAATTTATTTGAAAAAACAAAAAAAAAAAAGTACTGTGATGCAGCTATAACATTTTCATTTTTATTTAAAGTTGAAAGAAATCAACTGTTTAATACTTAGAAAAAAACAAAAAAAAAAAATTTCACAATAATAGGCGACGCATAATGGTATTTATGCGTCGCCATATATCAATAACATATTTTCTAAAAGTTTATTTGAAAAAACAAAAAAAAAAAGCACCGTGAAGGAGCCATAACATTTTCACTTGTTACTTAAAGTTGAAAGAAATCAACTGTTTAACACTTAGAAAATAACAAACAAACAAAATTTTCACAATAATTGGCGACGCATAATGGTATTTATGCGTCGCCATACATCAATAACATATTTGCTAACAATTTATTTGAAAAAACAAAAAAAAAAAGCACTGTGAAGCAGCTATAACATTTTCACTTGTTATTTAAAGTTGAAAGAAATCAACTGTTTAATACTTAGAAAAAAACCAAATTAAAAAATTTCACAATAATAGGCGACGCATAATTGTATTTATGCATCGCCATATATCAATAACGTATTTTTTAAAAATTCAATTGAAAAAACAAAAAAAAAAGCATTGTGAAGCAGCTATAACATTTTCACTTGTTATTTAAAGTTGAAAGAAATCAACTGTTTAATACATAGAAAAAAACAAAAATAAAAAAATTTCACAATAATAGGCGACCCATAATAGTATTTATGCGTCGCCATATATCAATAACGTATTTTCTAAAAATTTAATTGAAAAAACAAAAAAAAAAATCATTGTGAAGCAGCTATAACATTTTCACTTGTTATTTAAAGTTGAAAGAAATCAACTGTTTAATACTTATAAAAAAACAAAAGAAAAAATTTTCACAATAATAGGCGACGCATAATGGTATTTATGCGTTGCCATACATCAATAACATATTTGCTCAAAATTTATTTGAAAAAACAAAAAAAAAAAGCACTGTGAAGCAGCTATAACATTTTCACTTGTTATTTAAAATTCAAAGAAATCAACTGTTTAAAACATAGAAAAAAACAAAAATAAAAAAATTTCACAATAATAGGCGACGCATAATGGTATTTATGCGTCGCCATATATCAATAACGTATTTTCTAAAAATTTAATTGAAAAAACAAAAAAAAAAGCATTGTGAAGCAGCTATAACATTTTCACTTGTTATTTAAAGTTGAAAGAAATTAACTGTTTAATACATAGAAAAAAACAAAAATAAAAAAATTTCACAATAATAGGCGACGCATAATAGTATTTATGCGTCGCCATATATCAATAACGTATTTTCTAAAAATTTAATTGAAAAAACAAAAAAAAAAAAACATTGTGAAGCAGCTATAACATTTTCACTTGTTATTTAAAGTTGAAAGAAATCAACTGTTTAATACTTATAAAAAAACAAAAGAAAAAATTTTCACAATAATAGGCGACGCATAATGGTATTTATGCGTCGCCATACATCAATAACATATTTGCTCAAAATTTATTTGAAAAAACAAAAAAAAAAACCACTGTGAAGCAGCTATAACATTTTCACTTGTTATTTAAAGTTGAAAGAAATCAACTGTTTAATACTTAGAAAAAAACAATAAAAAATAAAATTCACAATAATAGGCAAAACATAATAGTATTTATGCGTCGCCGTATATCAATGACATATTTTCTAAAAATTTATTTGAAAAAACAAAAAAAAAAAAGTACTGTGATGCAGCTATAACATTTTCATTTTTATTTTAAGTTGAAAGAAATCAACTGTTTAATACTTAGGAAAAAACAAAAAAAAAAAATTTCACAATAATAGGCGACGCATAATAGTATTTATGCGTCGCCATATATCAATAACGTATTTTCTAAAAATTTAATTGAAAAAACAAAAAAAAAAAAACATTGTGAAGCAGCTATAACATTTTCACTTGTTATTTAAAGTTGAAAGAAATCAACTGTTTAATACTTATAAAAAAACAAAAGAAAAAATTTTCACAATAATAGGCGACGCATAATGGTATTTATGCGTCGCCATACATCAATAACATATTTGCTCAAAATTTATTTGAAAAAACAAAAAAAAAAACCACTGTGAAGCAGCTATAACATTTTCACTTGTTATTTAAAGTTGAAAGAAATCAACTGTTTAATACTTAGAAAAAAACAACAAAAAATAAAATTCACAATAATAGGCAAAACATAATAGTATTTATGCGTCGCCGTATATCAATGACATATTTTCTAAAAATTTATTTGAAAAAACAAAAAAAAAAAAAGTACTGTGATGCAGCTATAACATTTTCATTTTTATTTAAAGTTGAAAGAAATCAACTGTTTAATACTTAGAAAAAAACAAAAAAAAAAAATTTCACAATAATAGGCGACGCATAATGGTATTTATGCGTCGCCATATATCAATAACATATTTTCTAAAAGTTTATTTGAAAAAACAAAAAAAAAAAAGCACCGTGAAGGAGCTATAACATTTTCACTTGTTACTTAAAGTTGAAAGAAATCAACTGTTTAATACTTAGAAAATAACAAACAAACAAAATTTTCACAATAATTGGCGACGCATAATGGTATTTATGCGTCGCCATACATCAATAACATATTTGCTAACAATTTATTTGAAAAAACAAAAAAAAAAAGCACTGTGAAGCAGCTATAACATTTTCACTTGTTATTTAAAGTTGAAAGAAATCAACTGTTTAATACTTAGAAAAAAACCAAATTAAAAAATTTCACAATAATAGGCGACGCATAATTGTATTTATGCATCGCCATATATCAATAACGTATTTTTTAAAAATTCAATTGAAAAAACAAAAAAAAAAGCATTGTGAAGCAGCTATAACATTTTCACTTGTTATTTAAAGTTGAAAGAAATCAACTGTTTAATACATAGAAAAAAACAAAAATAAAAAAATTTCACAATAATAGGCGACGCATAATAGTATTTATGCATCGCCATATATCAATAACGTATTTTCTAAAAATTTAATTGAAAAAACAAAAAAAAAAAACATTGTGAAGCAGCTATAACATTTTCACTTGTTACTTAAAGTTGAAAGAAATCAACTGTTTAATACTTAGAAAATAACAAACAAACAAAATTTTCACAATAATTGGCGACGCATAATGGTATTTATGCGTCGCCATACATCAATAACATATTTGCTAACAATTTATTTGAAAAAACAAAAAAAAAAAGCACTGTGAAGCAGCTATAACATTTTCACTTGTTATTTAAAGTTGAAAGAAATCAACTGTTTAATACTTAGAAAAAAACCAAATTAAAAAATTTCACAATAATAGGCGACGCATAATTGTATTTATGCATCGCCATATATCAATAACCTATTTTTTAAAAATTCAATTGAGAAAACAAAAAAAAAAGCATTGTGAAGCAGCTATAACATTTTCACTTGTTATTTAAAGTTGAAAGAAATCAACTCTTTAATACATAGAAAAAAACAAAAATAAAAAAATTTCACAATAATAGGCGACGCATAATAGTATTTATGCGTCGCCATATATCAATAACGTATTTTCTAAAAATTTAATTGAAAAAACAAAAAAAAAAAACATTGTGAAGCAGCTATAACATTTTCACTTGTTATTTAAAGTTGAAAGAAATCAACTGTTTAATACTTATAAAAAAACAAAAGAAAAAATTTTCACAATAATAGGCGACGCATAATGGTATTTATGCGTCGCCATACATCAATAACATATTTGCTCAAAATTTATTTGAAAAAACAAAAAAAAAAACCACTGTGAAGCAGCTATAACATTTTCACTTGTTATTTAAAGTTGAAAGAAATCAACTGTTTAATACTTAGAAAAAAACAAAAAAAGAAAATTTCACAATAATAGGCGACGCATAATGGTATTTATGCGTCGCCATATATCAATAACATATTTTCTAAAAATTTATTTGAAAAAACAAAAAAAAAAAAGCACCGTGAAGGAGCTATAACATTTTCACTTGTTACTTAAAGTTGAAAGAAATCAACTGTTTAATACTTAGAAAATAACAAACAAACAAAATTTTCACAATAATTGGCGACGCATAATGGTATTTATGCGTCGCCATACATCAATAACATATTTGCTAACAATTTATTTGAAAAAACAAAAAAAAAAGCACTGTGAAGCAGCTATAACATTTTCACTTGTTATTTAAAGTTGAAAGAAATCAACTGTTTAATACTTAGAAAAAAACCAAATTAAAAAATTTCACAATAATAGGCGACGCATAATTGTATTTATGCATCGCCATATATCAATAACGTATTTTTTAAAAATTCAATTGAAAAAACAAAAAAAAAAGCATTGTGAAGCAGCTATAACATTTTCACTTGTTATTTAAAGTTGAAAGAAATCAACTGTTTAATACATAGAAAAAAACAAAAATAAAAAAATTTCACAATAATAGGCGACGCATAATAGTATTTATGCGTCGCCATATATCAATAACGTATTTTCTAAAAATTTAATTGAAAAAACAAAAAAAAAAAACATTGTGAAGCAGCTATAACATTTTCACTTGTTATTTAAAGTTGAAAGAAATCAACTGTTTAATACTTATAAAAAAACAAAAGAAAAAATTTTCACAATAATAGGCGACGCATAATGGTATTTATGCGTCGCCATACATCAATAACATATTTGCTCAAAATTTATTTGAAAAAACAAAAAAAAAAACCACTGTGAAGCAGCTATAACATTTTCACTTGTTATTTAAAGTTGAAAGAAATCAACTCTTTAATACTTAGAAAAAAACAACAAAAAATAAAATTCACAATAATAGGCAAAACATAATAGTATTTATGCGTCGCCGTATATCAATAACATATTTTCTAAAAATTTATTTGAAAAAACAAAAAAAAAAAAGTACTGTGAAGCAGCTATAACATTTTCACTTTTATTTAAAGTTGAAAGAAATCAACTGTTTAATACTTAGAAAAAAACAAAAAAAAAAATTTCACAATAATAGGCGACGCATAATGGTATTTATGCGTCGCCATACATCAATAACATATTTTCTAAAAATTTATTTGAAAAAATAAAAAAAAAAGCACTGTGAAGCAGCTATAACATTATCACTTGCTATTTAAAGTTGAAAGAAATCAACTGTTTAATACTTAGAAAAAAACAAAAAAAAAAAATTTCACAACAGTAGGCGACGCATAATGGTATTTATGCGTCGCCATACATCAATAACATATTTTCTAAAAATTTATTTGACAAAACAAAAAAAAAAAGCCCTGTGAAGTAGCTATAACATTTTCACTTGTTATTTAAAGTTGAAATAAATCAACTGTTTAATAGTTAGAAAAAAACAAAAAAACAAAATTTTCACAATAATAGGCGACGCATAATGGTATTTATGCGTCGCCATATATCAATAACATATTTTCTAAAAATTTATTTGAAAAAACAAAAAACAAAAAAAGCACTGTGAAACAGCTATAACATTTTCACTTGTTATTTAAAGCAGAAAAAAATCAACTGTTTAATACTTAGAGAAAAACAAAAAAAGAAAATTTTCACAATAATAGGCGACGCATAATGGTATTTATGCGTCGCCATACATCAATAACGTATTTGCTAAAAATTTATTTGAAAAAAAAAAAAAAGCACGGTGAAGCAGCTATAATATTTTCACTTGTTATTTAAAGTTGAAAGAAATCAACCGTTTTAGACTTAGGAAAAAAACAAAAAAAAAAATAAATTTCACAATAATAGACGACGCATAATGGTACTTATGCGTCGCTATATATCAATAACATATTTTCTAAAACTTTATTTCAGTAAACAAAAAAAAAAAAAAAAACACTGCGAAGCAGCTATAACATTTTCACTTGTTATTTAAAGTTGAAAGAAATCACTGTGAAGCAGCTATAACATTTTCACTCGTTATTTAAAGTTGAAAGAAATCAACTGTTTAATATTTAGAAAAAAACAAAAATAAAATAAAATTCACAATAATAGGCAACGCATAATGGTATTTATGCATAGCGATACATCAATAACATATTTGCTCAAAATTTATTTGAAAAAACAAAAAAAAAAAGCACTGTGAAGCAGCTATAACATTTTCACTTGTTATTTAAAATTGAAAGAAATCAACTGTTTAAAACATAGAAAAAAACAAAAATAAAAAAATTTCACAATAATAGGCAACGCATAATGGTATTTATGCGTCGCCATATATCAATAACGTATTTTCTAAAAATTTAATTGAAAAAACAAAAAAAAAAGCATTGTGAAGCAGCTATAACATTTTCACTTGTTATTTAAAGTTGAAAGAAATCAACTGTTTAATACTTATAAAAAAACAAAAAAAACAATTTTCACAATAATAGGCGACGCATAATGGTATTTATGCATCGCCATACATGAATATCAATAACATATTTTCTAAAAATTTATTTGAAAAAACAAAAAAAAAAAGCACTGTGAAGCAGCTATAACATTTTCACTTTTATTTAAAGTTGAAAGAAATCAACTTTTTAATACTTAGAAAAAAACAAAAAAACAAATTTCACAATAATAGGCGACGCATAATGGTATTTATGCGTCGCCATACATCAATAACATATTTTCTAAAAATTTATTTGAAAAAACAAAAAAAAAACTGTGAAGCAGCTATAACATTTTCACTTGTTATTTAAAGTTGAAAGAAATCAACTGTTTAAAACTTAGAAAAAAACAACAAAAAATAAAATTCACAATAATAGGCAAAACATAATAGTATTTATGCGTCGCCGTATATCAATAACATATTTTCTAAAAATTTATTTGAAAAAACAAAAAAAAAAAAAAGCACTGTGAAGCAGCTATAACATTTTCACTTTTATTTAAAGTTGAAAGAAATCAACTGTTTAATACTTAGAAAGAAACAAAAAAAAAAATTTTCACAATAATAGGCGACGCATAATGGTATTTATGTGAAAAAACAAAAAACAAAAAAAGCACTGTGAAGCAGCTATAACATTTTCACTTGTTATTTAAAGCAGAAAAAAATCAACTGTTTAATACTTAGAGAAAAACAAAAAAAGAAAATTTTCACAATAATAAGCGACGCATAATGGTATTTATGCGTCGCCATACATCAATAACGTATTTGCTAAAAATTTATTTGAAAAAAAAAAAAAAGCACGGTGAAGCAGCTATAATATTTTCACTTGTTATTTAAAGTTGAAAGAAATCAACCGTTTTAGACTTAGAAAAAAAACAAAAAAAAAAAGAAATTTCACAATAATAGACGACGCATAATGGTACTTATGCGTCGCTATATAGCAATAACATATTTTCTAAAACTTTATTTCAGTAAACAAAAAAAAAAAAAAAAACACTGCGAAGCAGCTATAACATTTTAACTTGTTATTTAAAGTTGAAAGAAATCACTGTGAAGCAGCTATAACATTTTCACTCGTTATTTAAAGTTGAAAGAAATCAACTGTTTAATATTTAGAAAAAAACAAAAATAAAATAAAATTCACAATAATAGGCAACGCATAATGGTATTTATGCATAGCGATACATCAATAACATATTTGCTCAAACTTTATTTGAAAAAACAAAAAAAAAAAGCACTGTGAAGCAGCTATAACATTTTCACTTGTTATTTAAAATTGAAAGAAATCAACTGTTTAAAACATAGAAAAAAACAAAAATAAAAAAATTTCACAATAATAGGCGACGCATAATGGTATTTATGCGTCGCCATATATCAATAACGTATTTTCTAAAAATTTAATTGAAAAAACAAAAAAAAAAGCATTGTAAAGCAGCTATAACATTTTCACTTGTTATTTAAAGTTGAAAGAAATCAACTGTTTAATACTTATAAAAAAACAAAAAAAACAATTTTCACAATAATAGGCGACGCATAATGGTATTTATGCATCGCCATACATCAATAACATATTTGCTCAAAATTTATTTGAAAAAACAAAAAAAAAAGCACTGTGAAGCAGCTATAACATTTTCACTTGTTATTTAAAGTTGAAAGAAATCAACTGTTTAATACTTAGAAAAAAACAACAAAAAATAAAATTCACAATAATAGGCAAAACATAATAGTATTTATCCGTCGCCGTATATCAATAACATATTTTCTAAAAATTTATTTGAAAAAACAAAAAAAAAAAGCACTGTGAAGCAGCTATAACATTTTCACTTTTATTTAAAGTTGAAAGAAATCAACTTTTTAATACTTAGAAAAAAACAAAAAAACAAATTTCACAATAATAGGCGACGCATAATAGTATTTATGCGTCGCCATACATCAATAACATATTTTCTAAAAATTTATTTGAAAAAACAAAAAAAAAACTGTGAAGCAGCTATAACATTTTCACTTGTTATTTAAAGTTGAAAGAAATCAACTGTTTAAAACTTAGAAAAAAACAAAAAAAAAATTTCCACAATAATAGGCGACGCATAATGGTATTTATGCGTCGCCATACATCAATAACATATTTTCTAAAAATTTATTTGACAAAACAAAAAAAAAAAGCCCTGTGAAGCAGCTATAACATTTTCACTTTTATTTCAAGTTGAAAGAAATCAACTGTTTAATACTTAGAGAAAAACAAAAAAAGAAAATTTTCACAATAATAGGCGACGCATAATTGTATTTATGCGCCGCCATACATCAATAACATATTTGCTAAAACTTTATTTGAAAAAAAAAAAAAGCACTGTGAAGCAGCTATAACATTTTCACTTGTTATTTAAAGTTGAAAGAAATCAACTGTTTAATACTTAGAAAAAAAGAACAAAAAATAAAATTCACAATAATAGGCAAAACATAATAGTATTTATGCGTCGCCGTATATCAATAACATATTTTCTAAAAATTTATTTGAAAAAACAAAAAAAAAAAAAGCACTGTGAAGCAGCTATAATATTTTCACTTGTTATTTAAAGTTGAAAGAAATCAACTGTTTTAGACTTAGAAAAAAAACAAAAAAAAAAAGAAATTTCACAATAATAGGCGACGCATAATGGTACTTATGCGTCGCTATATATCAATAACATATTTTCTAAAAATTTATTTCAATAAACAAAAAAAAAAAAAAAACACTGTGAAGCAGCTATAACATTTTCACTTGTAATTTAAAGTTGAAAGAAATCACTGTGAAGCAGCTATAACATTTTCACTTGTTATTTAAAGTTGAAAGAAATCAACTGTTTAATATTTAGAAAAAAACAAAAATAAAATAAAATTCACAATAATAGGCAAAACATAATAGTATTTATGCGTCGCTATATATCAATAACATATTTTCTAAAAATTTATTTGAATAAACAAAAAAAAAAAAAACACTGTGAAGCAGCTATAATATTTTCACTTTTATTTAAAGTTGAAAGGAATCAACTGTTTAATACTTAGAAAAAAACAAAAAAACAATTCCACGATAATAGGCGACGCATAATGGTATTTATGCGTCGCCATATATCAATAACATATTTTCTAAAAATTTATTTAAAAAAACAAAAAAAAAAAGCACTGTGAAGCAGCTATAACATTATCACTTGCTATTTAAAGTTGAAAGAAATCAACTGTTTAATACTTAGAAAAAAACAAAAAAAAAAATTCCACGATAATAGGCGACGCATAATGGTATTTATGCGTCGCCATATATCAATAACATATTTTCTAAAAATTTATTTGACAAAACAAAAAAAAAAAAGCCCTGTGAAGCAGCTATAACATTTTCACTTTTATTTCAAGTTGAAAGAAATCAACTGTTTAATACTTTAGAGAAAAACAAAAAAAGAAAATTTTCACAATAATAGGCGACGCATAATTGTATTTATGCGCCGCCATACATCAATAACATATTTGCTAAAACTTTATTTGAAAAAAAAAAAAAAGCACTGTGAAGCAGCTATAACATTTTCACTTGTTATTTAAAGTTGAAAGAAATCAACTGTTTAATACTTATAAAAAAACAAAAAAAAAAAATTTTCACAATAATAGGCGACGCATAATGGTATTTATGCGTCGCCATACATCAATAACATATTTGCTCAAAATTTATTAGAAAAAACAAAAAAAAAAAGCACTGTGAAGCAGCTATAACATTTTCACTTGTTATTTAAAGTTGAAAAAAATCAACTGTTTAATACTTAGAAAAAAACAACAAAAAATAAAATTCACAATAATAGGCAAAACATAATAGTATTTATGCGTCGCCGTATATGAATAACATATTTTCTAAAAATTTATTTGAAAAAACAAAAAAAAAAAAAAGCACTGTGAAGCAGCTATAACATTTTCACTTTTATTTAAAGTTGAAAGAAATCAACTGTTTAATACTTAGAAAGAAACAAAAAAAAAAATTTCACAATAATAGGCGACGCATAATGGTATTTATGCGTCGCCATACATCAATAACATATTTTCTAAAAATTTATTTGAAAAAACAAAAAAAAAAAGCACTGTGAAGCAGCTATAACAGTATCACTTGCTATTTAAAGTTGAAAGAAATCAACTGTTTAATACTTAGAAAAAAACAAAAAAAAAAAAATTTCACAATAATAGGCGACGCATAATGGTATTTATGCGTCGCCATACATCAATAACATATTTTCTAAAAATTTATTTGAATAAACAAACAAAAAAAAGCACTGTGAAGCAGCTATAACATTTTCACTTGTTATTTAAAGTTGAAAGAAATCAACTGTGTAATACTTAGAAAAAAAGAACAAAAAATAAAATTCACAATAATAGGCAAAACATAATAGTATTTATGTGTCGCCGTATATCAATAACATATTTTCTAAAAATTTATTTGAAAAAACAAAAAACAAAAAGCACTGTGAAGCAGCTATGATATTTTCCCTTGTTATTTAAAGTTGAAAGAAATCAACTGTTTTAGACTTAGAAAAAAAACAAAAAAAAAAAGAAATTTCACAATAATAGGCGACGCATAATGGTACTTATGCGTCGCTATATATCAATAACATATTTTCTAAAAATTTATTTCAATAAACAAAAAAAAAAAAAAAACACTGTGAAGCAGCTATAACATTTTCACTTGTAATTTAAAGTTGAAAGAAATCAACTGTTTAATATTTAGAAAAAAACAAAAATAAAATAAAATTCACAATAATAGGCAAAACATAATAGTATTTATGCGTCGCTATATATCAATAACATATTTTCTAAAAATTTATTTGAATAAACAAAAAAAAAAAACACTGTGAAGCAGCTATAATATTTTCACTTTTATTTAAAGTTGAAAGAAATCAATTGTTTAATACTTAGAAAAAAACAAAAAAAAAAATTCCACGATAATAGGCGACGCATAATGGTATTTATGCGTTGCCATATATCAATAACATATTTTCTAAAAATTTATTTCAAAAAACAAAAAAAAAAAAGCACTGTGAAGCAGCTATAACATTATCACTTGCTATTTAAAGTTGAAAGAAATCAACTGTTTAATACTTAGAAAAAAACAAAAAAAAAAATTCCACGATAATAGGCGATGCATAATGGTATTTATGCGTCGCCATATATCAATAACATATTTTCTAAAAATTTATTTGAAAAAACAGAAAACAAAAAAAGCACTGTGAAGCACCTATAACATTTTCACTTGTTATTTAAAGTTGAAAAAAATCAACTCTTTAATACTTAGAGAAAAACAAAAAAAGAAAATGTGCACAATAATAGGCGACGCATAATGGTATTTATCCGTCGCCATACATCAATAACATATTTTCTAAAAATTTATTTGACAAAACAAAAAAAAAAGCACTGTGAACCAGCTATAACATTTTCACTTGTTATTTAAAGTTGAAAGAAATCAACTGTTTAATACTTAAAAAAAAACAAAAAAAACAAATTTCACAATAATAGGCGACGCATAATGGTATTTATGCGTAGCGATACATCAATAACATATTTGCTCAAAATTTATTTGAAAAAACAAAAAAAAAAAGTACTGTGAAGCAGCTATAACATTTTCACTTGTTATTTAAAGTTGAAAGAAATCAACTGTTTAATACTTAGAAAAAAACAACAAAAAATAAAATTCACAATAATAGGCAAAACATAATACTATTTATGCGTCGCCGTATATCAATAACATATTTTCTAAAAATTTATTCGAAAAAACAAAAAAAAAAAAAAAGCACTGTGAAGCAGCTATAACATTTTCACTTTTATTTAAAGTTGAAAGAAATCAACTGTTTAATACTTAGAAAAAAACAAAAAAAAAAATTTCACAATAATAGGCGACGCATAATGGTATTTATGCGTCGCCATACATCAATAACATATTTTCTAAAATTTTATTTGACAAAACAAAAAAAAAAGCACTGTGAAGCAGCTATAACATTTTCATTTTTATTTAAAGTTGAAAGAAATCAACTGTTTAATACATAGAAAAAAACAAAAATAAAACAATTTCACAATAATAGGCGACGCATAATTACTATTATGCGTCGCCATATATCAATAACGTATTTTCTAAAAATTTAATTGAAAAAACAAAAAAAAAAAACATTGTGAAGCAGCTATAACATTTTCACTTGTTATTTAAAGTTGAAAGAAATCAACTGTTTAATACTTATAAAAAAACAAAAAAAAAAATTTTCACAATAATAGGCGACGCATAATGGTATTTATGCGTCGCCGTATATCAATAACATATTTTCTAAAAATTTATTTGAAAAAACAAAAAAAAAAAGCACTGTGAAGCAGCTATAACATTTTCACTTTTATTTAAAGTTGAAAGAAATCAACTGTTTAATACTTAGAAAAAAACAAAAAAACAAAATTTCACAATAATAGGCGACGCATAATGGTATTTATGTGTCGCCATACATCAATAACATATTTTCTAAAACTTTATTTGAAAAAACAAAAAAAAAAAGCACTGTGAAGCAGCTATAACATTATCACTTCTATTTAAAGTTGAAAGAAATCAACTGTCTAATACTTAGAAAAAAACAAAAAAAAAAATTTCACAATAATAGGTGACGCATAATGGTATTTATGCGTCGCCATACATCAATAACATATTTTCTAACAATTTATTTGATAAAACAAAAAAAAAAGCCCTGTGAAGCAGCTATAACATTTTCACTTATTATTTAATGTTGATATAAATCAACTGTTTAATACTTAGAAAAAAACAAAAAAAAAAATTTTCACAATAATAGGCTACACATAATGGTATTTATGCGTCGCTATATATCAATAACATATTTTCTAAAAATTTATTTGAATAAACAAAGAAAAAAAAAACACTGTGAAGCAGCTATAACATTTTCACTTGTTATTTAAAGTTGAAAGAAATCAATTGTTTAATACTTAGAAAAAAACAAAAAAACAAATTCCACAATAATAGGCGACGCATAATGGTATTTATGCGTCGCCATATATCAATAACATATTTTCTAAAAATTTATTTGAAAAAACAAAAAAGAAAAGCACCGTGAAGCAGCTATAACATTTTCACTTGTTATTTAAAGTTAAAAGAAATCAACTGTATAATACATAGAAAAAAACAAAAAAATAAAATTTTCACAATAATAGGCGACGCATAATGGTATTTATGCGTAGCGATACATCAATAACATATTTTCTAAAAATTTATTTGACAAAACAAAAAAAAAGCACTGTGAAGCAGCTATAACATTTTCACTTGTTATTTAAAGTTGAAAGAAATCAACTGTTTAACACATAGAAAAAAACAAAAATAAATAAATTTCACAATAATAGGCGACGCATAATGGTATTTATGCGTCGCCATACATCAATAACATATTTTCTAAAAATTTATTTAAAAAAACAAATAAAAAAGCACTGTGAAGCAGCAATAACATTTTCACTTGTTATTTAAAGTTGAAAGAAATCAACTGTTTAATACTTAGAAAAAAACAAAAAAACAAAATTTTCACAATAATAGGCGACGCATAATGGTATTTATGCTTCGCCATACATCAATAACATATTAGCTAAAAATTTATTTGAAAAAACAAAAAAAAAAATACTATGAAGCACCTATAACATTTTCACTTGTTATTTAAAGTTGAAAGAAATCAACTGTTGAATACTTAGAAAAAAACAAAAAAACAAAATTTTCACAATAATAGGCGACGCGTAATGGTATTTATGCGTCGTCATATATCAATAACATATTTTCTAAAAATTTATTTGAACAAACAAAAAAAAAAAGCACTGTGAAGCAGCTATAACATTTTCACTTGTTATTTAAAGTTGAAAGAAATCAACTGTTGAATACTTAGAAAAAAACAAAAAAACAAAATTTTCACAATAATAGGCGACGCGTAATGGTATTTATGCGTCGTCATATATCAATAACATATTTTCTAAAAATTTATTTGAACAAACAAAAAAAAAAAGCACTGTGAAGCAGCTATAACATTTTCACTTGTTATTTAAAGTTGAAAGAAATCAACTGTTTAATACTTAGAAAAAAACAACAAAAAATAAAATTCACAATAATAGGCAAAACATAATAGTATTTATGCGTCGCCGTATATCAATAACATATTTTCTAAAAATTTATTCGAAAAAACAAAAAAAAAAAAAGCACTGTGAAGCAGCTATAACATTTTCACTTTTATTTAAAGTTGAAAGAAATCAACTGTTTAATACTTAGAAAAAAACAAAAAAAAAAATTTCACAATAATAGGCGACGCATAATGGTATTTATGCGTCGCCATACATCAATAACATATTTTCTAAAATTTTATTTGACAAAACAAAAAAAAAAGCACTGTGAAGCAGCTATAACATTTTCACTTTTATTTAAAGTTGAAAGAAATCAACTGTTTAATACATAGAAAAAAACAAAAATAAAAAAATTTCACAATAATAGGCGACGCATAATTACTATTATGCGTCGCCATATATCAATAACGTATTTTCTAAAAATTTAATTGAAAAAACAAAAAAAAAAAACATTGTGAAGCAGCTATAACATTTTCACTTGTTATTTAAAGTTGAAAGAAATCAACTGTTTAATACTTATAAAAAAACAAAAAAAAAAAATTTTCACAATAATAGGCGACGCATAATGGTATTTATGCGTCGCCGTATATCAATAACATATTTTCTAAAAATTTATTTGAAAAAACAAAAAAAAAAAGCACTGTGAAGCAGCTATAACATTTTCACTTTTATTTAAAGTTGAAAGAAATCAACTGTTTAATACTTAGAAAAAAACAAAAAAACAAAATTCACAATAATAGGCGACGCATAATGGTACTTATGCGTCGCTATATATCAATAACATATTTTCTAAAAATTTATTTGAATAAACAAAAAAAAAAAAAAAACACTGTGAAGCAGCTATAACATTTTCACTTGTTATTTAAAGTTGAAAGAAATCAACTGTTTAATACTTAGAAAAAAAAAATTTCACAATAATAGGCGATGCATAATAGTATTTATGAGTCGCCAGATATCAATAACATATTTTCTAAAAATTTATTTGAAAACAAAAAAAGCACTGTTAAGCAGCTATAATATTTTCACTTGTCATTTAAAGTTGAAAGAAATCAACTGTTTAATACCTAGAAAAAAACTAAAATAAAAAAATTTCACAATAATAGGCGACGCATAATGGTATTTACGCGTCGCCTTACATCAATATCATATTTTCTAAACATTTATTTGAAAAAACAAAAAAAAAAGCCCTGTGAAGCAGCTATAACATTTTCGCTTGTTATTTAAAGTTGAAAGAAATCAACTGTTTACTACTTAGAAAAAAACAAAAAAAAAAAATTCACAATAATAGGCGACGCATAATAGTATTTATCAGTCGCGAGATATCAATAACATATTTTCTAAAACTTTATTTGAAAAAACAAAAAAAAAAAGCACTGTGAAGCCGCTATAACATTATCACTTGCTATTTAAAGTTGAAAGGAATCAACTGTCTAATACTTAGAAAAAAACAAAAAAAAAAATTTCACAATAATAGGTGACGCATAATGGTTTTTATGCGTCGCCATACATCAATAACATATTTTCTAAAACTTTATTTGACAAAACAAAAAAAAAAGCCCTGTGAAGCAGCTATAACATTTTCACTTGTTATTTAATGTTGATATAAATCAACTGTTTAATACTTAGAAAAAAACAAAAAAAAAAATTTTCACAATAATAGGCTACACATAATGGTATTTATGCGTCGCTATATATCAATAACATATTTTCTAAAAATTTATTTGAATAAACAAAGAAAAAAAAAACTGTGAAGCAGCTATAACATTTTCACTTTTTATTTAAAGTTGAAAGAAATCAATTGTTTAATACTTAGAAAAAAACAAAAAAACAAATTCCACAATAATAGGCGACGCATAATGGTATTTATGCGTCGCCATATATCAATAACATATTTTCTAAAAATTTATTTGAAAAAACAAAAAAAAAAAGCACCGTGAAGCAGCTATAACATTTTCCCTTGTTATTTAAAGTTAAAAGAAATCAACTGTATAATACATAGAAAAAAACAAAAAAATAAAATTTTCACAATAATAGGCGACGCATAATGGTATTTATGCGTAGCGATACATCAATAACATATTTTCTAAAAATTTATTTGACAAAACAAAAAAAAAGCACTGTGAAGCAGCTATAACATTTTCACTTGTTATTTAAAGTTGAAAGAAATCAACTGTTTAACACATAGAAAAAAACAAAAATAAATAAATTTCACAGTAATAGGCGACGCATAATGGTATTTATGCGTCGCCATACATCAATAACATATTTTCTAAAAATTTATTTAAAAAAACAAATAAAAAAGCACTGTGAAGCAGCTATAACATTTTCACTTGTTATTTAAAGTTGAAAGAAATCAACTGTTTAATACTTAGAAAAAAACAAAAAAACAAAATTTTCACAATAATAGGCGACGCATAATGGTATTTATGCTTCGCCATACATCAATAACATATTAGCTAAAAATTTATTTGAAAAAACAAAAAAAAAAATACTATGAAGCACCTATAACATTTTCACTTGTTATTTAAAGTTGAAAGAAATCAACTGTTGAATACTTAGAAAAAAACAAAAAAACAAAATTTTCACAATAATAGGCGACGCGTAATGGTATTTATGCGTCGTCATATATCAATAACATATTTTCTAAAAATTTATTTGAACAAACAAAAAAAAAAAGCACTGTGAAGCAGCTATAACATTTTCACTTGTTATTTAAAGTTGAAAGAAATCAACTGTTTAATACTTAGAAAAAAACAACAAAAAATAAAATTCACAATAATAGGCAAAACATAATAGTATTTATGCGTCGCCGTATATCAATAACATATTTTCTAAAAATTTATTCGAAAAAACAAAAAAAAAAAAAGCACTGTGAAGCAGCTATAACATTTTCACTTTTATTTAAAGTTGAAAGAAATCAACTGTTTAATACTTAGAAAAAAACAAAAAAAAAAATTTCACAATAATAGGCGACGCATAATGGTATTTATGCGTCGCCATACATCAATAACATATTTTCTAAAATTTTATTTGACAAAACAAAAAAAAAAGCACTGTGAAGCAGCTATAACATTTTCACTTTTATTTAAAGTTGAAAGAAATCAACTGTTTAATACATAGAAAAAAACAAAAATAAAAAAATTTCACAATAATAGGCGACGCATAATTACTATTATGCGTCGCCATATATCAATAACGTATTTTCTAAAAATTTAATTGAAAAAACAAAAAAAAAAAACATTGTGAAGCAGCTATAACATTTTCACTTGTTATTTAAAGTTGAAAGAAATCAACTGTTTAATACTTATAAAAAAACAAAAAAAAAAAATTTTCACAATAATAGGCGACGCATAATGGTATTTATGCGTCGCCGTATATCAATAACATATTTTCTAAAAATTTATTTGAAAAAACAAAAAAAAAGCACTGTTAAGCAGCTATAACATTTTCACTTTTATTTAAAGTTGAAAGAAATCAACTGTTTAATACTTAGAAAAAAAATAAAAAAAAAATTTCACAATAATAGGCGACGCATAATGGTATTTATGTGTCGCCATACATCAATAACATATTTTCTAAAACTTTATTTGAAAAAACAAAAAAAAAAAGCACTGTGAAGCAGCTATAACATTATCACTTGCTATTTAAAGTTGAAAGAAATCAACTGTCTAATACTTAGAAAAAAACAAAAAAAAAAATTTCACAATAATAGGTGACGCATAATGGTTTTTATGCGTCGCCATACATCAATAACATATTTTCTAAAACTTTATTTGACAAAACAAAAAAAAAAGCCCTGTGAAGCAGCTATAACATTTTCACTTGTTATTTAATGTTGATATAAATCAACTGTTTAATACTTAGAAAAAAACAAAAAAAAAAATTTTCACAATAATAGGCTACACATAATGGTATTTATGCGTCGCTATATATCAATAACATATTTTCTAAAAATTTATTTGAATAAACAAAGAAAAAAAAAACTGTGAAGCAGCTATAACATTTTCACTTGTTATTTAAAGTTGAAAGAAATCAATTGTTTAATACTTAGAAAAAAACAAAAAAACAAATTCCACAATAATAGGCGACGCATAATGGTATTTATGCGTCGCCATATATCAATAACATATTTTCTAAAAATTTATTTGAAAAAACAAAAAAAAAAAGCACCGTGAAGCAGCTATAACATTTTCCCTTGTTATTTAAAGTTAAAAGAAATCAACTGTATAATACATAGAAAAAAACAAAAAAATAAAATTTTCACAATAATAGGCGACGCATAATGGTATTTATGCGTAGCGATACATCAATAACATATTTTCTAAAAATTTATTTGACAAAACAAAAAAAAAGCACTGTGAAGCAGCTATAACATTTTCACTTGTTATTTAAAGTTGAAAGAAATCAACTGTTTAATACATAGAAAAAAACAAAAATAAATAAATTTCACAATAATAGGCGACGCATAATGGTATTTATGCGTCGCCATACATCAATAACATATTTTCTAAAAATTTATTTAAAAAAACAAATAAAAAAGCACTGTGAAGCAGCTATAACATTTTCACTTGTTATTTAAAGTTGAAAGAAATCAACTGTTTAATACTTAGAATAAAACAAAAAGAAAAAAATCTTCACAATAATAGGCGACGTATAATGGTATTTATGTGTCGCCATATATCAATAACATATTTTCTAAAAATTTATTTGAAAAAACAAAAAAAAAAAAAGCACCGTGAAGCAGCTATAACATTTTCACTTGTTATTTAAAGTTGAAAGAAATCAACTGTTTAATACTTAGAAAAAAAACAAAAAAACAAAATTTTCACAATAATTGGCGACGCATAATGGTATTTATGCGTCGCCATACATCAATAACATATTTGCTAACAATGTATTTGAAAAAACAAAAAAAAAAAGCACTGTGAAGCAGCTATAACATTTTCACTTGTTATTTCAAGTTGAAAGAAATCAACTGTTTAATACTTAGAAAGAACCCAAATTAAAAAATTTCACAATAATAGGCAAAACATAATAGTATTTATGCGTCGCCGTATATCAATAACATATTTTCTAAAAATTTATTTGAAAAAACAAAAAAAAAAAAGTACTGTGAAGCAGCTATAACATTTTCACTTGTTATTTAAAGTTGAAAGAAATCAACTGTTTAATACTTAGAAAAAAAGAAAAAAAAAATTTCGCAATAATAGGCGACGCATAATAGTATTTATGAGTCGCCAGATATCAATAACATATTTTCTAAAAATTTATTTGAAAAAACAAAAAAAAAAGCACCGTGAAGCAGCTATAACATTTTCACTTGTTATTTAAAGTTGAAAGAAATCAAATGTTTAATACTTAGAAAAAAACAAAAAAACAAAATTTTCACAATAATTGGCGACGTATAATGGTATTTATGCGTCGCCATACATCAATAACATATTAGCTAAAAGTTTATTTGAAAAAACAAAAAAAAAAAAACACTATGAAGGTGCTATAACATTTTCACTTGTTATTTAAAGTTGAAAGAAATCAACTGTTTAATACTTAGAAAAAAACAAAAAAACAAAATTCACAATAATAGGCGACGCATAATGGTACTTATGCGTCGCTATATATCAATAACATATTTTCTAAAAATTTATTTGAATAAACAAAAAAAAAAAAAAAACACTGTGAAGCAGCTATAACATTTTCACTTGTTATTTAAAGTTGAAAGAAATCAATTGTTTAATACTTAGAAAAAAACAAAAAAACAAATTCCACAATAATAGGCGACGCATAATGGTATTTATGCGTCGCCATATATCAATAACATATTTTCTAAAACTTTATTTGAAAAAACAAAAAAAAAAAGCACTGTGAAGCAGCTATAACATTATCACTTGCTATTTAAAGTTGAAAGAAATCAACTGTCTAATACTTAGAAAAAAACAAAAAAAAAAATTTCACAATAATAGGTGACGCATAATGGTTTTTATGCGTCGCCATACATCAATAACATATTTTCTAAAACTTTATTTGACAAAACAAAAAAAAAAGCCCTGTGAAGCAGCTATAACATTTTCACTTGTTATTTAATGTTGATATAAATCAACTGTTTAATACTTAGAAAAAAACAAAAAAAAAAATTTTCACAATAATAGGCTACACATAATGGTATTTATGCGTCGCTATATATCAATAACATATTTTCTAAAAATTTATTTGAATAAACAAAGAAAAAAAAAACTGTGAAGCAGCTATAACATTTTCACTTGTTATTTAAAGTTGAAAGAAATCAATTGTTTAATACTTAGAAAAAAACAAAAAAACAAATTCCACAATAATAGGCGACGCATAATGGTATTTATGCGTCGCCATATATCAATAACATATTTTCTAAAAATTTATTTGAAAAAACAAAAAAAAAAAGCACCGTGAAGCAGCTATAACATTTTCCCTTGTTATTTAAAGTTAAAAGAAATCAACTGTATAATACATAGAAAAAAACAAAAAAATAAAATTTTCACAATAATAGGCGACGCATAATGGTATTTATGCGTAGCGATACATCAATAACATATTTTCTAAAAATTTATTTGACAAAACAAAAAAAAAGCACTGTGAAGCAGCTATAACATTTTCACTTGTTATTTAAAGTTGAAAGAAATCAACTGTTTAATACATAGAAAAAAACAAAAATAAATAAATTTCACAATAATAGGCGACGCATAATGGTATTTATGCGTCGCCATACATCAATAACATATTTTCTAAAAATTTATTTAAAAAAACAAATAAAAAAGCACTGTGAAGCAGCTATAACATTTTCACTTGTTATTTAAAGTTGAAAGAAATCAACTGTTTAATACTTAGAATAAAACAAAAAGAAAAAAATCTTCACAATAATAGGCGACGTATAATGGTATTTATGTGTCGCCATATATCAATAACATATTTTCTAAAAATTTATTTGAAAAAACAAAAAAAAAAAAAGCACCGTGAAGCAGCTATAACATTTTCACTTGTTATTTAAAGTTGAAAGAAATCAACTGTTTAATACTTAGAAAAAAAACAAAAAAACAAAATTTTCACAATAATTGGCGACGCATAATGGTATTTATGCGTCGCCATACATCAATAACATATTTGCTAACAATGTATTTGAAAAAACAAAAAAAAAAAGCACTGTGAAGCAGCTATAACATTTTCACTTGTTATTTCAAGTTGAAAGAAATCAACTGTTTAATACTTAGAAAGAACCCAAATTAAAAAATTTCACAATAATAGGCAAAACATAATAGTATTTATGCGTCGCCGTATATCAATAACATATTTTCTAAAAATTTATTTGAAAAAACAAAAAAAAAAAAGTACTGTGAAGCAGCTATAACATTTTCACTTGTTATTTAAAGTTGAAAGAAATCAACTGTTTAATACTTAGAAAAAAAGAAAAAAAAAATTTCGCAATAATAGGCGACGCATAATAGTATTTATGAGTCGCCAGATATCAATAACATATTTTCTAAAAATTTATTTGAAAAAACAAAAAAAAAAGCACCGTGAAGCAGCTATAACATTTTCACTTGTTATTTAAAGTTGAAAGAAATCAAATGTTTAATACTTAGAAAAAAACAAAAAAACAAAATTTTCACAATAATTGGCGACGTATAATGGTATTTATGCGTCGCCATACATCAATAACATATTAGCTAAAAGTTTATTTGAAAAAACAAAAAAAAAAAAACACTATGAAGGTGCTATAACATTTTCACTTGTTATTTAAAGTTGAAAGAAATCAACTGTTTAATACTTAGAAAAAAACAAAAAAACAAAATTCACAATAATAGGCGACGCATAATGGTACTTATGCGTCGCTATATATCAATAACATATTTTCTAAAAATTTATTTGAATAAACAAAAAAAAAAAAAAAACACTGTGAAGCAGCTATAACATTTTCACTTGTTATTTAAAGTTGAAAGAAATCAACTGTTTAATACTTAGAAAAAAAAAATTTCACAATAATAGGCGATGCATAATAGTATTTATGAGTCGCCAGATATCAATAACATATTTTCTAAAAATTTATTTGAAAACAAAAAAAGCACTGTTAAGCAGCTATAATATTTTCACTTGTCATTTAAAGTTGAAAGAAATCAACTGTTTAATACCTAGAAAAAAACTAAAATAAAAAAATTTCACAATAATAGGCGACGCATAATGGTATTTACGCGTCGCCTTACATCAATATCATATTTTCTAAACATTTATTTGAAAAAACAAAAAAAAAAGCCCTGTGAAGCAGCTATAACATTTTCGCTTGTTATTTAAAGTTGAAAGAAATCAACTGTTTACTACTTAGAAAAAAACAAAAAAAAAAAATTCACAATAATAGGCGACGCATAATAGTATTTATCAGTCGCGAGATATCAATAACATATTTTCTAAAAATTTATTTGAAAAAACAAAAAAAAAAAGCACTGTGAAGCAGCTATAACATTTTCACTTGTTATTTAAAGTTAAAAGAAATAAAATGTTTACTACTTAGAAAAAAACAAAAAAACAAAATTTTCACAATAATAGGCGACGCATAATGGTATTTATGCGTCGCCATATATCAATAACATATTTTCTAAAAATTAATTTGAAAAAACAAAAAAAAAAAATCGCTGTGAAGCAGCTATAACATTTTCACTTGTTATTTATAGTTCAAACAAATCAACTGTTTAATACTTAGAAAAAAACAAAAAAAAAAATTCACAATAATAGGCGACGCATAATGGTACTTATGCGTCGCTGTATATCAATAACATATTTTCTAAAAATTTATTTGAATAAACAAAAAAAAAAAAAACACTGTGAAGCAGCTATAACATTTTCACTTGTTATTTAAAGTTGAAAGAAATCAACTGTTTAATACTTAGAAAAAAAAAATTTCACAATAATAGGCGATGCATAATAGTATTTATGAGTCGCCAGATATCAATAACATATTTTCTAAAAATTTATTTGAAAAAAAAAAAAGCACTGTTAAGCAGCTATAATATTTTCACTTGTCATTTAAAGTTGAAAGAAATCAACTGTTTAATACCTAGAAAAAAACTAAAATAAAAAACTTTCACAATAATAGGCGACGCATAATGGTATTTATGCGTCGCCATACATCAATATCGTATTTTCTAAAAATTTATTTGAAAAAACCAAAAAAAAAAAAGCACTGTGAAGCAGCTATAACATTTTCACTTGTTATTTAAAGTTGAAAGAAATCAACTGTTTAATACTTAGAAAAAAACAAAAAAAAAAATTCACAATAATAGGCGACGCATAATGGTACTTATGCGTCGCTATATATCAATAACATATTTTCTAAAAATTTATTTGAATAAACAAAAAAAAAAAAAACACTGTGAAGCAGCAATAACATTTTCACTTGTTATTTAAAGTTTAAAGAAATCAACTGTTTAATACTTAGAAAAAAAAATTTCACAATAATAGGCGATGCATAATAGTATTTATGAGTCGCCAGATATCAATAACATATTTTCTAAAAATTTATTTGAAAAAACAAAAAAAAAAAACACTGTGAAGCAGCTATAACATTTTCACTTGTATTTAAAGTTAAAAGAAATAAAATGTTTACTACTTAGAAAAAAACAAAAAAACAAAATTTTCACAATAATAGGCGACGCATAATGGTATTTATGCGTCGCCATATATCAATAACATATTTTCTAAAAATTAATTTGAAAAAACAAAAAAAAAAAAAGCACTGTGGAGCAGCTATAACATTTTCACTTGTTATTTAAAGTTCAAACAAATCAACTGTTTAATACTTAGAAAAAAACAAAAAAAAAAATTCACAATAATAAGCGATGCATAATAGTATTTATGAGTCGCCAGATATAAATAACATATTTTCTAAAAATTTATTTGAAAAAACAAAAAAAAAAGCACTGTGAAGCAGCTATAACATTTTCACTTGTTATTTAAAGTTGAAAGAAATCAACTGTTTAATACTTAGAAAATAACAAAAAAACAAAATTTTCACAATAATAGGCGAAGCATAATGGTATTTATGCGTCGCCATACATCAATTACATATTAGCTAAAAATTTATTTGAAAAAACAAAAAAAAAAAAGCCTTGTGTAGCAGGTATAACATTTTAACTTGTTATTTAAAGTTGAAAGAAATCAACTGTTTAATACTTAGAAAAAAACAAAAAAACAAAATTTTCACAATAATTGGCGACGCATAATGGTATTTATGCGTCGCCATACATCAGTAACATATTTGCTAACAATTTATTTGAAAAAACAAAAAAAAAAGCACTGTGAAGCAGCTATAACATTTTCACTTGTTATTTAAAGTTGAAAGAAATCAACGGTTTAATACTTAGAAAGAACCCAAATTAAAAAATTTCACAATAATAGGCGACGCATAATAGTATTTATGCGTCGCCATATATCAATAATGTATTTTCTAAAAATTTAATTGAAAAAACAAAAAAAAAAAAGCATTGTGAAGCAGCTATAACATTTTCACTTGTTATTTAAAGTTGAAAGAAATCAACTGTTTAATACTTAGAAAAAAACAAAAAAAAAAAATTTCACAATAATAGGCGACGCATAATAGTATTTATGAGTCGCCAGATATAAATAACATATTTTCTAAAAATTTATTTGAAAAAACAAAAAAAAAAGCACTGTGAAGCAGCTATAACATTTTCACTTGTTATTTAAAGTTGAAAGAAATCAACTGTTTAATACTTAGAAAATAACAAAAAAACAAAATTTTCACAATAATAGGCGAAGCATAATGGTATTTATGCGTCGCCATACATCAATTACATATTAGCTAAAACTTTATTTGAAAAAACAAAAAAAAAAAAGCCTTGTGTAGCAGGTATAACATTTTAACTTGTTATTTAAAGTTGAAAGAAATCAACTGTTTAATACTTAGAAAAAAACAACAAAAAATAAATTCACAATAATAGGCAAAACATAATAGTATTTATGCGTCGCCGAATATCAATAACATATTTTCTAAAAATTTATTTGAAAAAACAAAAAAAAAAGTACTGTGAAGCAGCTATAACATTTTCACTTGTTATTTAAAGTTGAAAGAAATCAACTGTTTAATACTTAGAAAAAACCAAAAAAAAAAATTTCACAATAATAGGCGACGCATAATGGTATTTATGCGTCGCCATATATCAATAACATATTTTCTAAAAATTTATTTGAAAAAACAAAAAAAAAAAAGCGCCGTTAAGCAGCTATAACATTTTCACTTGTTATTTAAAGTTGACAGAAATCAACTGTTTAATACTTAGAAAAAAACAAAAAAACAAAATTTTCACAATAATTGGCGACGCATAATGGTATTTATGCGTCGCCATACATCAATAACATATTTGCTAACAATTTATTTGAAAAAACAAAAAAAAAAGCACTGTGAAGCAGCTATAACATTTTATCTTGTTATTTAAAGTTGAAAGAAATCAACTGTTTAATACTTAGAAAGAACCCAAATTAAAAAATTTCACAATAATAGGCGACGCATAATAGTATTTATGCGTCGCCATATATCAATAATGTATTTTCTAAAAATTTAATTGAAAAAACAAAAAAAAAAAAGCATTGTGAAGCAGCTATAACATTTTCACTTGTTATTTAAAGTTGAAAGAAATCAACTGTTTAATACTTAGAGAGAACCCAAATTAAAAAATTTCACAATAATAGGCGACGCATAATAGTATTTATGCGTCGCCATATATCAATAATGTATTTTCTAAAAATTTAATTGAAAAAACAAAAAAAAAAAAGTATTGTGAAGCAGCTATAACATTTTCACTTGTTATTTAAAGTTGAAAGAAATCAACTGTTTAATACTTAGAAAAAAACAAAAAAAAAAATTTCACAATAATAGGCGATGCATAATAGTATTTATGAGTCGCCAGATATAAATAACATATTTTCTAAAAATTTATTTGAAAAAACAAAAAAAAAAGCACTGTGAAGCAGCTATAACATTTTCACTTGTTATTTAAAGTTGAAAGAAATCAACTGTTTAATACTTAGAAAATAACAAAAAAACAAAATTTTCACAATAATAGGCGAAGCATAATGGTATTTATGCGTCGCCATACATCAATTACATATTAGCTACAAATTTATTTGAAAAAACAAAAAAAAAAAAGCCTTGTGTAGCAGGTATAACATTTTAACTTGTTATTTAAAGTTGAAAGAAATCAACTGTTTAATACTTAGAAAAAAACAACAAAAAATAAATTCACAATAATAGGCAAAACATAATAGTATTTATGCGTCGCCGTATATCAATAACATATTTTCTAAAAATTTATTTGAAAAAACAAAAAAAAAAGTACTGTGAAGCAGCTATAACATTTTCACTTGTTATTTAAAGTTGAAAGAAATCAACTGTTTAATACTTAGAAAAAACCAAAAAACAAAATTTCACAATAATAGGCGACGCATAATGGTATTTATGCGTCGCCATATATCAATAACATATTTTCTAAAAATTTATTTGAAAAAACAAAAAAAAAAAAAGCACCGTGAAGCAGCTATAACATTTTCACTTGTTATTTAAAGTTGAAAGAAATCAACTGTTTAATACATAGAAAAAAACAAAAAAACAAAATTTTCACAATAATTGGCGACGCATAATGGTATTTATGCGTCGCCATACATCAGTAACATATTTGCTAACAATTTATTTGAAAAAACAAAAAAAAAAGCACTGTGAAGCAGCTATAACATTTTCACTTGTTATTTAAAGTTGAAAGAAATCAACGGTTTAATACTTAGAAAGAACCCAAATTAAAAAATTTCACAATAATAGGCGACGCATAATGGTATTTATGCGTCGCCATATATCAATAATGTATTTTCTAAAAATTTAATTGAAAAAACAAAAAAAAAAAAGCATTGTGAAGCAGCTATAACATTTTCACTTGTTATTTAAAGTTGAAAGAAATCAACTGTTTAATACATAGAAAAAAACAAAAAAACAAAATTTTCACAATAATTGGCGACGCATAATGGTATTTATGCGTCGCCATACATCAGTAACATATTTGCTAACAATTTATTTGAAAAAACAAAAAAAAAAGCACTGTGAAGCAGCTATAACATTTTCACTTGTTATTTAAAGTTGAAAGAAATCAACGGTTTAATACTTAGAAAGAACCCAAATTAAAAAATTTCACAATAATAGGCGACGCATAATAGTATTTATGCGTCGCCATATATCAATAATGTATTTTCTAAAAATTTAATTGAAAAAACAAAAAAAAAAAAGCATTGTGAAGCAGCTATAACATTTTCACTTGTTATTTAAAGTTGAAAGAAATCAACTGTTTAATACTTAGAAAAAAACAAAAAAAAAAAATTTCACAATAATAGGCGACGCATAATAGTATTTATGAGTCGCCAGATATAAATAACATATTTTCTAAAAATTTATTTGAAAAAACAAAAAAAAAAGCACTGTGAAGCAGCTATAACATTTTCACTTGTTATTTAAAGTTGAAAGAAATCAACTGTTTAATACTTAGAAAATAACAAAAAAACAAAATTTTCACAATAATAGGCGAAGCATAATGGTATTTATGCGTCGCCATACATCAATTACATATTAGCTAAAACTTTATTTGAAAAAACAAAAAAAAAAAAGCCTTGTGTAGCAGGTATAACATTTTAACTTGTTATTTAAAGTTGAAAGAAATCAACTGTTTAATACTTAGAAAAAAACAACAAAAAATAAATTCACAATAATAGGCAAAACATAATAGTATTTATGCGTCGCCGTATATCAATAACATATTTTCTAAAAATTTATTTGAAAAAACAAAAAAAAAAGTACTGTGAAGCAGCTATAACATTTTCACTTGTTATTTAAAGTTGAAAGAAATCAACTGTTTAATACTTAGAAAAAACCAAAAAAAAAAATTTCACAATAATAGGCGACGCATAATGGTATTTATGCGTCGCCATATATCAATAACATATTTTCTAAAAATTTATTTGAAAAAACAAAAAAAAAAAAGCACCGTTAAGCAGCTATAACATTTTCACTTGTTATTTAAAGTTGACAGAAATCAACTGTTTAATACTTAGAAAAAAACAAAAAAACAAAATTTTCACAATAATTGGCGACGCATAATGGTATTTATGCGTCGCCATACATCAATAACATATTTGCTAACAATTTATTTGAAAAAACAAAAAAAAAAGCACTGTGAAGCAGCTATAACATTTTATCTTGTTATTTAAAGTTGAAAGAAATCAACTGTTTAATACTTAGAAAGAACCCAAATTAAAAAATTTCACAATAATAGGCGACGCATAATAGTATTTATGCGTCGCCATATATCAATAATGTTGAAAGAAATCAACTGTTTAATACTTAGAAAATAACAAAAAAACAAAATTTTCACAATAATAGGCGAAGCATAATGGTATTTATGCGTCGCCATACATCAATTACATATTAGCTAAAAATTTATTTGAAAAAACAAAAAAAAAAAAGCCTTGTGTAGCAGGTATAACATTTTAACTTGTTATTTAAAGTTGAAAGAAATCAACTGTTTAATACTTAGAAAAAAACAACAAAAAATAAATTCACAATAATAGGCAAAACATAATAGTATTTATGCGTCGCCGTATATCAATAACATATTTTCTAAAAATTTATTTGAAAAAACAAAAAAAAAGTACTGTGAAGCAGCTATAACATTTTCACTTGTTATTTAAAGTTGAAAGAAATCAACTGTTTAATACTTAGAAAGAACCCAAATTAAAAAATTTCACAATAATAGGCGACGCATAATAGTATTTATGCGTCGCCATATATCAATAATGTATTTTCTAAAAATTTAATTGAAAAAACAAAAAAAAAAAAAGCATTGTGAAGCAGCTATAACATTTTCACTTGTTATTTAAAGTTGAAAGAAATCAACTATTTAATACTTAGAGAGAACCCAAATTAAAAAATTTCACAATAATAGGCGACGCATAATAGTATTTATGCGTCGCCATATATCAATAATGTATTTTCTAAAAATTTAATTGAAAAAACAAAAAAAAAAAAAGTATTGTGAAGCAGCTATAACATTTTCACTTGTTATTTAAAGTTGAAAGAAATCAACTGTTTAATACTTAGAAAAAAACAAAAAAAATAATTTCACAATAATAGGCGATGCATAATAGTATTTATGAGTCGCCAGATATAAATAACATATTTTCTAAAAATTTATTTGAAAAAACAAAAAAAAAAGCACTGTGAAGCAGCTATAACATTTTCACTTGTTATTTAAAGTTGAAAGAAATCAACTGTTTAATACTTAGAAAATAACAAAAAAACAAAATTTTCATAATAATAGGCGAAGCATAATGGTATTTATGCGTCGCCATACATCAATTACATTTTAGCTAAAAATTTATTTGAAAAAACAAAAAAAAAAAAGCCTTGTGTAGCAGGTATAACATTTTAACTTGTTATTTAAAGTTGAAAGAAATCAACTGTTTAATACTTAGAAAAAAACAACAAAAAATAAATTCACAATAATAGGCAAAACATAATAGTATTTATGCGTCGCCGTATATCAATAACATATTTTCTAAAAATTTATTTGAAAAAACAAAAAAAAAAGTACTGTGAAGAAGCTATAACATTTTCACTTGTTATTTAAAGTTGAAAGAAATCAACTGTTTAATACTTAGAAAAAACCAAAAAAAAAAATTTCACAATAATAGGCGACGCATAATGGTATTTATGCGTCGCCATATATCAATAACATATTTTCTAAAAATTTATTTGAAAAAACAAAAAAAAAAAAGCACCGTGAAGCAGCTATAACATTTTCACTTGTTATTTAAAGTTGACAGAAATCAACTGTTTAATACTTAGAAAAAAACAAAAAAACAAAATTTTCACAATAATTGGCGACGCATAATGGTATTTATGCGTCGCCATACATCAATAACATATTTGCTAACAATTTATTTGAAAAAACAAAAAAAAAAGCACTGTGAAGCAGCTATAACATTTTCACTTGTTATTTAAAGTTGAAAGAAATCAACTGTTTAATACTTAGAAAAAAACAAAAAAAAAAAATTTCACAATAATAGGCGACGCATAAGTACCCTTATGCGTCGCTATATATTAATAACATATTTTCTAAAAATTTATTTGAATAAACAAAAAAAAAAAAAACACTGTGAAGCAGCTATAACATTTTCACTTGTTATTTAAAGTTGAAAGAAATCAACTGTTTAATACTTAGAAAAAAACAAAAAAAAAATTTCACAATAATAGGCGACGCATAATAGTATTTATGAGTCGCCAGATATCAATAACATATTTTCTAAAAATTTATTTGAAAAAACAAAAAAAAAAGTACTGTGTAGCAGCTATAACATTTTAACTTGTTAATTAATGTTGAAAGAAATCAACTGTTTAATACTTAGAAGAAAATAAAAATAAAATATTTTCACAATTATAGGCAACGCATAATGGTATTTATGCGTCGCCATACATCAATAACATATTAGCTAAAAATTTATTTGAAAAAATAAAAAAAAAAAAACACTATGAAGCTGCTATAACATTTTCACTTGTTATTTAAAGTTGAAAGAAATCAACTGTTTAATACTTAGAAAAAAACAAAAAAAAAAATTCACAATAATAGGCGACGCATAATGGTACTTATGCGTCGCTATATATCAATAACATATTTTCTAAAAATTTATTTGAATAAACAAAAAAAAAAAAAACACTGTGAAGCAGCTATAACATTTTCACTTGTTATTTAAAGTTGAAAGAAATCAACTGTTTAATACTTAGAAAAAAAAATTTCACAATAATAGGCGACGCATAATAGTATTTATGAGTTGCCAGATATCAATAACATATTTTCTAAAAATTTATTTGAAAAAAAAAAAAAAAGCACTGTTAAGCACCTATAATATTTTCACTTGTCATTTAAAGTTGAAAGAAATCAACTGTTTAATACCTAGGAAAAAGCTAAAATAAAAAAATTTCACAATAATAGGCGACGCATAATGGTATTTATGCGTCGCCATACATCAATATCATATTTTCTAAAAATTTATTTGAAAAAACAAAAAAAAAAAGCACTGTGAAGCAGCTATAACATTTTCACTTGTTATTTAAAGTTAAAAGAAATAAAATGTTTACTACTTAGAAAAAAACAAAAAAACAAAATTTTCACAATAATAGGCGACGCATAATGGTATTTATGCGTCGCCATATATCAATAACATATTTTCTAAAAATTAATTTGAAAAAACAAAAAAAAAAAAAGCACTGTGGAGCAGCTATAACATTTTCACTTGTTATTTGAAGTTCAAACAAATCAACTGTTTAATACTTAGAAAAAAACAAAAAAAAAAAATTCACAATAATAGGCGACGCATAATAGTATTTATGAGTCGCCAGATATCAATAACATATTTTCTAAAAATTTATTTGAAAAAACAAAAAAAAAAGAACTGTGAAGCCGCTATAATATTTTCACTTGTTATTTAAAGTTAAAAGAAATCAACTGTTTAATACTTAGAAAAAAACAAAAATAAAAAAATTTCACAATAATAGGCGACGCGTATTGGTATTTATGCGTCGCCATACATCAATATCATATTTTCTAAAAATTTATTTGAAAAAACAAAAAAAAAAAGCCCTGTGAAGCAGCTATAACATTTTCACTTGTTATTTAAAGTTGAAAGAAATAAACTGTTTAATACTTAGGAAAAAACAAAAAAACAAAAGTTTCACAATAATAGGCGACGCATAATGGTATTTATGCGTCGCCATACATCAATAACATATTAGCTAAAAATTTATTTGAAAAAACAAAAAAAAAAAACACTATGAAGCAGCTATAACATTTTCACTTGTTATTTAAAGTTAAAAGAAATCAACTGTTTAATACTTAGAAAAAAACAAAAAAAAAAAACTTTCACAATCATAGGCGATGCATAAGTACCCTTATGCGTCGCTATATATTAATAACATATTTTCTAAAAATTTATTTGAATAAACAAAAAAAAAAAAACACTGTGAAGCAGCTATAACATTTTCACTTGTTATTTAAAGTTGAAAGAAATCAACTGTTTAATACTTAGAAAAAAACAAAAAAAAAAAATTTCACAATAATAGGCGACGCATAACTTATGCGTCGCTATATATCAATAACATATTTTCTAAAAATTTATTTGAATAAACAAAAAAAAAAAAAACACTGTGAAGCAGCTATAACATTTTCACTTGTTATTTAAAGTTAAAAGAAATCAACTGTTTAATACTTAGAAAAAAACAAAAAAAAAAAACTTTCACAATCATAGGCGATGCATAATAGTATTTATGAGTCGCCAGATATCAATAACATATTTTCTAAAAATTTGTTTGAAAAAAAAAAAAAAGCACTGTGAAGCAGCTATAATATTTTCACTTGTTATTTAAAGTTGAAAAAAATCAACTGTTTAATACTTAGAAAAAAACAAAAATAAAAAAATTTCACAATAATAGGCGACGCATAATGCTATTTATGCGTCGCCATACATCAATATCATATTTTCTAAAAATTTATTTGAAAAAACAAAAAAAAAAAGCCCTGTGAAGCAGCTATAACATTTTCAGTTGTTATTTGAAGTTGAAAGAAATCAACTGTTTACTACTTAGAAAAAAACAAAAAAAAAAATTTTCACAATAATAGGCGACGCATAATAGTATTTATCAGTCGCCAGATATCAATAACAGATTTTCTAAAAATTTATTTGAAAAAAAAAAAAGCACTGTTAAGCAGCTATAATATTTTCACTTGTCATTTAAAGTTGAAAGAAATCAACTGTTTAATACTTAGAAAAAAACAAAAAAAAAAATACTTTCACAATCATAGGCGATGCATAATAGTATTTATGAGTCGCCAGATATCAATAACATATTTTCTAAAAATTTGTTTGAAAAAAAAAAAAAGCACTGTGAAGCAGCTATAATATTTTCACTTGTTATTTAAAGTTGAAAAAAATCAACTGTTTAATACTTAGAAAAAAACAAAAATAAAAAAATTTCACTATAATAGGCGACGCATAATGCTATTTATGCGTCGCCATACATCAATATCATATTTTCTAACAATTTATTTGAAAAAACAAAAAAAAAAGCACTGTGAAGCAGCTATAACATTTTCACTTGTTATTTAAAGTTGAAAGAAATCAACTGTTTAATACTTAGAAAAAAACAAAAAAAAAAAATTTCACAATAATAGGCGACGCGTAATGGTATTTATGCGTCGCTATATATCAATAACATGTTTTCTAAAAATTTATTTGAATAAAAAAAAAAAGCACTGTGAAGCAGCTATAACATTTTCACTCGTTATTTAAAGTTGAAAGAAATCAACTGTTTAATACTTACTAAAAATTTCAAAAAAAATATATGATAATAGACTAATAGGTGACGCTCAATTCTTTTTGTCTCCTGATATCATTAATAAATCTTTTAAAATTTTTTTTTCAAAAAAAAAAAAAAATGTCATGCTGCTTAAACATTTTCACTTGTTGTTTAAAGTTGAAAGAATATCAACTGTTTAATACTTAGAAAAAACACCCAAAAATAGAAATTTGTTCCCTAATGGGCGACCCATAATAGTGTATACGTCGCCTTATATCAATAAAATATTTTTCGAAATATTTAAACATTTTCACTTGTTATTTAAATTTGAAAGAAAATCAACTGTTACATACTTAAAAAAACGCAAAAAAAAAAAATGTTACACTAATAGGTGACGCATAACTGTGTTTATTCAGCGACTCTAAGTCTTATGCGTCGTGTGTTTTTGTTTCTCGCGACTTCTCAATGACAACTTTTTTTTTATGCGTCATCGATTGGTCGAATTTTTACTGACGTATTAACCTCAGAGTCGCGGTTTTATTTTTTTAGATGCATTTATCTCGTAGCGTCGCTAATAATGTGTCGCTAGAGCTTATTTTTCACGTAGTGCTCCAACAAACCGAACTATTTTTCTATTTTTCTTTTTTTATTTTATTCGGCTTTAACAACCAATTCTCTAATGGTGTTTTAGGTGTTCTCAAAGAACAAAGAGATAATTAATCTCACAAGTATTTTCTTAATCAAATCAAAGTTTTATTCTTATTGAAAACTAAGCCTTTAAATAGGCTACAAATCCACGAAATGAAACCCTAGAACATAAATAAAATCGGCCACCACACATAAAGAAACCTAGTTGGCCGAAACTAGACTTCCTTTCCTAATCTAAGTTTGATTAATTAATTCATTTATATTAAATTAGGAATTAATTAATTTACAATGGAAAGAATAAAATAAAAACATTCCTAAAGTTATTTGTCCAGAAAATAAATAAATAAAAGCCAAAAATTAATGGTAGTTTCCTAAAACAAAAAGTAAAAACAAATTAGGAAACTAAAAATGCTAGCCTTTTGATCAAGTTGACTTTGATCAATCTTTGACCTCTTTGAGCTTCAAATCAGCTTCTAGATGCTTTTTAGGATGCCAAATAAGCTGAATATGAAGTCCCACACGTTGCCCATGCTTGGAAAAATAAGAAAAGGCTAATATAGTAAAATACAGTAAAGCCAGCAAGCAATACAGCAAATTTGGCCAAATTGTTGATGCTGTCCGTACAAGCCATTTTTTATTGCATTTGAGGCTACTTTAACTTGATTCCATGACCTCTTAGGCATATGTATTGAACCCATAAAGCATTGGAACCATTTCATGCTTCTCGGACTCAAAAAATGTACCAAAATCGTTATCATGGTCCGTATCGGCTTCCACCACTTGGATGCTTCGAATAGGCTTTGTATCTTCAAGTATGGACAAGCTCTGTTGAGATTGATTACCCTCTGTATAAATACTCCCAGGTTTCCCTTAAATCTCTTAATTTGAGCTCTTGTGATTGGCCTAGTCTTCATCCGTGTCGAGTCAGCACCCCAGCGGGTTATCGGTGGAGCGGGCTCGGGCGGAATCACATCACCTTGGGCAAGGGTGGTGGCACCTCCCTTTCTTACAAAGCATCGATGGGCATGGCATGGGGCATGGTGGCACCACCTTGGGCTTTGTTAGGTGATACCATGGCACAATGTTGGGCAAAGCAATGCATGTCACCCGTGATGGTTTTTTTTTTTCCTGAAGCCAAGGTGGATGAGCCTCAGTTCAGCATTAATGCCACATTTTATTGCATGTAACAAAACTGATGATGCATCCAATATTGCTAATTTATTTTTCAAGGAAATTATGAGATTGTATGGAATGCCAAGAACTATTGTTTCGGATGGGGATGCTAAGTTCTTAAGCTATTGTTGGAAAACGTTGTGGGCTAAATTAGGTACTAAGCTTTTATTTTCAACTACTTGTCATCCACAAACCGAAGTAGTAAATAGAACCTTGTTTGCATTGTTAAGAGCATTAATTAGTAGAAATTTAAGAACATGGGAAGAATGTTTGCCTCATGTTGAATTTGCATATAATAGGTCTTTACATTCAGCAACTAAATTTACTCCATTTGAAATTATTTATGGTTTTAATCATTTGATTCCATTAGATTTAACACTTTACCTTTAAGTGAGCGTGCTAATCTGGATGGAAAACAAAAAGCTGAATTTGTAAAGCAGATTCATGAGAAGACACGAGCAAACATTGAGAGGAGGACCGAGCAATATGCAAAGGTGGCTAATCAAGGCTGAAAATCAATGGTGTTTGAACCTGGAGATTGGGTGTGGCTGCATTTAAGGAAAGAAAGGTTTCCTGAACAAAGGAAATCCAAACTCAAGCTGAGGGGTGATGGACCTTTCCAAGTTTTAGAGAGCATAAATGACAATGCCTACAAACTTGATTTATCCGGTGAGTCTAGTGTTAGTGCCACCTTTAATGTTGCTGATTTATTTCCTTTTGCTGCAGGTGATGACTTCGATTTGAGGACAAATCCTTTTCAAGAGGAGGGGAATGATGCGAACCCGCCCGAGCTCACACCACCGACAACTCGCTGGGGTACTGATCCGATACGGATGAAGTTTGGACTGATCACTAGGGCTCAAGATAAGAGGTTTAAGGACAACCTTGCTGCCTTTATCCAGAAAGTAATTCATTCTCAAAAGGGCTTGTCCATACTTGAAGATAAAAGACCTGTTTTAAGTATCCAGGTGGTGGAGGCTGATACATTGGATACTTATACACCGGACGTTTTATATCGGGCACCCTTGCCTCGGACATCGGAGCCTTGCCTAGGACATCTGATCTCGAACTTCGGACATTGGAAGTAATTTAGCTCGGACAGACATCAATTAGCTCGGCCAGACATAACTTAGCTCGGACAGTCATTAGTTAGCCCGGCCAGACACAAGTTAGCTCAGACAGACATCAGTTAGCTCGGATAGGCCATAAGTTAGTTCGGACATCGGGCAGACATAAGTTAGCTCGGTTGAAGACATAATTCAGCCTAGATGTCAAAGTCAACTCGTTACCTAATTTGCGATTGACTTTATTTCTTTTTGGGTATCTATTTATTTATTTTCTGGACATATAACTTTAGGAAGGTTTTTATTTTATTGTAAATTAATTAATTTCTAATTTAATAGAATGGAATTAATTAATCAAACTTAGATTAGGAAAGGAAAAATAGTTGCGGCCAACTAGGTTTCTTTATGTGTGTGGCCGGTTTTTCCCAGGGTTTTAAGGGTTTATTTTGTTTCTTTCAAAGCCTATTTAAAGGTTTATCTTTCAATAAGAAAACAACTTTGATTTGATTGAGAAAATACTGGTGAGATTAATTATCTCTTTGTTCTTTGAGAACACCTAAAACACCATGAGAGAATTGGTTGTTTTAGCTTGACTTGTCAATAGGTTTTCCATCCACTATTGTGGTGTCTACATTATACCAAGGTTTCTAACCACAGGTTGGTTAGGGGTTGAGGTCAATTCCATTAGAACTTGAACTTAATTAAGATCCGGGCTAATATAATATGGGTTTAGGAGCAGGTCGTTGATGCGAACCCGCCCGAGCTTACACCACCGACAACTCGCTGGGGTACTGATCCGATACAGATGAAGACTGGACCGACCACTAGGGCTCAAGCTAAGAGGTTTAAGGACAACCTTGCTGCCTTTATCCAGAGAGTAATTCATTCTCAAAAGGGCTTGTCCATACCTAAGGATAAAAGACCTGTTTTAAGTATCCAAGTGGTGGAGGCTGATACATCGGATACCCATACATCGAACATTTTATATCGGACACCCTTGAGTCGGACATCAGAGCCTTGCCTCGGACATCTGATCTCGGACTTTGGACATCGGATGCAACTTAGCTCAGACAGACATCAGTTAGCTCGGCCAGACATAACTTAGCTCGAACAGACATCAGTTAGCTCGGCCAGACACAAGTTAGCTCGGACAGACGGTAGTTAGCTCGGATAGGCCATAAGTTAGCTCAGACATCAGGCAAACATAAGTTAGCTCGGTTGAAGACATAATTCAGCCTAGATGTCAAAGTCAACTTGTTACCTAATTTGCGATTGACTTTATTTCTTTTTGGGTTTTTATTTATTTATTTTCTAGACAAATAACTTTAGGAAGGTTTTTATTTTATTGTAAATTAATTAATTCTTAATTTAATATAAAGGAATTAATTAATCAAACTTAGATTAGGAAAGGAAGTATAGTTGCGGCCAACTAGGTTTCTTTATGTGTGTGGCCCGTTTTTTCTAGGGTTTTAAGGGTTTATTTTGTTTCTTTCAAAGCCTATTTAAAGGCTTATTTTTCAATAAGAATACAACTTTGATTTGATTAAGAAAATACTTATGAGATTAATTATCTCTTTGTTCTTTGAGAACACCTAAAACACCATTAGAGGATTTGTTGTTTTAGCTTGACTTATTAATAGGTTTTCCATCCCCTATTGTGGCGTCTACATTATACCAAGGTTTCTAACCACAGGTTGGTTAAGAGTTGAGGTCCATTCCATGAGAACTTGAACTTAATTGAGATCCGGACTAATATAATACGGGTTAAGGAGCAGGTCGTCCTAGGTTCGTATCATACCCTATTCCTATTTAATTTAGAAAAATAATAGAATAAAAAAATATAGATAATTAGTCTATATATAAGAGTAAGAAAGAGGAGATCATTTGAAAAATGTAACCGATTCTTTCCTTTCCATGGGTTATTGGCCATTCGCTGAGAGTTTTGGGTTTAATACCGATATTTTAGCTACAAATCCAATAAATCTAAGTGTAATCTTTGGTGTATTGATTTTTTTTAGAAAGGGAGTGTGTGTGAGTTGTTTGTTTCAAGAATAGGCTGGATCCAACCAACTACAATTTTTTTCACTATAACTCAAAAAGATGCACTATTCAACAAATTACTTATGAATAAATTAAGAAATCATATTTAAGAACCATAGCATTTCGTGATTCATTGGTAAATCGGCTTTAATTCTCCATCAACCAATAATGTGGGATTGTTAACAGGGTTAAAGCTAAATAATTTGAAGTCCAAATGCAGCATGGTACTCTTTCTACTGCTATGTTAATATAGAATATGTTAATCCATAAATGGTTTCAAAGTGTTGGAATTTCTTGTCCGATATAAAACACTCATGTCGATAAAAAAATGATTTGAACTAGTTATTTGTATTTGATTTTTAAAAATTAGAAAAATGGATATTTCACCCCTTTTTTTTTTAATCTTTTTATACAATGCTGAATCGATGACTTGTGTATAAAGTAAAAATAATTATTTTGATTTGGAAAAAAAGAAAAAAAAAACCAACTTTGCTGATAATTATATGTTTGGTTAGAAGAGTCCTCTGAATATTATGTTCTTGGATTAGTGATCAGTTTCTATACTTTCACAAGTATGAATGGAGAAAAGAGGATAGGCTCATTACATGAAAAAAAGCTAAGGTGCTTCCCCCATACATAAGTAATTGAGCATGAGAGCCAAATGAATTGAAAGATTCATGTTTGGTTCGAGAAGGGATCTGGAAGTTTTGAAATGAATGGAAAGATAATCTACTTTCATTAAGTGATTTATGAGATAATCGAAAATAGCGGATCTTGAAGACTATTCAAAATTCAAAAGAACTACTCGGGGGGGTCGTGGAATGGCTGAAAAAAACCCAGTCCTACTTGCGGAAAGTAGAAATGGAAGCGGATCAATTTCGAGCAAATGAATTATCTGAAATAGAACGAGAATAATTGAATTTGATTAATTCAACTTATAAAATCTTGGAACAGTTAGAAAATTACAAAAAAGAAACAATTCATTCTTAACAACAAAAAGCTATTAATCAAGTTTGACAACAGGGTTTCCAACAAGCCTTACACGAAGCTTTAGGAACTCTTAATAGTTGTTTGAACACCGAGTTACATTTTTGTACCATCAATTCTAATATTGGCATGTTTGGAACGATGAAAAGAATAAATGGTTAGTCTTTCTACTGTAGGCATTATTTTTCTTTAAAAAATAAAAATAAAGAATTAAGAAATACTCATGATAACTATTTGAGCAGATGAAATTAGTAACATTATTCATGAATGTATTGAGCAATATAATAGATAAGTAAAGATTTTTAATACCGGTAATGTACTCTAAGTAGGCGATGGCATAGCTCGTATTTATGGTCTTGATGAAGTAATAATGGGGGAATTATTAGAATTTGAAGAAGGTATGATAGGCATTGCTCTGAATTTGGAATCAAATAATGTCGGTTTGATGATATAAAGTGAAGTTCTATAAAAGCAATAGGAAAAATTGCTTCGATCCTGTTAAGTGAGGCTTCTTTGGGCCGTGTTATAAATGCTCTGGCTAAACCTATTGATGCTTGAGGTGAAATTTGAGGTGAAATAATGTCAGCAAGAATTAATTATTGGGGACAGACAAACAAGTAAAATAGCAGTATCCACATATACGATTCTCAACCAACAAGGGCAAAATGTAATATTCGTTTATGTAGCTATTGGCCAAAAAGCATCTTGTGTGGCTCAGGTGCTGGTTGCTTTATAGGAAAGGAGAGCAATGCATTACACTATTATGGTAGTTGAAATGGCCAATTCTCTGGCTACATTACAATACCTCGCTCCTTATACAGGAGCTACTATGGCTGAATATTTTATGTACCGCGAACAACATACTTTAATTATTTATGACAATGTCTCAAAACAAGCACAGGCTTATCGCCAAATGTCTCTTGTATTACGTAGACCGCCGGGCTGAGAAGCTTATCCGGGAGATGTTTTTTATTTGCATTCATGCCTTTTGGAAAGAGCTGCTAGATCAATCTCTCGTTTAGGTGAAGGAAGTATGACTGCTTTGCCGATAGTTGAGACTTAATCGGGAGATGTTTTGGCCTATATTCCTACTAATGTCATGTCCATTACAGATGGACAAATATTGTCATCTGCCGATCTATTTAATGTCAGAATCAGACCTGCTATTAATGTGGGTATTTATGTACCCAGAGTACAGTCCGCAGTTCAAATTAAAGCCATGAAACAAGTAGCTGGCAAAACAAAATGGGAATTGGCACAATTCGCTTCTGATCTTGGTAAAGCTACTCAGAATCAATTGGCAAGAGGCCAATTTTTTATATTATTTTTTTTTCACATTTATTCCGACGAAATGAATGTGTGAAAGAATTCTAGGAATTGCGTATTCAACTATGCATTACATTAATTATATTCAATTTGTTTATATTTCTATAAAACATATTTATTAGAATTTTGATACCTTAATAAATATCAAAATATATAAATATATATTAGATATAAATATCTATAAGATATATAGATTTATAGGTTTTGACTATAAAAAATAATATTGAAAAATATTGAATAGAGATAAGAGAAAGTAAGCACAAGCAGGTAGAGGGAATCAAACATGCATCGTTAGCTTGGAAGGCTAGGGGTTATAGTCGACGTTGATTCATCATTGTTAACGTCTCTAATTCAAAACCGAATGTGAAACTTTCATTTCATTCACTCCTTTATGGAAGATAAATAAATTTCCAGATATGAATGGAATTAAAAAAAATTCGACCCGTAACATCTCTGTCAGCTTTTCGGTCTGAATGCATTCAAAATGGCCCGTTTTCTAGATGGTCCTTCTAGAAAAGAGGGGATTATAACAATCTTTCTAGTTGCTTCATTCTCTACTTCTATTTGAAAGAACCCTTAGAGAAAGGATTTTGTTTCCACCGAGCTAAAACAAATTTTTGATGTCTCTAGTAAACCAAAGTCATTGTTTAATTAGCTATTTTGTTTCAATTTTCCCTATACAAAAAAAGAAAAATTGAAGATGTAGTTATGATTAGAAATACACTTTCCATCTTTATCCATGGATCCTTTACTCATACTCATTCAATTGGAAATTTTGATTGATCCAATTAAAATAATAAAATTATGTTTCGTAATTTCATAATCCAAATTTTCAATTTCTAATTGACTCTTGGATACAAATCTCGAGAATGTATAGTCTTCCTCGAATGTTTCATTGAAAGGTAAAGGATTTAATCCTTTCTTTTTAAGAAATAAAGTTTTTTCTCAAAGTGGAATATTAATCAAACCAAGAGACCCCTTAACTATTCGGGGGTTAGTAGAACGAATCGCACTTTTACCACTAAACTATACCCACTCCAATCCAATTATTGTATATAAATGGACTTTTTTTCGAACAAGAAACTCGGGCATAATCAAAAGATAAGATCAGAAAAAAAATTGTATTGTGCACAAATCAGTAAAAAAAAAAAAGAAAAAAAAAACAAAGGGAAAAATAAAGAAGATAAGAAATCTCACTTTGATTATATATCATTTGATTCTATATCAAAATAGGTCTTTTTATGACTTTTGTTGTTTCAATAACAAGCCTTTTTATTTTGGTTTCAAATTAATTGTTTTCAAATTAAATAAATCATTTTATCTTATTACGATTGAATAAAACAAAGGATGCCCGGTCCGGCTAAGTATTGACCAGGCTAAGCTGTGGAAATAAAGGACCATTTCGGACGAACTCAAAGTGGTTTTTTTTTTTATTATTAGTAATAAATATTATTTTTTTCTCATTATTTCTTTTTTTTTTCTTTCTTCCATTTCTTTTTTCTATTTATATACTATATAAAATACAAAATATATCTATTAAACATATATTAATTGTATAAATCTATTCAAAAAATCTAAAAAATCTATGTTAAACATATTAACAAATATAGATTCCATTTTTAGATTTGATTTGTATTGGATTTATATATTGGACTATTGTAGATTGTATAAATTGGATTATTGATATCTCTTCCGAGTTTATTGGATTATTGATATCTCTTCCAAGTTTTTTCTTTATACATATATGTTATATGATTATAGAATTATATATAACATATATGTATACGTTTTATATACATTTTATATAATCTAATTGTATAATATAGACGCTTTTATTTTATCTAAATGGTCTAAATGCAATTTGATTCTATATCATTATCATTCCATATCTATTATATAAACCATTGTATATATATTATATATAATAAAATAATAAAAAATATAAAAAACACTAAAAAAAGAAAAAAAAAAGAAAGGCTTTTTTCTAGCCTTATTTTTATGACGTAATATAGTAATTACCTCCTTTCAATTGGGGTAGAGATGGGTGAGTGGACGAAAGCGCTGGATTGCTAATCCATTGTATGAGTATTTCATACCGAGGGTTTGAATCCCTCTCTTTCCATTTTCAGCGATATCTTGTTCTTTTCTTTCAAATTTCTTGCAAGTTTAGTGTGGAATGGACTGATGAAATGTGGTGATCTCGCCACAATGTGCAAGGTAGTTCGGTTACACTTGCACTCTTTGTCTTGCAACATCAAAAACCAAACATTATTTATGTTTATGCATTTTATTTTATCTTTTAATGTTTAAGAACAATATCCTTTTTGTAATGCCCTAAGCTCATTATCTAGCTTAGGGCCTTTTTGTCTAGTTGCTGGAATTGTATTTCCAGCAACATAAGTCCACTTCCTTGGATGCCGTTTGAAGTAGGTTTGGGATTTGGATCTGAATTTTGGGTATGATAAACTAGATATGCAGAAGAAGAAGCAACAAAAAGAATGACCCAATTTGGAGCTGGGAAGGATGAGTTAAGCCCAAAACAATCTGACCCTTGTGCAGTTTTGTTGCCCAGAAAACTGGGCAAAACTGCCTCGGGTTTGATTACTTTTGAATGGGTAAATGGACTTTGTTTTATCTGATTTTTGGCTAGAATGTATTTTAATATTCAAAAAGGCTTAGCTCCAATTTTCAAGTCAAATGGAGCTGGGTTTCAAATTCAAATGCCTTAGACAAGCTGAACTGCCCATTAAAGAAGGTTTCTTGCATGCCCAGCACATTGATTAGAGTTAGTTGAGGTAGTTTGGCTTGGTTGGTTACTTTTAATACTTTTGTATTTATTGCTCAATATGGAAGCATGCCTTATTGTCTTTTTGATGTATTTAAAAGTATGAAAATTGTAATGAAAAACGTTGGGAAAGAAAATATTCAAAAACAGATTTTGAAAAACAACATTTTTGGTTCTCTCTCTCTCAACTACTACATTTTGGTTTCTTCTTCTTCCCAAAAGCGAACAACCTTCTCAAGAAATCTAAACCTCCATTAAAACCAGAAACAAAGCCTTAACAAACCCAAAAAAAACAAAATCAAGAACCAAGAACCAACAACAATCATTCTTGACTAACACCTTGAATGATTGTGCTCTAGGGTACAACAACATAAACCTACACCAAATTCCATCATGGACAAAATCCTACTAAGCTAAGAACATTTTAAAATAAAGGAAGAAAAACCGTATTCTTTTTCTTTTTTTATTCTTCATGTCCAGGATTACGCCCTGGGTCGTTAGATAGGAATCCGAAGATAGAAAGCGAACAAAGAATATTACTACCATGTAAACAAATAATTTGAGAGTAAGCATTACATAATCTCCAAAATTCTTTTTTAGGAAAAAAATAGAATAGATTCACTATTTTATTTTAGACCGTATACTCTACTCTTTTTATTTTGTATTTTGACACCAAGAAATAAAGTTTTTTTAGAAATAGAAAATGAAATTTTCAATAAATGCATTTGTAATATTTATGGTATAAGTGGATAAGTTGAGTTTTTCATTACCAAATATTTTCTTTCATACCCACAATTTGACATTGTGTGTACTCCAATAAGGCCTTGCAATGGAAAAAAGGTCATAATAAGGAAATGGGTTGATCCAAAATTTATCGCGGCTGTACAAAAATTTCAATATTGGAATCGAGAGTTCATACTTTAAAACCTATCTAATCTTATCAAGCGTTATGTTAGAATTATTATTTTTTTTTGGCAAATCAATCATAAATTTGGCTAGGACGTTATTAAAGATCTCATCAAAAACTTATAGCAGCCTACCAAGCAAAAGTTAAGAGAAAAAATAGCATAGGTATTACTGGCATAACATCTACAATTGGATTCAAAAAAGCGTAGGCCTCTGGTAATTTGTTATTGAAGGTAATTGTATTATCTTGATTGAGTTATTAAGAAGTTGAGTTACTGATAGAAGGGAAAATGAATAAAACTAAATAAGATAGACCCCAAAAACCTTCTTTGATTTGAAGTCCCCCAATAAAAAATCCTTCAATTCTCAAAGCAAATGAGAATAAAATAAATCATACTTTCTTACAATATCTTAATTGAATTCTATGTATTGATCAATAAATTCAATTTAATTCTATATCGACACATATTAAAATTCTAGCAACAATCTATGTATTTTATAGATATTTATACTGAAGTTGATGAATAACCAATACCAATATTACTGTTTATTAGGATCGAATGGAAATGGGGCATGTCCAAGTGGTAAGGCGGTCCCACTATTCGAAGGTTCGAATCCTTCCGTCCCAGAGCATGCCCAACCCATTATAGCATTATAATATATATAATGCTATATATCATAAAAAAGATTGCCTTTTAAGATAAATCATCTTTCTATTTAAGAGTATAATATTGGATTGGAAAAATTTTATTAGTATTCTTGATAATTCTTCTCTGAATCATATCTTTTTCACAAATTGAATCGTGTTCAAATAACACACATATATAATTGGATCCATTTCTGATCCCTAAATGTTAAATATTTAACATAAAATATCTATAATTCCTTTCAGTAAAGATTTTTTAGTCTATTTATATAAGGGTCCCATATTATTCTTATTTTGATTCCAATTTCAGAAATCAGTATGAAAAAACAACAACCTTACCTTACACCAATCTTTATCCACTAGTTCACTAAAAAAAAAAAAATTGGATTTTTTAGCTATCTAGATTTTTAATCATTGATGTTTTAATACAAATATGGATTTCTCTTAGGATGCTAAAATGTGATCCTTACTTTAAAATGTTATTCAAATAATGATCTTGAGTCAGGAAATTTTTCAATCACTTAAATCTTTTTGATGATTTCTTATGAATTCGCAGTACTCGAAGGAGTGTGAAATTGGTCAGTTTATCCTATCACTGTCATGTTATTGGAAACTGCAGATTCAAAAAGAAATTTTTTATTTTATTCATGGTATTTATATTTTATTTATGCATGATTATATTAAATAAATAAATAATGAAATAAAATATATGTTAAAATAAATATATGTATTAGGTGTTGGGGATTAAATTGAATTCGTTATGAGACTTCGTTAGAACCTAGCCATTCATATTTCATATAGAAAGAAAAAGTATAGATTACTATGTACCGACCAAACCAATGACTATTAATGATTCCATAATTGAATCAATTGCATACTGGCTCCAAACTAAAGGAATGTTATGGTAAAACTTCATTCAAAATGATGTGGTAGAAACCAAAGTGCGACTTGAAGGACACAATCCATTGTGGATTTTTACATCCACCATTTTTTATTATATAGGAATTATAGAGGAATGAAAGTGCTCTTGACTCGACATTGTGATGTAAAAAGTATTGATTCATTTCTCAGAGGCAAGAATCTAGGGTTAGTATTAATCAATAAATTGGGACAACTTCGTATATACATTTGTAAATATATTTTCCATATATAAATCGAAAGGATCCGATTCAAGCAAGTTTCAAATTCAAAAGTCAAATTTTTTGGAATTGGTAAAACTTTTTCGTTCAAATCAAAAGTGTATTACACAAGAATCACTCAGTCATATGATTCTTTGATAGAAAAAAATCAATAAAAAAAGGTATGTTGCTGCCATTTTGAAACAATTCAAAATCATCGAAGTAATGTCTAAACCTAGTGATTCAAGGCAAAGATAAAGGATTCTGGAACAAGGAAATACCGTTTTTGAAAGTCTCAACAACTAGATTAGAGTGCAGAGTTAAAAAAGATTCCAAAAGAGACAGACAAAAGGGGGGTTAGAGACCACTCAATAAATGAAATGCTTAAAAGGTTTCCTTGAGTTATTTAAAGGTTATCCAACTTGAGTTATGAGGGTGCAAATTGTAAATATAATTAATTTTTTTCGTGGGGGGAAAGAATAAATATTTAAATCATAGTCTAGTTGATTTGATGATTTTATGGATATATTTGACCTTATCATTCTATACATATATATAATTTCCAATTTTCTTGGGCCGTACGAGGAGAAAACTTCTTATACGTTTCTGGGGGGGGGGGGGGGGGGGGTATTGTTCATCTATCCCAATGAGGCATTTATCGAATCATTGTAATTGATGTTCGATCCAGAAGAGAAGGAAAAGATCTTCAGAAAATGGGTTTTTATGACCCGATAAGGAATCAAACCTATTTAAATGTTTATGCTATTCTATATTTCCTTGAAAAAGGCACCTAGCCTACAAGAACTGTTCATAATATTTCAAAGAAAGCGGGGGTTTTTATGGAACTTACCCTTAATCACCAAGCGACAGTCAATTAATGAAAAATTAATGAAATATATCAAAATGAAATATATAAGAAATATTTAAATAAAGAAGGTGGAGATCACTTGTAGAGAGTTTTGTATAGTCTTTTCTCTACTATTCTCTTTTAATTTGTTATTCTTACTTTCGATTTTGGGTATTACCATCAATGGTAATGGGGGTTAGTTGGATTTCTATGAACAAATAAAAAGGGGGATTAACCTTTTTTCTTTTGCTTATATTGATTGATTGCTAAATTTGAGCCTTTTTCTACTTCTTCTTTTTTTTTTCTTTATTACTTTTTTCTTACATCTACATCCCTTATTTGTCTATATATCGATTAGCTATGTAGTGCCAATCCAACAAAAGTCCTTGTTTTTTTTTTTTTAATTTACAATATTTTAATTTTTTCTAACTCTCCATTGCATTCTTTTCTCAAATACTCATATTGACAATAGCGTATCAAATAAATATAATTCGATCATAGATAAATGGATCTATTTTTTTCCATGCCATAGATTTGATTTTCTGTAATACAAGAAATATTTTTTTTTTTGTATGATACAATTTGTTTTGCCATTTCAATGTTGTGATTACGTTGTGCAATTCAACCTCTTTATTTATTTTATTGGGATTCTGATTGTACCTACACATTCTAATTTTTTTATTTGGATTGCTAACTCAATGTTAGAGTACTCGGCTTTTAAGTGTGGCTAGCATCTTTTTCACATTTATATGAAGCAATGGATTCATCCATACCATCGGTAGAGTTTGTAAGGCCACGACTGATCCTGAAAGGAATGAATGGAAAAAGTAGCATGTCGTATCAATGGAGAATTCTGAGAATATTTCATTCTTTCTGGATATGTGCAAAACCTTGTTTAAATTGTTTGAATTCTTGGTGTGGCAAAAAAAAGGAAATTGGAAAATCAATTTCAAGTCGGGTAGAGCGAATAAATGGACAGAGCCTAACTGTGGCCCCAATTATAGGGAAACAAAGAGTAGCGAGCTTTTGGTCTTCATTTTTGAATGATTATCCAAATGATTACCCAAACTAATTAGATGTTAAAAATATATTAGTTCTTGATGCGGGAAAGGCTTTTCCATGAGGGATTATCCATTTTTTATGAGTCCTACCTATTAGGTATTTTCCATTATGAGGTGGAGATAAATGTGTAGAAGAAGGTAGTATATTGATGTAGAGTTTTTTTTTTTTCCTCAAAATCAAAAGAGTGATTGGATTGTAAAAATAAAGGATTTCTAACCATCTTGTTATCTTAGACTTAACATAAACCACTTAGATGAAAAAAGAGAGGATAGAGAGTCTGCCGATGGTCTTACCTTTTTCCGAGGTATCTATTTTTTTCATACTATAATACCTTGTTTTGATTGTATCGTACTATGTATCATTCAATAACCGAATAAAACCCTTATATCCAGTTCAAATCAAATTTCAAATGGAAGAATTTCAAGGACATTTCTAACTAGATAGATCTCAGAAACACGATCTCCTATACCCACTTATCTTTCAGGAGTATATTTATGCATTTGCTCATGATCATGTTTTAAATGGATTGAGTTTGCTGGAAAATGTAGGTTATGACAATAAATCTAGCTTGCTAATTGTAAAATGTTTAATACTTGAATGTATCACCAAAATCATTTGATTATTTCTGCTAATGATTATGATCAAAATAAATGTTTTGGGTACAACAAGATTTTGTATTCTCAAATGGTATTCGAGGGATTTGCTATCATTGTGGAAATTCCATTTTCCTTAGGATTCCTATGATTAGCATCTTCGAGGTCAGAAATCATAAAATATTCTAATTTACGATCAATTCATTCAATATTTCCATTTTTAGAGGACAAATTCCCACATTTAAATTATGTATCAGATGTTTGAATATCCTACCTCATTCATCTGGAAATCTTGATTCAAACCCTTCGCTATTGGGTGAAAGATGCCCCTTCTTTGCATTTATTATGGCTTTTTCTTCACGAGAATTATAATTGGAATAGTTTTATTACTCCAAAAAAATCTATTTCTTCTTTTTTTGAAAAGTAATTGAAGATTTTTCTTGTTCCTATATAATTCTCATGTTTATGAATGCGAATCCATCTTACTTTTCTCCGTAACAGATCTTCTCATTTATGATTAACATCTTCTGGGGTATTTTTTGAGCGCATTTATTTCTATGGAAAAATAAAACATCTTGGACAAGAAGCCTTTTCAAAACATCTTGGACAAGAAGCCTCTTCACGGAGCCTTTCATGCATTACGTTAGATATCAAGGAAAATTGATTTTAGTCTCAAAAGATATGCCTCTTCTAATGAATAAAAGAGTTTGTATTGAATAAAATATATACTTGGACTTTCTTCTCTTAAAACTTAGGCTCGTAGACACAAAAGTACTGTATGGGTTTTTTTAAAAAGATTAGGTTTGGAATTATTGGAAGAGTTCTTTATGCAGGAAGTTCTTTCTTTGATTTTTCCAAGAACTTATTCGACTTTTCGAAGGTTATATAGAGGGTACATTTTGTATGTGGATATTGTTTGCATGAATGATCTGGTCAATCACGAATGATTGGCTGTTCGACCATGGAAATGACATTGTCCTTAAATGTTGAAGAGATAACAAAAAATTTATTTAGTCATCTATTATGAAATGTTTATGTAGTAAGAGTAAGGGTTGATCAACTGAATATTCAACTTTCTTAGAGGCTTGTCTAGGGATGGAGCTAGATTTTAGATGTATATATTGGGAAAGATGTGTGCAACGAAAAATGCAAGCACAGTTTGGGGAGAGATTTTTACCTATTTTTTTTATTTTCTAATTCTACAAAGTAAATTATCTACTCCATTCGACTAGTTCTGGGTTCGAGTCCTGGGCAACCCATTCTAATTATTCTATCGAAATCATATGTATTTAAATCAAATATGAATTTTAATCCAAAATTTGTTCCTTATTTATTTTTATTTTATTTTTATTCAATTTATTTATTCAGTTTATTCAAAAAAAAAAAAAAAGAGGATGAATGTAGATAGATAAAAACCTCGATATATCTATGGATGTTGAATATTGGTTGACATGGGTATATAAGTCATGTTATATTGTTGAAAAACAAGCCCTCGATTATCTATTTATAGAAAATTCATGTGCTTAGGAGTCCATGATGATTAATAATTTAATAAAGCAAGATTTTACCATGACTGGAATTTTAGAGAGATGCGAAAGCGAAAGCCTATGGGGTCACTTCTGTAACTGGATAACTAGCACTGAAAATCATTTTTACATTGGATGGTTTGGTGTTTTGATGATCCCTGCCTTATTAACCATAACTTCTGTATTTATTATCGCTTTCATTGCTGCCCCTCCTGTAGATATTGATGGTATTTGTGAACCTGTTTCTGGATCTCTACTTTATGGAAACAATATTATTTATGGTGCCATTATTCCTACTTTTGTAGTGATAGGATCGCATTTTTACTTGATATAAGAAGCGGCTTCCGTTGATGAATGGTTATACAATGGTGGTCCTTATAAGCTAATTGTTCTACACTTTTTACTTGGTGTAGCTTGTTATATGGGTCGTGAGTGGGAACTTAGTTTCCGTCTGGGTATGTGGCCTTGGATTGCTATTGCATATTCAACTCCTGTTGTAGCTGCTACTGCTGTTTTCTTGATCTATCTAATTGGTCAAGGAAGCTTTTTTGACGGTATGCCTCTAGGAATCTCTAGTACTTTCAACTTCATGATAGTATTCCAAGCTGAGCACGACATCCTTATGCACCCATTTCATATGTTAAGAGTAGCTAGTGTGTTTGGTGGCTCCCTATTTAGTGCTGTGCATGGTTCCTTGGTAACTTCTAGTTTGATCAGGGAAACCACAGAAAATGAATCTGCTAATGAAGGATATAGATTCGGTTAAAAGGAAGAAACCTACAATGTCAAAGCTGCTCATGGTTATTTTGGATGATTGATCTTCCAATATGCTAGTTTCAACAACTCTCGCTCTTTACACTTCTTCCTAGCTACTTGGCCTGTAGTAGGTATTTGGTTCATTGCTTTAGGTATTAGCACTACGGCTTTTAACTTAAATGGTTTCAATTTCAACCAATTTGTAGTTGATAGTCAAGGTCGTGTAATTAATATATGGGTTGATATTATCAACTGTGCTAACTTAGGTACGGAAGTTATGCATGAACATAATGCTCATAACTTCTCCCTAGATCGAGCTGCGGTCAAAGTTCCATCTACAAATGGGTAAGACTTTGGTATTAGTGTATACTGAGTTATTGAACATAAAGGAGCAATAATCAATTTCTTGTTCTAGCAACAAGTTTGGTATTGCTCCTTCAGGAGATTTTTTACTTAGATTTGTTTCTTTACCATAGTGCCCAATTTGTCTTGATTTTTGATTTGTGAACAAGAAGGAAAATGGAACTATTGGATTTTTTTTTTACTTGCCCCCAGATGCATGTCCTTTGGACCCTTTGCCTAGCTGCCACCAATGGAAGCAAGCTAGCCCCCTGTGGAGGGTAGACTAGTGTCTTGATCGAGTGTAATGCCCCCTTTTCATCAAAATGCCTACCATAACGAATCACAAGAGTTGTGATTCGGAATGAACCTTTCTCGATGGAGGAAAAGAGTAACGATGGGTTTCTATGGAGCATCCAGGAACAAGAAGATTCAATTGGACAATGAATTCTTACGTGGTCCAAGGAAATCAAAGGTCCACTTCCACGATTCCATCTATATCGAATCTTAATACCAGAATAGCTTATATAATCATGATTCAATTCAAGTCCACTTACTTTTGATTGATTAACATAAGGAAAAGAAATAAGGATAGTCATCCATTGCCTTAAGCAGAGCCTGGTTTGGGATCGAGCCCTTCCTAAGGATCATGGGTCACGAGATTCGAATTAGTTCAAATCAAATACAGCTGGGCCCATATGTTTAGCATAGGAAATTCTTAAAAAATCAGATCCCTAGCATGGGCTATTTTATAGAATAATGTTTCCTAAGCCCATAGAATAGTAATTTGCAAGGAATTTTATCCCATTGGGTTTGAGGAGGACTAGTAGATTCGATGGCAGTGCATCGGGGAAAGGGCCTAGCTATACAAGAATACCCCCATTAAAGTACCAAGTTCCATAAGCAAGCTATTTTTCTAGGGATCTCCATTGGGGAGCATCAAACCCTAATGAAAGATCTCTTCCCGTTAGCAACAGGTAATAAATTTCAAGCCACAAAAAGGAATCTCCTACTGAACGATAGGAAAGTGAGTTCTTCCAGTTGGCATTCATTAGGGTAGGAGTACCTGGTTGATCACCCAACAAAATAGTTTTTTAAAAAATGACTCAGCTTATGCATCCAATATTTACACACTTCGAGGTGTAAATCACTTGATAAGAGATGAAGGAATCTTATCTCACCATGTATCTTAGTGAAAGCACCTCCCCTTATCTTTATCCAGCTTTTCCATCCCCTGGTTCTATATTTTAGAGCTACTTCATACCTCGGACCCTATAGAAAAAGGAGCACAATTACATCGATCCTCTTCTTATAGTTAAATGTGTAGTCGAAGTCAAGGAAGCAATCTCATCAATGTGAGAGAAAGAAGCTTAACGTGTTTTCCCCTTCAAATGTCTATGCTAGGGCTATCTCTACTCGTGAGTAAGATACTATGTCCTAACTAAGCTGTAGTCCCATAATGCTCATGAATCCTCTACCCTTGCTATTGATTTTAAATTGACCTAAGAAGCTATTCCCACTGCCAATTGACGGAACTACCAAGGATTGTGATGTGATTCCGCCCGAGCCCGCTCCACCGATAACCCGCTGGGGTGCTGACTTGACACGGATGAAGACTAGGCCAATCACAAGAGCTCCAATTAAGAGATTTAAGGACAACCTGGGAGTATTTATACAGGGGGTAATCAATCTCAGCAGAGCTTGTCCATACTTGAAGATACAAAGCCTATTCTAAGCATCCAAGTGGTGGAAGCCGATACGGACCCAGGTGACGGTTTTGGTACATTTTTGGAGTCCGGGAAGCATGACATGCTTCCAATGCTTTATGGGTTCAATACATGTGCCTAATAGGTAATGGAATCAAGTTAAAGCAGCCTCAAATGCAATCAAACAGGGCTTGTACGGACAGCATCAACAATTTGGCTTAATTTGCTGTATTACTTGCTGGCTTTACTGTATTTTACTGTATTAGCCTTTTCTTATTTTTCCAAGCATCGGTAACGTGTGAGACTTCATATTCAGCTTCTTTGGCATCCTAAAAAGAATCTAAAAACTGATTTGAAGCTCAAAAAGGTCAACAATTGATCAAAGTCAACTTGATCAAAAGGCTAGCATTTTTAGTTTCCTAATTTGCTTTTACTTTTTGTTTTAGGAAACTATCATTACTTTTTGGCTTTTATTTATTTATTTTCTGGAAAAATAACTTTAGGAAGGTTTTTATTTTATTCTTTCCATTGTAAATTAATTAATTCCTAATTTAATATAAAGGAATTACTTAATCAAACTTAGATTAGGAAAGGAAGTATAGTTTCGGCCAACTAGGTTTCTTTATGTGTGGTGGCTAGTTTTCTTTATTTTTAGGGTTTTTTTTCATGGATTTGTAGCCTATTTAAAGGCTTATTTTTCAATAAGAATACAACTTTGATTTGATTAAGAAAATACTTGTGAGATTAATTATCTCTTTGTTCTTTGAGAACACCTAAAACACCATTAGAGAATTGGTTGTTTTAGCTTGACTTATCAATAGGTTTTTCATCCCCTATTGTGGTGTCTACATTATACCAAGGTTTCTAACCATAGGTTGGTTAGGGGTTGAGGTCCATTCCATTAGAACTTGAACTTAATTAAGATCCGGGCTAATATAATACGGGTTTAGGAGCAGATCGTCCTAGGTTCGTATCATTTGGTATCAGAGCAAAATTTTGTTCGGGTTTGATCAATCTTTATTTGCTTTATTTGTTTTTCTTTTTGTGTTATTCTGCAATTTTAGCATTAGGTTAAGGTTGCATCCGTCTCATACACGTTCAGCATATGTTTAAAAAAAATAAATAAATAAATTCATTCCTAGTTGAATTAGGATTTCATAGTTTTACCGTATTTTTTTGTTTCCTAGTTTGTTGGTTGTTTTTCATCGTTGTTCTTGTTGATTTTGGTTTTTGTTGATTTTTATTTGCTGTTTTAGTCCTAAATATTTGCATTCATCTATTTAAAAAAAAAAAGGGGTTTGCGGCAACATTTAAAAAAAAAAAAACTGCATATCTGTGTTTATTTGGAGGTCACGGGTTTGGTGTTTGTTTTGGAGTTGGAATTGAAATTTTGGTAATTATTCTTGATACTGCAGTTGTTTATGTTCTGTGAGTGAAAAAAAAAAAAAAAAAAAAAAAGAGAATAGGTAAAGACGAATAAAAAATAAAAAAGAAAAATATTTCGGTTTGTTGGAGTTTGATTTGTTCGCTGGAAATTTGTTGGAGCTGCTGGTTTTTTTTGATTATTTATTCAATATTTGAGTTGCTGGGGAATTAACTTTGCTGCTGGATATTTGGATTTTGGGTGCTTAAATTATTTGGATTAAAATTAGTTAAAGGATTTGATACAAAACTTGAATTACATGAACAACAACCAACAACTATTCTATATTTTTGTTCAATTTGATTCTTGTTTGTATTTGAATTCTTTTTCTGGAATTTTATTCTTAAACTCATAATCTACTACCATCTGGTGCAGTTTTAAAAAATTCCAACGTTTTCTCATTATTTTGTGTTTTCTTGTCTAGAAAGCCGAAAAAAATTAGGATTTGTTGGATTCTTTCGGTATTGCCTACTTTTTGCTTCTGTTTTGTTGATAAGTTTAATTAAAACATACTAGTGATCTAATTGCTGTTTGTGGGTGTTTTAATTAGAACTTTGAGATAATTCATTGAATGGAAAAAGGCAAGAGTGTGTGAGCTTAAAAGAGGATAAAAAGCCGAAACAAGTGTGCAAACACGAGTGTCGAGTCCTCATTTGAGTGAAACACGTAAGGGAGTGAAAGTGTAAGGTCCTATTTTATTTCTATTGCATTATTATACTAACATGATAGAATCAAGAATGAGGAGAGGAGAGCCACCCTTGAGGATCAATGAGGAGGAGTCCGTAGCATTCCATGGCGATGCCCGAGCTACCGGGAGTGGAGACCAAGTGGACATGAGAGCTGTTTTGGAGTCAATACAGCGGGTTAGTGCTCAAGTTGAGCATGTAAATCAAAGAGTGGGAAGACTAGAAGCCTCACAAGGAATGCCGAACACAAGAAATGGGCAAGAATTCCATGGAGGACGAGGCCGAGGACGAGGAGGTTGCAAGAGACCGAGAGAGGAATTTGATGAGGAACCATTCGGTGGAGACTTTGAGGAAAGTATGGATGAAACTTTTGCTGTCCAAGATAGAGCTGGCCGTGGAAGATATAGGAGGGAAGATACAGATGATGATTTGGGAAATATCAAGGTTAACATCCCACCTTTTATGGGTAAAAGTGATCCCCAAGCTTATTTGGAGTGGGAAGAAAAAATGGAGATGATTTTTAACTGCCATAACTATTCGGAAGGTAAGAAGGTGAAGTTGGTAGCAATGGAGTTTGGCCATTATGCACTCTAATGGTGGACAAATGAGAAAAGTACCCAAATGACTTGATTACAACATGGCGACAAATGAAAGGAGCCATGAGAAAGCGGTTTGTGCCATCCCATTACCATAGGTTGCTGCATCAAAGGCTTCAATCTTTGTCTCGAGGAAGTAGGTCCGTGGAGGATTATTACAAAGAGATGGAGATGTTAATGATGAGGCTGAATATGAATGAGGATAGGGAGGCAACAATGGCAAGATTTCTTGGAGGGTTAAACCATGACATTGCCAACCAGGTTGAATTGCAACAATACTTGGAGTTAGAGGAGATGTTGCATGTTGCCATTAAGCTTGAGCACCAATTCAAGAGGAGGGGTGTTAGCATACGGTTTGGAGGAGTTTCTAGCAGTGGAAGGACAAGTTCAAGTGGCTGGAGGAACAATCCCATCTATGAAAGCAAGCTAAAGCCGAAACTCAAAGAAGAAAGTTAAAACTGGCCAAGGAAGAAGACTAGAACCAAATCTGTCCAAGCACCAAAGAATGAGGTAAAATTAGATCCTAAACCTTCTAGAACTCATGATGTTGTGTGTTTTAAGTGCCAGGGAGGAGGACACATTGCTAGCCAATGCCCGAATAGAAGAATCATGGTGTTAAAGGACAATGACGAGCTAGAATCGGAAAGTGAAGAAAGTGAGGATGAAGCCAAGCAAGAGGAGGAGGACTTGGAAGATGAACCCGAAACCTTGCAAGCATCCAATGCTGAATTAAACTTGCTTTCTAGGAGAGTACTTGCTGCATACAAAGATGAGGATGAAATTCAAAGAGAGAACGTCTTCCACACCCGATGTGAAATTCAAGGTAAGATTTGTAGTATGATTATTGATAGTAGAAGTTGTACTAATGTAATAAGTAACCTTGTAGTTGATAAATTGGGCTGAAAAACAATAAAACATCCTGAGCCATATAGATTACAATGGCTTAATTATAGTGGTGAGATGAAAGTAAACAAACAAGCCAAAGTAAAATTCAGTATAGGTAGATATAAGGATGTAGTCTTATGTGATATTGTACCCATGATTGCTGGACATATACTATTAGGTAGGCCATGGCAATTTAATAAAGATGCTACTCATTTTGGTCGAGAAAATAGTATTGTTTTCAGTTTATCTCTTAAAGAGGTTTACAAAGACCAATTACAAATGCAATAAAGGATAGAAGCCGAAAAGCTTAAGGAAAAAGCAAGTATGGCCCCAACGGCTTCACCATTTTTCCAAGAAGGTAAGAATGAGGTTGCTGATCAAGGTAAGATTTCTAAGACTCATATTGAGTGGAAAGATCAAGGAAAAACCGAAAGAGAGGGGAAAGAAAGTGGCAAACCCGAGAGCTTGGAGAAGGAAGGGAAATCCGAAGGTTTGCACCAATCCAAGGGGGAAAAAGAGAAAGAAAGAAAAGAAAGGTCAAGTAGCAACTTTTATTTGAGTTTAGGGGATATTAATAATGTTATTGAGTGTAAGAAACCTTTGCTGATCATGATTTATAAAGAAAATTATTTTAATGATCAAACTAACTTTGAAGAACTTGAATTGCCAAGTTCAATGATTTCTCTTTTGAAGGAATTTGGAGATGTCTTCCCAAATGAAATTCCAATTGGACTACCATCCAATCAAGAGGGAAAATGTGAGCTTGCTGTCCAAGGTAAGTCTTCTAATACTCAGGTTGTGCGGAAAAATTTTAATAAAAACAAGAGTGAAAAATTTGGTGCAAAAGCCGAGAGTGAGGAAGGTGAGATGGCCGTGAGTGAGAAAGGAAAAGCAAGACAAGAAAGGAAAAATATAAATTTTTATCTTAGCTTTGGTGATGTTAATAAAGTAATTATGAATAAGAAATCATTGCTGACCATGAATTTTAAAGATACTTATTTAAAGATGTCTTTATTGCATAGAACTTTATCTGCATTATTGAGAGCTTTACTTAGTGGCAATTTGAAAATTTGGAAAATATTGTTTGCTAACTTTAAAAAGTGTAATTTTTACCATAATGAGCATGTATTTCTAGATTTTGTTGTAATAGTGTTTGACCCAGGAGAATTGGTTTGGTTGCACTTACGAAAGGACAGGTTTCCTAATCAAAGAAAGTCAAAGCTCATGTCGCCTATGGATGGACCTTTTCAAGTTTTGGAGCCGAATAACAAGAATGCCTGCAAGCTCGCTTTACCGGGTGAGTATAACATGAGTGCTGCATTTAATGTTTCTGATCTAACTCCTTTGCTGCAGGTGATGATCTTGATTTGAGGACAAATCCTTTCCAAGAGGAGGGGAATGATGTGATTCCGCCCGAGCCCGCTCCACCGATAACCCGCTGGGGTGCTGACTCGACACGGATGAAGACTAGGCCAATCACAAGAGCTCAAATTAAGAAATTTAAGGACAACCTGGGAGTATTTATACAGGGGGTAATCAGTCTCAATAGAGCTTGTCCATACTTGAAGATAGAAAGCCTATTCTAAGCATCCAAGTGGTGGAAGCCGATACGGACCCCGGGTGACGGTTTTGGTACATTTTTGGAGTCCGGGAAGCATGAAATGGTTCCAATGCTTTATGGGTTCAATACATATGCCTAATAGGTAATCGAATCAAGTTAAAACAGCCTCAAATGCAATCAAATAGGGCTTGTATCGACAGCATCAACAATTTGGCCGAATTTGCTATATTGCTTGCTGGCTTTACTGTATTTTACTGTATTAGCTTTTTCTTATTTTTCCAAGCATCAGCAACGTGTGGGACTTCATATTCAGCTTATTTGGCATCCAAAAAAGAATCTAGAAGCTGATTTGAAGCTCAAAGAGGTCAACGATTGATCAAAGTCAACTTGATCAAAAGGCTAGCATTTTTAGTTTCCTAATTTGTTTTTACTTTTTGTTTTAGGAAACTATCATTACTTTTTGGCTTTTATTTATTTATTTTCTGGAAAAATAACTTTAGGAAGGTTTTTATTTTATTCTTTCCATTGTAAATTAATTAATTCCTAATTTAATATAAAGGAATTACTTAATCAAACTTAGATTAGGAAAGGAAGTATAGTTTCGGCCAACTAGGTTTCTTTATGTGTGGTGGCTAGTTTTCTTTATTTTTAGGGTTTTATTTCATGGCTTTGTAGCCTATTTAAAGGCTTATTTTTCAATAAGAATACAACTTTGATTTGATTAAGAAAATACTTGTGAGATTAATTATCTCTTTGTTCTTTGAGAACACCTAAAACACCATTAGAGAATTGGTTGTTTTAGCCTGACTTATCAATAGGTTTTCCATCCCCTATTGTGGCGTCTACATTATACCAAGGTTTCTAACCATAGGTTGGTTAGGGGTTGAGGTCCATTACATTAGAACTTGAACTTAATTAAGATCCGGGCTAATATAATACGCGTTTAGGAGCAAGTCGTCCTAGGTTCGTATCAGATTGCTCCACTATTACTGCAAGCAATGGAATCATTTACAAGCACACTCATTTAAAAGAAGTGAGTGGTAAGTTGGTGTCACAATACCCCAGCCTTTGCTTCATTTCAGTAGTCCGAATGAGATTCGATTCTATATTTTCTGATGTCAACATCATCCCCCAATTCCAAACAAGTAAGAAAAAAGGATTTATAATTGTAGTCAATTCCTTTCATCTAGCCTACTTCATTGAAAAGTGGTCGCGACGAATCCCTTCTGATACAAACAAAGGACAACCTATGCCTAAACCCGTATTATATTAGCCCGGATCTAATTATGTTCAAGTTCTAATGGTCACCTTAACCCCTAACCAACCTATGATTAGAAATCTTGGTATAATGAAGACACCACAATAGGTGGTGGATATCCGATTGAAAGTCAAACTAAAACACTCATTCACTAACGGTGTTTTAGGTGTTCAAAGAGAACAAAGAGAACTCAACCTCACAAATAATTTTTTGCATGAATAATGTACTGATTATTATTGATAAAACAAGCCCTTAAATAAGCTCAAAAGTTACAAAATAGAACCCTAATTAACTAGGTAAAACCAGCCACCAAATAATAGGAAACCTACCTTGGCCGAAATTCACCCATTTCCTAATCTAATTTGGATGGATTTATTCCTTTATTTTTGAATTAGAAATTAATTAATTTACAATGAAAATAATAAAATAATAATTTTTCTTAGTTGATTTTTCCAGCAAATAAATAAATAGAAACCAAATAAAAGACTAATTTCCTAAAACAAAAAGTCAAAATCAAATTAGGAAACTAGTTGACTAGTTTGACTACTAAGGTATCTTTGACCAATCTCCAGCTTGTTTGGGCTCCAAATCAGCTTCCATATGCTATTTAAGATACAAAATATGATTAATAATGATTCCCACACATTGCCCCTTGATTGGAATAAGTCAAAGAAGAAGAAAAGTCAAAGTCAGTGGCTAAACAACACATTTTCGGCCAAATTGAGATGCTCTCCATACAAGTACTTTTTAGATGCTTTTGATTCTTCCTTAGCTAGATTACATGTCCTCTTAATGATATTCACTGAGTTAATGAAGTTTTGGAACCATTCCATGCTGCTCGAAGTCCAAATTTGCACGAAACAGCTATCTGGGTTCGTATCGGTCTCCACCAGTTAAATGCTTAAAACGGGTCTTGTATCTTCAGGTACCGTCAAGCCCTTTTGAGAACTAATTACTCCCTATATAAAAACATCCAGGTTGTCCTTAAATTTCTTAGTTTAAGCCCTAGTGATCAGCCCAATCTTCATCTGTATCGGGCCAGCACCCTAGCGAATTTTCCGTTGTGCGGGCATAGGTAGATTCTCATAATTCCCCTCATCTTGAAGAAGAGTTACCCTCAAATCTAAATTATCACCTGCAGCAAAAGAAAATATGTCAAGAACAATAAATGTAGCACTCAAATTATACTTACCTTGCAAATTAAGTTTGTAAGCATTTTTATTGATCCGTTCCAAGACGTGAAAAAGTTCATCGCCTCGTGGCATAAGCTTTGACTTTTGTTGTTATGGGAACCTCTCATTTCTTTTGTGCAATCAAACCCAATCTCCTAGATCAAACACTATCACAACAAATCCTAAAAATACCAGCTGCTTTTGACAAAAATCACATATTTTAAAGTTAGTGAATAATCCTTCCCAAATTTTCAAATTTCCACTAAGTAAAGCTTTCAATAATCCAGATAAAGCTCTATACAACAAAAACATCTTTACATAAGTGTAACAGCCCAGACCACCCGCATCAAGATATTGTCCGCTTTGGGCCCGGCCCACACAGTTTTGCTTTTCCCGACCCCAGTACAATGGTGGATCACAGGAAAAGGCCTCTTGAAGGGAAAGGTATCCACACACTTATAAGCCATGCTTCGTTCCCCTTTCTAACCGATGTGGGATGTTACAATGTAACAGCCCAAACCACCCGCATCAAGATATTATTCGCTTTGGGCCCGGCCTGCACGGTTTTGCTCTTCCCGACCCCAGTACAATGGTGGGTCACAGGAAAATGCCTCTTAAAGGGAAAGGTATCCACACGCTTATAAGCCATGCTTCGTTCCCCTTTCCAACCGATGTGGGATGTTACAATCCACCCTTCTTAGGGCCCAGTGTCCTCGTTGGCACATCGATCCAGGTCCGGCTCTGACACCACTGTAATAGCCCAGACCACCCGCATCAAGATATTGTCCGCTTTGGGCCCGACTCGCACAGTTTTGCTCTTCCCGACCCCAGTACAATGGTGGGTCACAGGAAAAGGCCTCTTGAAGGGAAATGTATCCACATGCTTATAAGCCATGCTTCGTTCCCCTTTCCAACCGATGTGGGATGTTACATAAGCATCTTTATAAATCATAAACAACAATGGTGTCATACTCAAAATTTCTTTATTAACATCACCAAAACTAAGATAAAGTTTTTTTTATTTTTTTCTCCCTTTTCTTTCTTTTCCTTTCTTCCTCTCGGATTGTCCCTCACTCTCGGTTTTTTCCTGCTTTCTTGCATTCTCGGGTTTCTCTTCCTCTCTTACTCGACTCTTGGATTTTTCATGTCTTTTATCACTCTCGCATTTTCTCTTTCTTTCCCCTCAATTTTAGGTTTGGAACACTTACCTTGGACAGCAAACTCTGACCCACATTCTTGGATGGATTGTGAAGTTGTGGGTGCCATGCTTGATTTCTACTTGATCTTTTCAGCCTCCCTCTTTTGTTGTATTTGTAGTTGATCTCTATACACCTCCTTGGGGGTTAATGGTTCCAGCTTGACCTTTCTACTTTTAAATCTAAAAACAATACAATTCTCTCGACCATAATGAATAGCATCTTTATCAAATTGCCATGGCCTATCTAATAGAATATGGCTGGTATGCATTGGCATAACATGACAAACATCCACATATTTATCTATGCTGAAATTTACTTTGTCTTGTCTATTTACTTTCATCTCACCACTATTATTAAGCCATTATAATCTATAAGGTTCGGGATGTTTAATTATTGCTAAGCCTAATTTATCAACCACAATGTTACTAATTATATTTGTAAAACTTCCACTATCACTTATCATACTACAAAACTTACCTTGGATTTCACATCAGGTGTGGAAGATGTTTTTCCTTTGAACTTGATCCTCATCCTCGTAAACAGCCAGCACTCTTCTAGAAACCAAATTTAATTCGGCATTGGATGCATGTAGGGTCTTGGCTTCTTCATCAAAGTCTTCCTCTCCTTGTTCGATTTCTTTTCCACTTTCCTCACTTTCCGATTCTAACTCACCATTACTTTTTAACATCATGACTCTTCTATTGAGGCATTGGCTAGCGATGTGTCCTCATCCTTGGTACTTAAAACAAACAATTTCTCACGATCTTGAAGGTTTAGGATAAGATTTTACCTCATTTTTTGGTGCTTGGACAGATTCGGCTTTTACATCCTTCCATGGTCGATTGGAGTTATCTTCATCTAGCTTTGATTTTTGTCTTACTTCAAAGGTGGGATTGCTTCTCCAAGCATTTGGATTTGATCTTCCGTTGTTGGAAACACCCCCAAACCATGAGCTTATACTATTCAACATCAACTATCTCGGCCAGTTGACACTATATAGTTTGGACACAAGCTAACTCGGATGAAAAGCATGTTCGGACACAAGCTAACTTGGATGGAAGACAAGCTCGGTCATGAGTTAGCTCGGTTGAAGACATAATTCAGCCTAGATGTCAAAGTCAACTTGTTACCTAATTTGCGATTGACTTTCTTTTTTTTGGGTTTTTATTTATTTATTTACTGGACAAATAAGTTTAGGAAATTTTTTATTTTATTTGTAAATTAATTAATTCCTAATTGAAAATAAGGGAATTAATTAATTAGGAAAATGAAAGATTCGGTCAAGCTAGAACTCTTCATTGTGTGGCCGGTCTTTCGTAGGATTTTTTAGGGTTTATTTTATTTCTTTCAAAGCCTATCTAAAGCCTTATTTTTCAATAAGAATGCAACTTTGATTTGATAAAGAAAATACTTGTGAGATTAATTATCTCTTTGTTCTTTGAGAACACCTAAAACACCATTAGAGAATTCGTTGTTTTAGCTTGACTTATCAATAGGTTTCCATCCCCTATTGTGGCGTCTACATTATACCAAGGTTTCTAACCATAGATTGGTTAGGGGTTGAGGTCCATTCCATTATAACTTGAACTTAATTGAGATCCGGGCTAATATAATACAGGTTTAGGAGCAGGTCGTCCTAGGTTCGTATCATTTGGTATCAGAGCTAAATTTTGTTCAGGTTTGATCTATCTTTATTTGCTTTATTTGTTTTTGTGTTAGTCTGCAATTTTAGCATTAGGTTAAGGTTTCATCCATCCCATACATGTTCTGCATCTTAAAAAAAAAAAAAAATTCATTCCTAGTTCAATTAGGATTTCCTAGTTTTATCGTATGTTTGTTTGCTAGTTTGTTGGTTGTTTTTCATCATTGTTCTTGTTAATTTGGGTTTTTGTTGATTTTTCTTTGCTGTTTTAGTCTTAAATATTTGCATTCATATATTCAAAAAAAAAAAAAAAAAAGAGTTTGCGGCAACATTAAAAAAAAAAAAAAAAAAACTGCACATTTGTGTTTATTTGGAGGTCATGGGTTTGGTATTTGTTTTGGAGTTGGAATTGCAATTTTGGAAACTATTCTTGCTACTGCAGTTGTTTATGTTCTGTGAGTGAAAAAAAAAAAAAAAAAAGAGGTCAATCCGAATAATAAAAATAAATAAATATTTCGGTTTGTTGGAGTTTGATTTGTTTGCTAGAAATTTGTTGGAGCTGCTGGTTTTTTTTTTTTACTATTTATTCAATATTTGAGCTGCTGGGGAATTATTTTTGCTGCTTGATATTTGGATTTTGGGTGCTTAAATTATTTGGATTAAAATTAGTTAAAGGAATTGATACAAAACTTGAATTACAAAGAACAACAACCAACACTTTTCTATATTTTTGTTCTCTTTGATTCTTGTTCGTATTTGAATTTATTTTTCTAGAAATTTATTCTTGAACTCATAATATATTACCATCTGGTCCAGTTCTTCAAAATTCCAATGTTTTCTCATTAATTTGCTTTATTTTGTCTAGAAAAACCGAAAATAGTTATTTTCATTCCGTTCGGTATTTGCTTATTTTTGCTTACTGTTTTGTTGATAAGTTTAATTAAAACATACTAGTGATCTAATTGCTGTTTTATGGGTGTTTAAATTAGAATTTTGAGATAACTCATTTAGTGGAAAAAGACAAGAGTGTGTGAGCTTAAAAGAGGGTAAAAGCCAAAACAATGATGGAATTTGGTGTAGGTTTATGTTGTTGTACCCTAGAGCACAATCATTCAAGGTGTTAGTCAAGAATGATTGTTGTTGGTTCTTGGTTCTTGGTTCTTGATTTTGTTTATTTTTTTTGGGTTTGTTTAGGTTTTGTTTCTGGTTTTAATGGAGGTTTAGGGTTCTTGAGAAGGTTGTTAGCTTTTGGGAAGAAGAAGAAACCAAAAATGTAGTAGTTGAGAGAGAGAGAGCCAAAAATGTTGTTTTTCAAAATCTGTTTTCTGAATATTTTCTTTCTCAACGTTTTTCATTACAATTTTCATACTTTTAAATACATCAAAAAGACAATAAGGCATGCTGCCATATTGAGCAATAAATACAAAAGCATTAAAAGTAACCAAACAAGCCAAACTACCTCAACTAACTCTAATCAATGTGCTGGGCATGCAAGAAACCTTCTTTAATGGACAGTTCAGCTTGTCTAAGGCATTTGAATTTGAAAACCAGCTCCATTTGACTTGAAAATTGGAGGGAAGCCTTTTTGAATATTAAAATATGTTCTAGCCAAAAACCAGATAAAACAAACCCGAGGCAGTTTTGCCCAGAAAACTGCCCAGTTAAAATATGTCCATTTACCCATTCAAAAGTAATCAAACCCGAGGCAGTTTTGCCCAGTTTTCTGGGCAACAACACTGCACAAAGGTCAGCTCCAAATTGGGCCATTCTTTTTTATACTGCTTCCTCTGCATATGTACTTTATCATATCCAAAATTCAGGTGCAAATCCCAAACCTACTTCAAACGGCATCCAAAGAAGTGGACTTATGTTGCTGGAAATACAATTCCAGCAACTAGACAAAAAAGGCCTTAAGCTAGATAATAAGCTTAGGGCATTACAAAAAGGATATTGTTCTTAAATATTACAAGATAAAATAAAATGCATAAACATAAATAATGTTTGGTCTTTGATGTTGCAAAACAAAGAGTGCAAGTGTAACCGAACTACCTTGCACACTGTGGCAAGATCACCACATTTCAACAAACACGTGTGCAAACACGAGTGTCGAGTCCTCATTTGAGTGACACATGTAAGGGAGTGAAATTGTAAGGTCTTATTTTATTTCTATTGTATTATTATACTAACATGACAGAATCAAGAATGAGGAGAGGAAAGCCACCCTTGAGGATCAATGAGGAGGAGTCCGTAGCATTCCATGGCGATGGCCGAGCTACTGGGAGTGGAGACCAAGTGGACATGGGAGCTGTTTTGGAGTCAATACAGCGGCTTACTGCTCAAGTTGAGCATGTGAATCAGAGAGTGGGAAGACTAGAAGCCTTACAAGGAATGCCGAATACAAGAAATAGGCAAGAATTCCATGGAGGACGAGGTCAAGGACGAGGAGGTCGCGAGAGACCGAGAGAGGAATTTGATGAGGAGCCATTTGGTGGAGTCTTTGAGGAAGGCATGGATGAAACTTTTGCTGTCCAATATAAAGCTGGCCATGGAAGATATAGGAGGGAAGATACAGATGATGATTTGAGAAATATCAAGGTTAACATCCCACCTTTTATGGCTAAAAGTGATCCCGAAGCTTATTTGGAGTGGGAAGAAAAAACGGAGATGATTTTTGACTGCCACAACTATTCGGAAGGTAAGAAGGTGAAGTTGGCAGCAATGGATTTTGGACATTATGCACTCCAATGGTGGACCAATGAGCAGAATACCTGAAGGAGAGTTGGTGATGATTAAATCTCGACATGGCGTTAAATGAAAGGAGCCATGAGGAAACGATTTGTGCCATCCCATTACCATAGGTTGCTACATCAAAGGCTTCAATCTTTGTCCGTGGAGGATTATTACAAAGAGATGGAGATGTTAATGATGAGGCTGAATATGAATGAGGATAGGGAGGCAACAATGGCAAGATTTCTTTGAGGGTTAAACCGTGACATTGCTAACCAGCTTGAATTGCAACAATACTTGGAGTTGGAAGAGATGTTGCATGTTGCCATTAAGCTTGAGCACCAATTCAAGAGGAGGGGTACAAGCTCATGGCTTGGAAGGGTTTCATACAGCGAGTGGACGAATTCAACTAGTTGGAGGAACAATCCAATGTTCGAGCCAAAGATAAAATCGAATCAAGATGAAGGACGTGTTACTCGGCCAAAGAAAGATAATCAAGCCGACCTTGTTCAAGCACACAAATCTGAAGGTAAATATGATCCTAAGCCTTCAAAGGCTAGAGATATTGCTTGCTTTAAGTGCCAGGGTCGAGGACACATAGCCAGCCAATGCCTAAATAGAAGAATCATGGTATTAAAGGGAGATGGTGACCTGGAATCTGCAAGTGAAGAAAGTGAAGCTAAAACCGAGCAAGAGGAGGATTGCAATGATGATGAAGCCGAACCTGTAGATACATCTAATGCCGAGTTGAGCTTGGTTTCAAGGAGAGTTCTTGCTGTCTACAAAGATGAAGAACAGATACAAAGAGAAAACATCTTCCACACTCGCTGCGAAATACAAGGTAAAATTTGTAGAATGATTATAGATAGTGGAAGTTGTACCAATGTGATAAGTAATCTTGTAGTTGATAAATTAGGCTTGAAAACAATTAAACCCTATAGTTTACCATGGTTAAATGATAGTGGTGAGATGAGGGTAAATAAGCAAGCCAAAGTTAAATTTAGTGTAGGTAGGTATAAGGATGTTGTCTTGTGTGACATTGTACCAATGCATGCCGGACATATTTTACTAGGTAGACCATGGCAATTTGACAAAGATGCTACTCACTTTGGTTGAGAAAGTAGTGTTCTTTTCAGTTTTAAAGGGAAGAAAATCAAACTGGGGCCATTGACTCCCAAGGAGGTCTACAAAGATCAACTACAAATGCAACAAAGTAGGGAGACCGAAAAACTCAAGGAGAAAACAAGTATGGCACCAACGGCTTCACCATCCTTTCAAGAAGGTGTGATTGAGGTTGCTTATCAAGGTAAGCTTTTTAAAACCCAAATTGAGTGGAAAAACCAAGAAAAAAGCCGAGAGAGGGGTGAAAAAAGATAGCAAACCTGATGTGATTCCACCTGAGCTTGCTCAAACGATAACCCGCTGGGGTGCTGACTCAACATGGATGAAGACTAGGCCAATCACAAGAGCACAAATTAAGGACAACCTGGGAGTATTTATACAGGGGGTAATCAACCTCAACAGAGCTTGTCCATACTTGAAGATACAAAGCCTATTCTAAGCATCTAAGTGGTGGAAGCCGATACGGACGCGGGTGACGGTTTTGGTACATTTTTGGAGTCCGGGAAGCTTGAAATGGTTCCAATGCTTTATGGGTTCAATACATATGCCTAAGAGGTCACAGAATCAAGTTAAATCAGCCTCAAATGCAAGCAAAAAGTGCTTGTATGGACAGCATCAACAATTTGGCCGAATTTGCTGTATTGCTTGCTGGCTTTACTATATTTTGCTGTATTAGCCTTTTCTTATTTTTCCAAGCATGGGAAATGTGTGGGACTTCATATTCAGCTTATTCAGCATCCTAAAAAGCATCTAGAAGATGATTTGAAGCTCAAAGAGGTCAAAGATTGATCAAAGTCAACTTGATAAAAAAGGCTAGCATTTTTAGTTTCCTAATTTGTTTTTACTTTTGTTTTAGGAAACTACCATTACTTTTTGGCTTTTATTTATTTATTATCTGAAAAAATAACTTTAGGAAGGTTTTTATTTTATTCTTTCCATTGTAAATTAATTAATTCCTAATTTAATATAAAGGAATTAATTAATCAAACTTAGATTAGGAAAGGAAGTATAGTTTCAGCCAACTAGGTTTCTTTAGGTGTGGTGGCCAGTTTTCTTTATGTTTGAGGGTTTTATTTCATGGATTTGTAGCCTATTTAAAGGCTTATTTTTCAATAAGAAAAAAACTTTGATTTGATTAAGAAAATACTTGTGAGATTAATTATCTTTTTGTTCTTTGAGAACACCTAAAACACCATTAGAGAATTGGTTGTTTTAGCTTGATCTATCAATAGGTTTTCCATCCCCTATTGTGGCGTCTACATTATACCAAGGTTTCTAACCACAGGTTGGTTAGGAGTTGAGGTCCATTCCATTAGAACGTGAACTTAATTAAAGATCTGGGCTAATATAATACGGGTTTAGGAGCAAGTCGTCCTAGGTTCGTATCATTTGGTATCAGAGCTAAATTTTGTTCAGGTTTGATCTATCTTTATTTGCTTTAATTTTTTTTGTGTTATTCTGAAATTTTAGCATTAGGTTAAGATTGCATCCATCCCCTACACGTTCTGCATCTTTAAAAAAATAAAAAAAATAAAAAAATTCATTCCTAGTTGAATTAGGATTTCCTAGTTTTACCTTCTTTTTTGTTTCCTAGTTTGTTGGTTGTCTTTCATCATTGTTTTTTTAATTTGGTTTTTGTTGATTTTTCTTTGCTGTTTTAGTCTTACATATTTGCATTCATATATGCAAAAAAAAAAAAAAAAAAGAGAGTTTACGGCAACATTTAAAAAAAAAAAAAAACTGCAAATTTGTGTTTATCTGGAGATCACGGATTTGGTGAATTTCTGGGGTTGGAATTGTAACTTTGGTAATTATTCTTGCTACTGCAGTTTTTTATGTTCTGTGCGTGAAAAAATAAAAAATAAAAAAGAAGAAAGCTGAATATAAAAATATATATATATCGGTTTGTTGAAAATTGGTGTTAAAGTTGTTGCTGGAACTTTTTTTGTAACTGCTGCTGTGTTGATTATTTATTTCATATTTGGAGTTTTTGGAGAGTTATTTTTGCTGCTGGATATTTATGTTTGAGTGCTAAATTATTTGGACTAAAATTAGTTAAAGGATTTGATACAAAACTTGAATTACAAGAACAACAACCAACAACTATTCTATATTTTTGTTCAATTTGATTCATGTTCGTATTTGAATTTATTTTTCTGGAATTTTATTCTTGAACTCATAATCTACTACCATCTGGTGCATTTTTCAAAAATTCCAACGTTTTCCCATTATTTTGTGTTTTCTTGTCTAGAAAGCCGAAAAATTAGGATTTGTTGGATTCTTTCGGTATTACCTACTTTTTGCTTACTGTTTGTTGATAAGTTTAATTAAAACATACTAGTGATCTAATTGCTGTTTTTTTGGCTGTTTTAATTAGAACTTTGAGATAACTCATTGAGTGAAAAAAGGCAAGAGTGTGTGAGCTTAAAAGAGGGTAAAAGCCGAAAAAAGTGTGCAAACAAGAGTGACGAGTCCTCATTTGAGTGAAACACGTAAGGAAGTGAAATTGTATGGTCCTATTTTATTTCTATTGCATTATTATACTAACATGACGGAATCAATAATGAGGAGAGGAGAACCACCCTTGAGGATCAATGAGGAGGAGTCCATAGCATTCCATGGCGATGCCCAAGCTACTGGGAGTGGAGACCAAGTGGACATGAGAGCTGTTTTGGAGTCAATACAGTGGGTTAGTGCTCAAGTTGAGCATGTGAATCAAAGAATGGGATGGCTAGAAGCTTTATAAGGAATGCCGAACACAAGAAATAGGCAAGAATTCCATGGAGGGCGAGCCCGAGGACGAGGAGGTCGCGAGAGACCGAGAGAGGAATTTGATGAGGAGCCATTTGGTGGAGACTTTGAGGAAGGTATGGACGAAACTTTTGCTATCCAAGATAGAGCTGGCCGTGGAAAATATAGGAGGGAAGATACAGATGATGATTTGGGAAATATCAAGATCAACATCCCACCATTCATGGAAAAAAATGACCCCGAAGCATATTTGGAGTGGGAAGAAAAGATGGAGATGATATTTGACCGCCATAATTATTCGGAGGCTAAGAAGGTGAAATTGGCAGCAATGGAGTTTGGCCATTATGCACTCCAATGGTGGACCAATGAGCAAAACACCCGAAGGAGAGTTGGTGATGACTTGATTACTACATGGCGACAAATGAAAGGAGCCATGAGGAAGCGATTCGTACCATCACACTATCGTAGGTTGCTGCATCAAAGACTTCAATCTTTATCTCAAAGACATGGATCTGTGGAGGATTATTACAAGGAGATGGAGATGCTTATGATGAACTTGAACTTGAATGAAGATAGGGAAGCAACCATGGCAAGGTTTCTTGGTGGTTTGAATTGTGAAATAGCCAATCAACTAGAATTGCAACAATATGTGGAATTGGAGGAGATGTTACATGTGGCTATTAAATTAGAGCATCAATTCAGGAGGAGGGGTGTAAGATCATGGTTTGGAGGTGTTTCTAACAGTGGAAGGTCCAATACAAGTGGCTGGAGGAACAATCCCATCTATGAAAGCAAGCCAAAGCCAAAAGTCAAAGAAGAAAGTTCAAGCTGGTCAAGGAAGGAGACTAGAATCAAATCTGTCCAAGCACCAAAGAATGAGGTAAAATTAGATCCTAAACCTTCTAGAACTCATGATGTTGTGTGTTTTAAGTGCCAGGGAGAAAGACACATTGCTAGCCAATGCCCGAATAGAAGAATCATGGTGTTAAAGGGCAATGACGAGCTAGAATTGGAAAGTGAAGAAAGTGAGGATGAAGCCAAGCAAGAAGATGAAGGACTTGGAGGATGAACCCAAAACCTTGTACGCATCCGACGTATGGATGCCTTCCAAGGTATCTGAGGTATGGTTGCCCTCCGAGGTATGGATGTCCTCCGAGACATGGATGGATGCGTGGGCACGGGCAGAATCACATCATTCCCCTCTTCTTGAAAAGGATTTGTCCTCAAATCAAGATCATCACTTGGAGAAAAAGGAGTTAAATCAGTAATATTAAATGCAGCACTAACAATATACTCACATATTAAATTATGTTTGTAGGTATTCTCGTTAATCCGCTCCAAAACTTGAAAAAGTTCATCCATAGGTGGCATGAGCTTTGACTTCCTTTGTTTAGGAAGCATTTCCTTTCATAAGTGCAACCAAACCAATTCTCCTGGGTTAAACACTATTACAACAAAATCTAGAAATACATGCTCATTATGGTAAAAATTACACTTTTTAAAGTTAGCAAACAATATTTCCCAAATTTTCAAATTGCCACTAAGTAAAGCTCTCAACAATGCAGATAAAGTTCTATGCAATAAAGACATCTTTAAATAAGTATCTTTAAAATTCATGGTCAGCAATGATTTCTTATTCATAATTACTTTATTAACATCACCAAAGCTAAGATAAAAATTTATATTTTTCCTTTCTTGTCTTCCTTTTCCTTTCTCACTCACGGCCATCTCACCTTCCTCACTCTCGGCTTTTGTACCAAATTTCTCACTCTTGGTTTTATTAAAATTTTTGCACACAACCTGAGTATTAGAAGACTTACCTTGGACAGCAAGCTCACCTTTTCCCTCTTGATTGGATGGTGAAGCCGTTGGTGCCATACTTGCTTTTTCCTTGAGCTTTTCGGCTTCTCTCCTTTGTTGCATTTGTAATTGGTTTTTGTAAACCTCTTTAGGAGATAATGGTTCCAGCTTGACCTTCTTCCCTTTAAACCTGAAAATAATACTATTTTCTCGACCAATATAAGTAGCATCTTTATCAAATTGCCATGGCCTACCTAATAGTATATGTCCAGCAATCATGGGTACAATATCACATAAAACTACATCCTCGTATCTACCTATATTAAATTTTACTTTGGCTTGTTTGTTTACTTTCATCTCACCACTATCATTAAGCCATTGTAATCTATATGGTTTAGGATGTTTTATTGTTTTTAAGCCCAATTTATCAACTACAAGGTTACTTATTACATTAGTACAACTCCCACTATCTACAATCATGCTACAAATTTTACCTTATATTTCACAACGAGTGTGGAAGATGTTCTCTCGTTGAATTTCTTCTTCATCCTTGTAAACAGCAAGTACCCTCCTTGAGACCAAATTTAGCTCAACATTTAATGTATTTAATGGTTCGGCCTCATCGTCAAGTCCTTCATCTTCTTGTTCAATTTCAGCCTCACTAGCCTCACTTTCGGATTCCACCTCTCCATTACCCCTAATTACCATTATCCTTCTATTCGGGCATTGGCTAGCTATATGTCCTCTACCTTGGCACTTTAAACAAATAAATTCTCTTGAATTTTGAGGCTTAGGTTTAGATTTTACCGCACCTTTAATGGCTTGGGTAAATTTGGGTTTAAATTCTCTTCTCGGCCGGTTGGTAGCTTCTTCACCAAGTTTCGGCTTCAGCTTGCTTTCATAAGTGGAATTGTTTATCCAGCCACTTGAACTTGTCCTTCTACTACTAGAAACTCCTCCAAACCGTGTACTAACACCCCTCCTCTTGAATTGGTTCTCAAGCTTAATTGCTACATGCAACATCTCCTCCAATTCCAATTATTGTTGTAATTCAAGCTAGTTGGCAATGTCACGGTTTAACCCTCCAAGAAATCTTGCCATTGTTGCCTCCCTATCCTCCCTCATGCTCAACATCATCATGAGCATCTCCTTCTCTGTGTAATAATCCTCCACGGACCTAGTTCCTTGAGATAAAGATTGAAGCCTTTGATGCAGCAACCTATGGTAATGGGTGGCACAAACCATTTCCTCATGGCTCCTTTCATTTGACGCCATGTTGAGATTAAATCATCACCAACTATCCTTTGAGTATTTTGCTCATTGGTCCACCATTGGAGTGCATAATGTCCAAACGCCATTGCTGCCAATGTCACCTTCTTACCTTCCGAATAGTTGTGGTAGTCAAAATCATCTCCATTTTTTCTTCCCATTCCAAATAAGCTTCGGGATCACGTTTACCCATAAAAGGTGGGATGTTAACCTTGATATTTCCCAAATCATCATCTGTATCTTCCCTCCTATATCTTCCACGGCCAGCTCTATCTTGGGCAGCAAAAGTTTCGTCCATACCTTCCTCAAAGTCTCCACCGAATGGCTCCTCATCAAATTCCTCTCTCGGTCTCTCGCGACCTCCTCGTCCTCGGCCTCATCCCCCATGTAATCCTTGCCTATTTCTTGTATTCAGAATTCCTTGTGAGGCTTCTAGTCTTCCCACTCTTTGATTCACATGCTCAACTTGAGCACTAACCCATTGTATTGACTCCAAAATAGCTCTTATGTCCACTTGGTCTCCACTCCCGGTAGCTCGGCCATTGCCATGGAATGCTACGGACTCCTCCTCATTGATCCTCAAGGGTGGCTCTCCTCTCCCCATTCTCGATTCTGTCATGTTAGCATGATAATGCAATAGAAATAAAATAGGACCTTACATTTTCACTCCCTTGCATGTTTCACTCAGATGAGGACTCGACACTCGTGTTTGCACACTTGTTTCGACTTTTTCCCTCTTTTAAGCTCACACACTCTTGCCATTTTCCACTCAATGAGTTATCTCAAAGTTCTAATTAAAACACCCACAAAACAGTAATTAGATCACTAGTACGTTTAATTAAACTTATCAACAAACAGTAAGCAAAAAGTAGGCAATACCAAAAGAATCCAACAAATCCTAATTTTTTTTCTTTCTAGACAAGAAAACACAAAATAATGGGAAAACGTTGGAATTTTTGAAAACTGCACCAGATGGTAGTAGATTAGGAGTTCAAGAATAAAATTCCAGAAAAAGAAATTCAAATACGAACAAGAATCAAAGAGAACAAAAATATAGAATAGTTGTTGGTTGTTGTTCTTTGTAATTCAAGTTTTTGTATCAAATCCTTTAACTAATTTTAATCCAAATAATTTAAGCACCCAAAATCCAAATATCCAGCAGCAAAAATAATTCCCTAGAAGCTCAAATATTGAATAAATAATAATAAAAAAAAACCAGCAGCTTCAACAAATTTCCAGCAAACAAATCAAACTCGAACAAACCGAAATATTTTTTTATTTTTTTATATTATTCGGCTTCACCTCTTTCTTTTTTTTTTCACTCGCAGAACATAAACAACTGCAGTAGCAAGAATAATTACCAAAATTGCAATTCCAACTCCAAAACAAACACCAAACCCGTGACCTTCAAATAAACACAAATGTGCAATTTATTTTATTTTAATTTTTTTTAATGTTGCCGCAAACTCTTTTTTTTTTTTTTTTTTTTTTGAATATATGAATGCAAATATTTAAGACTAAAACAGCAAAGAAAAATCAACAAAAACCGAAATTAACAAGAACAATGATGAAAAACAACCAACAAACTAGCAAACAAAAATATGATAAAACTAGGAAATCCTAATTCAACTAGGAATGAAATTTTTTTTTTTTTAAATATGCAGAACGTGTATGGGATGGATGCAACCTTAACCTAATGCTAAAATTGCAGAATAACACATAAACAATAAAGCAAATAAAGATAGATCAAACCTGAACAAAATTTAGCTCTGATACCCAATGATACGAACCTAGGACGACCTGCTCCTAAACCCATATTATATTAGCCCGGATCTTAATTAAGTTCAAGTTCTAATGGAATTGACCTCAACCCCTGACCAACCTGTGGTTAAAAACCTTGGTATAATGTAGACGCCACAATAGGGGATGCAAAACCTATTGATAAGTCAAGCTAAAACAACCAATTCTCTAATGGTGTTTTAGGTGTTCTCAAAGAACAAAGAGATAATTAATCTCACAAGTATTTTCCGTATCAAATCAAAGTTGTATTCTTATTGAAAAATAAGCCTTTAAATAGGCTTTGAAAAAAACAAAATAAACCCTAAAAACCCTAGGACAAACCGGCCACACAATGAAGAGTTCTAGCTTGATTGAATCTTTCCTTTTCCTAATCTAATTAATTAATTCCCTTATTTTCAATTAGGAATTAATTAATTTACAAACAAAATAATAAAATAAAAACTTTCCTAAATTTATTTGTCCAGCAAATAAACAAATAAAAACCCAAAAAAGAGAAAGTCAATCACAAATTAGGTAACGAGTTGACTTTGACATCTAGGCTGAATTATGTCTTCAACCAAGCTAACTCATGACCGAGCTTGTCTTCCATCCAAGTTAGCTTGTGTCCGAACATGCTTTTCATCCGAGTTAGCTTGTGTTCGAACTACATAGTGTCAACTGGCCGAGATAGTTGATGTTGTCCAAGGGTCAGATGTTCGAGATAGGTGGACAAGAGTAAGATGCCCGAAATAGTTGAACAAGAGTCGGATGACCGAGATAGTTGATAGCCGAGGTGGAATATTGTCTGAGGTATGAATGTGCTGTTGATGTCCAAAGCAACTGGTGTTGTCCGAGACATGGATGACGCCAGTGTTGTCCGAGACATAGATGGACTGATGTTGTCGGAGGTAAAATGCTCCACGAGGTGTGGATGTCCTCCGACGTATGGATGCCCTCCGAGGTATCCGAGGTATGGTTGCCCTCCGAGGTATGGATGTCCTCCGAGAGATGGATGGATGTGTGGGCACGGGCAGAATCACATCAAGTATTGCATAACCAAATAATTCAAGGAGGGCGCACTACATCGAGGGTCCTTTTAGATAGATGACTCGTCGGGCCATCGGAGTGGGACTTCTTTGGCAAAAACAACTTGAATAACTTGGTTTTTCTGAAGAAGTCATCATTTTCTATCAGGAACACTATGTCATTTACAACCTCATTGTATTTTGGATGCTTGAAGGCCCTACTGACCTAAAGTGATTTAGAAAGATTCTTATTTATCGATGGTGATCGCTAATGGTATCCATAGCGTTGCTTCTTTTTCGGCCAAATCCAAATTTCATGAAATTTCTAGGAATGTGCAGAGCTAAGACCTACTATTTTTGAGTGGCAACAAATGAGAAAGGCATATAGTTTGATTTGATTCGAAAAACTATATGTATAAATATGAAAATAGAAAACTCTTTGAGATCACGTCACTATCTCTAGACAATGGATTTCTTCGACATGTGTGTATCCTGCTCTCATCTCAAAACCCAACCTCTAAAAAATAGCTGGCTTTCCCTTCATTTATTTATGCCCTTTGATTGAGTCCTTTTAAAAAACCCAACAGATCCGCCAAAGGGCATGTATAACTACCTCATAGATAGCAACCATAAGACACTGAATTAGCCTAGAAATGGATGCATCCTTTTGCTATCTCTCATGACCTTTTGGTCCCCAGTTTCATTGGGAAATTGGAAGGTCATAAACTGCCCTCTGTAGTTGAAAATGTGAAACAGTGCTAAAGTTACTTTTTAGAGAAGGATCACAAGCTCGAGTTAAGCTTTAGGGTTTAGGGTTTAGGGTTTTTAGGGGTTTAGGGTTTGGGGTTTGGGGTTTGGGGTTCAGGGTTCAGGGTTCAGGATTCAGGGTTTAGGGTTTAGGGTTTAAGGTTTTGGGTTAGGGTTTAGGGTTTAGGATTTATTCATACAGAAAATTATTTGTGAGGTTGAATTCTCTTTGTTCTCTTTGAACACCTAAAAGATCATTAGGGAATTAATGTTTTAGTTTGACTTATCAATAGGAGATCGATCACCTATTGTGGCATCTTCATTATACCAAGGTTTCTAATCATAGGTTTGTTAGGGGTTAAGATGACCATTTGAACTTGAACATAATTAGATCCGGTCTAATATAATACGGGTTTAGATGAAAGTCATCTTAGGTTCGTATCATTTGGTATCAGAGCCGAATTATGTTCAGGTTTGATCTATCTTTGTTTTCTTTATTTGTTTTGTGTTGATCTACAATTTTAGGGTTAGTTTAAGGTTGCATCTATCATCATACACATTCTGCATATAAAAAATAATAATGAAAAAAGAACTCATTCTTATTTAAATTAAGTTTTCCTAGTTTTACCATATTAAAACGAGATGGAGATGCTAATGATGAGGTTAAGCATGAATGAAGATAGAGTAGCAATCATGCCAAGGTTTTTAGGTGGTTTGAATCGTGAGATAGGCAATGAACTAGAATTGCAACAATATGTATAATTGGTGGAGATGTTGCACATGGCTATTAAATTTGAGCATTTAAAAGGAAGGGTGTAGGCTCATGGTTTGGGGGTGTTCCAAACAACGGAAGATCAAATCCAAGTGCTTGAAGAAGCAAGATAAAAATTGAAGCTAGGGGGAGAGAGCTCCAATCGGCCAGGGAAGGATGTAAAAGTCAAATCTGTCCAAGCACCAAATATTGAGGTAAAATCTGATCCTAAACCTCAAGATCTTATGAAATTGTTTGTTTTAAGTGCCAAGGACGAGGACACATCGCTAGCCAATGCCCCAATAGAAGATCATGATGTTAAAGGGTAATGGTGAGTTAGAATTGGAAAGTGAGGAAAGTGGAGATGAAACCGAAGAAGGAAAGGAAGACTTCGAGGAAGAAGCAGGGACCCTACATGCATCCAACGCCGAATTAAATTTGGTTTCAAGGAGAGTGTTAGCTATTTACGAGGATGAGGATCAAGTTCAAAGGGAAAACATCTTCCACACCCGATGTGAAATCCAAGGTAACATTTGTGGTACGATAAGTGATAGTGGAAGTTGTACAAATATAATTAACAGTGTGGTTGATAAATTAGGCTTAGCAATAATTAAACATCCCGAACCTTATAGATTACAATGGCTTAATAATAGTGGTGAAATGAAAGTAAATAGACAAGCCAAAGTAAAATTCAGCATAGATAAATATGTGGATGTTGTTTTGTGTGATGTTGTGCAAATGTATGCCGGACATATTCTATTAGTTAGGCCATGACAATTTGATAAAGATGCTATTCATTATGGCCGAGAGAATTGTATTGTTTTTAGACTTAGAAGTTAAAAAGTCAAGCTGGAACCATTAACTCCCAAGGAGGTGTACAGAGATCAACTACAAATACAACAAAAGAGGGAGGCCGAAAAGATCAACGAGAAATCAAGCATGGCATCCACAACTTCACAATCCATCTAATAAGGTAGGTCAGAGTTTGCTGTCCAAGGTAAGTGTTCCAAACCTAAACCTAAGGGGAAAGAAAGAGAGAAGGCAAGAGTGATAAAAGATGTGAAAAATCCAAGAGTGGAGTGAGAAAGGAAGAGAAACCCGAGAGTACAAGAAAGCAGGAAAAAATCGAGAGTGAGGGACAATCCGAGAGGAAGAAAGGAAAGAGAGAAAAAATAAAAAATTTTATCTTAGTTTTGGTGATGTTAATAAAGAAATTTTGAGTATGACATCATTGCTGTTTATGATTTATAAAGATGCTTATTTAAAGATGTTTTTCTTGTATAGAACTTTATTTAGATTGTTGAATGCTTTATTTCGTTGAAATTTGAAAATTTGGGAGGGATTATTTGCTAACTTTAAAATGAGTGACTTTTGTCGAAATGAGCTGATATTTTTAGGATTTATTATGATAGTGTTTGACCTAGGACATTGGGTTTGGTTGCACTTAAGAAATGAGAGGCTCTCACAACAACAAAAGTCAAAGCTTATGCCACGAAGGGATGGACTTTTTCACATCTTGGAATGGATCAATGAAAATGCTTACAAACTTGATTTGCAAGGTGAGTATAATTTGAGTGCTACATTTATTGTTGCTGGCATATTTCCTTTTGCTGCAGGTGATAATTTAGATATGAGGGCAAATCCTCTTCAAGAGGAGAGGAATGATGAGAATCTGCCTGTACCTGCACAACCAACAACCCGCTGGGGTGCTGACTCGATACAAATAAAGATCGGGCCGATCACTAGGGCTCAAACTAAAAGATTTAAGGACAACCTGGATGCTTTTATATAGGGAGTAATTAATTCTCAAAAAGGCTTGACAATACCTGAAGATCAATACCCATTTTAAGCATTCAAGTAATGAGCCTATTCTCTTTTCTTTATTCATATTTGTGAAAGTATAGAAACTGATCATTAATCCAAGAACATAATGTTCGGAGGACTGTTCTGACCAAACAAAGAATTGTTAGGAAAGTTGTTTTTTTTTTTTTTTCAAATCCAAATAATTATTTTTACTTTGTACAAAGTCATCGATTCAGCATTGGATAAAAAAGATAAAAAAAAATTGGGTGAAATATCCATTTTTCTAATTTTTAAAAATCAAATACAAATAACGGGTTCAAATCATTTTTTTATCGACATGAGTGTTTTATATTGGAAAAAAAATTCCAACACTTTGAAACCATTTATGGATTAACATATTCTATATTAACATAGTAGTAGAAAAAGTACCACGCTGCATTTAGACTTCAAATGATTTAGCTTTAACCCTATTAACAATCCCACATTATTGGTTGATAGAGAATTAAAGCAGATTTGCCAATGAATCACGAAATGTTGTGGTTCTTAAATATGATTTCTTAATTTATTCAGAAGTAATTCGTGGAATCGTGCACCTTTTTGAGCTATAACAAAAAAAAGTGCAGTTGGTTGGATCCAACCTATTCTTGAAACAAACAACGTGCACACACTCCCTTTCCAAAAAAAATCAATACACCAAAGATTACACTTAGATTTATTAGATTTGTTGCTAAAATATCGATATTAAACCCAAAACTTTCAGCAAATGGCCAATGACCCAAGGAAAGGAAAGAATCGGTTACATTTTTCATATGATCTCCTCTTTCTTATTCTTATAGATAGACTAATTATCTATATTTTTTTATTCTATTATTTTTCTAAATTTAATAGGAATAGGGTAAAAGTCAAAATATATGTATATATTGATTTATAGATGTAAATGGTTTTTTTTTTCAATAGGAAATTTCCAATAAGTGGAAATTTCCAATAAGAATGATACTTATTCGAATTAGGTACAAGGTCTTCTTTCAGCTGCGAAATAAAATTTATCATTTTTTGTAATACTTCCTAAAAAATGTCCCATTAGACTAAGAGAAGAAAGTGAGTTAATCAACTAATTAATTCCTCATCCTTAAACCAGTCTTTCCAGGGGTTGTTGTCACAACGAATATGGAATTGTAGGAGTGAAATCTTAATATAATTTGAAAAAACAAGAGTAGAAATTCCAAGGAAATAAAAAACAAAAACAAAAACACTTTTAAAATTAAACAAAGGGATTTGAAAATAAAAGCACTAATGCCACAACCAGTCCATAAATTGTTAAAGCTTCCATAAAAGCCAGACTAAGCAATAAAGTACCTTGTATTTTTCCCTCTACTTCTGGTTGTCTGGCAATCCCTTTCATAGCTTGGCCCGTGGCAGTACCTTGCCCAACCCAGGTCCAATAGAAGCAAGCCGGACAGCCAATCTAGCAATAATAACAGAAGTGGACTCATGGTAAATTCCTCGCAAAAAAAAAAATTAAAATAAAATAAAGAAATAGTTAATGATATAATTAACTAATGAATTATGGCTTACTTATTCTATCACTAAGATTTATCCATTCAAAGTCACTAAAAACCACGAATTGAAATATTAATATTCTTGAAGTAACAAAATTGCTTTGATATTTTCCTATCCACGTAATTTTTGTTAATTCGTATGACTTTTGTTCGGCCAGTTTGTTCTTTTTTATTTTTTTTCCGAACCATTCTTCGAATTCTTTGTTCCTTTTTGTGATTTAAATTCATTCAATATTCAAAAAAATTACAGTCAAAATGGAAGGACTTATATTGGAATCCCTATCGAAATTCATAACATAATAGTAAGGCAAATTAAATATATCTGTAATTCATATATACCTAGTTAATATCAAATATCACATACACATCTCTTTCCCCCATAACATAAACCAACTATTCGTATCTTAGATTCAGTTGGATTCTAGAATCATTCTTCGAAACATACATAAGAATTGTCTTACAACGATTAGATGACATACATCTAGTTCGACCCCCCCGTCCTCCTCTAACGAACCCATTTTTTTATAAATATCCTTTTTGTAAACCCTTATCTTCTATTTTTATTTATCATTATCCCCTATGAGTACAATCAATCTAACTAACAAATTTGTTAGACATAATCAATGCATAGAAATACCAGGATTGAGTTGATCAAAGTTCATGTAATTTATTATTTAATAATTTTTTTGGTCAATCGGTGAATTAAATGAACAAAACAATATCAATAGAAAGGGAGTATTCATTGAAGGGTGGTATAAATCGGCCAAACAGGAATTTGAGTAAAAATATCTTTTAGATCTCTTTCCTTTTTTTTTTTTTAACAATTCCTTAACTTAATATCATAATATTCTTTTTACTACTACGCTAGTTTGTATATACTTTATATTTATTTTGATCTTATTTGTATATTTTTCCTCCTTAAGTCTAAGTGGATTACTTTGAGACACGTAAACATGCCGTTAGGCTAAGCTAAAAAACTAATCAATGATGACCTTCAATGGATTCACCTATATAAGCCGCAACTAAGGTTGCAAAAATAAGAGCTTGAATGCCACTTGTAAATAATCCAAGGAACACGACAGGGATAGGAACTACTAAAGGTACTAAAGAAACAAGAACAACAACTACTAATTCATCGGCTAATATATTTCCAAAAAGTCAAAAACTAAGCAATAAGGGTTTTGTGAAATCTTCTAAGATGTTAATAAGCAAAAGGATTGGGGTTGGTTAAATGTATTTATCGAAATAACCTAATCCCTTTTTTGAAATGCCCACATAGAAATATGCTACTGTCGTGAGTAAAGCAAAAGCAACAGTAGTACTTATATCATTTATGTGCGCGGCTAACTCCCCATGAGGTAATTGTATGATTTACCAGGGTAAAAGAGCCCTTGACCAATTCAAAACAAAAATAAGTAAAAACATAGTCCTAATAAATGGAACCCAGGGACCATATTCTTCTCCATTCTGCGTTTTGCTCATGTCTTGAATGAATTCAAGGACATATTCAAAGAAATTCTTACTGTCAGTCGAAATGGTTTGTGGATTACAATTAGCTATAATGGTTGAACCTAATAAGATAGCAATTAAAACCCAAGAAATAACAAGTACTTGGCCATAGACTTGGAAACTTCCAGTTTGCCAATAGAAATGTTAGCCTACTTCCACACCGGATAGATCGTATGACTCTTTTAGTGTGTTGATGGAACATAATAAAACATTCATATTAACCTCTAAAAGAAATAGAACTTTCAAAGGAATTATTTTGATTCAACCATCTCATTTTCGATTTGCATACTTGCATTGGATATTTTGAACACCTACTAATCGCATAATATCCTCGGTTATTTTTATCTATTTTATGTAAGTCATAAATAGTAACCGATTCAATAAATCTATTCTATGGAGCTCCAAAAATAATTTACTTATCTTATTATTCATCAAGAATTTCGTATATAGCTAGAATGGCCCTCACAAATAGCAAATACTAATTTGTTAAGAATTAATCGAATTTAAGCTATAGTGTCATCATTTGTCATAATTGAAATATTTGCTAGATCTAGGTCATAATTTGTATCGATTAAACAAATCATTGGAATGCCCAAAGTCATACATTCGCAAAGAGCTGTAGATTCTTCTTGTTAATAAACAATTAGTACAATATCGAGCAATCTAGTCATATATTTAATCCCACCGAGATAGGTTTGCAAGTGAGATAATTGTCTCTTCAACACAATTGCATCCCTTTTCGGAAGATGATTGAGTCTCCCCATCTTTTATTCCGTTCTAAAGTCCCTGAATTTATGAAGTCTTAAGTCCCTTTATTGCAGCTTGTGCTACTGAATCCGCTATTTTATTTTTGGTACCAACAATTAAGAATTGTTTTCCCCTACTTGCTGCATTAAAAACTAAATCATAAGCTTCTGCCAAAAACCAAGCAATTCTGGTAAGATTTATAATATGAGGATTTCATTTCCTAGTACCATGACCAAAATGAACTCCCGCTCCCATCATCTCTTCCAACTTGATGCTCCAATATCTTCTTGTCATAAAGAAAAAAAAAAAGAACCTTAAATAGAAATAAATAATTGTTCCAACGAAACCTTCTCTTCTACTGAAGATTCGCCATTGATGCATAATCCAAACCATTCATTTCTTTCTATTTGTTATTATCTTTATTTCTATTACGAAATTAAACTACCACAACACAAATAGAAAAAAGGATGACTTTGCTTTTAAGAATCATTAAATCCTAGAGACGATTGTTCTGATATATCATGTAAATTCTTTGAAATGCAAAAATCAAATAATTCTCTGTGGTCGAACAAAATGTCTTTCATTTCCCACTCGAATAGATTCTTCTTTTTCATTTACAAAGGAATGTTGTGTTGTTTCCTTGAACAGTGCACTAATCTTTTAAATTTGATCCCAATGGGTATCGTCCCCCTAGAACAACATTCTCTTTTATACCTTTCAACCAATCGATATGACCACATAGAGCAGCTTTTGCTAAAATGCGAGCGGTTTCTTGAAAACTCGCTTCGGATATGAAACTTTTAGTATTTAAACATGTGCCACGGTCCGCAGCTAGCCAAAATGTAGGTCCCTCGTGATGAATACCGCAGCAATCGGTGGTTATCCAACCCTTGGCTCCTCGCTGCAAGCGCGAATTGCTGTCTTGGCCTTATAGAGACCCCAGTGGCCTGCCGGTGCGGCGTCTTCGACCTTACCTAGCGGGGCTACCCACTGAGTTTAAGCATATCAATAAGCAAAGGAAAAGAAACTTACAAGGATTCCCCTAGTAACCAGCACCCTCGGTGTTTCAATTGTAGTCTGATGAAGCATCGTCAGGGCGGACCAGGCTCAAGTCCCCTAGAAGGGGTCACCTGAGAGGGTGAGAGCCCCGTCGTGCCTGGACCCTTTCGGACCATGAGGCGCTATCGGCGAGTTGGATTGTTTGGGAATGCAGCCTAAATAGGGCAGTAAATTTGTTCCAAAGCTAAATGTGGGCGAGGGAAAGATGAAAAAGACTTTGAAAACAAAGTCAAAGAGTGCTTGAAATTGTCGGGAGGGGACCGAATGGGGGCCGATAATGCACCTCACTCGAATGCGAAACAGTGAGAGCCGGTCTGCCGATCAACTGAGGGCACAGACTGATGCAAATTACGATGGTGGCCCAAGCCCGGGCTATAGAAATGCCAATGAAGACGTTATCACCGTGATCATGGTTGGCATTGTGCACTATCACGGGGTGCTTCGGCACCTGCACGCTCCTGGCGTTGACCTATGGGCTCCCCATTTGGCATCTCTTGAAACACGGAGGAGTCTGACATGTGTGTGAGTCAATAAGCCAGTAAACCTGTAAGGCATAAGGAAGCTGAATGGTGGTATCCCCACACGGGTTGCACTAGGTCAGTTGACCCATTTACAAGTGAAATAGGTCAAGAATGATGCAACTGGAGGTTGAAGATGGGTAGCCTATGGGTCCTCTGGTCGGGTTTTAGGCATATAGGTTGTACCCTATAGTTTTACTGGATTTTATTTAGTTCGGCCCATGTTAAAGCTCAGCACATGTCTAACTAGGTTGGTATTTCAGCCTAGGTGCAATGAGGCTGGTGTTTCAGCCCGGGTGCAAGGCCTAATACCAAAAGCTTAACCTGTAAGATATTGGTCCAAAAGAGAAGAATTGGGGTGCCACATATCGTGTAGTGGCAAAGCTACATGTGATTGTCAGTGACATCAGATGGTGATGTGGTCATTACACATCATCAGTAATGCCATCGACATTCCAGTATGCTACATCATCATGACATGACACTATGGTGCCACATTAGCATAATACCAAGTCAGCATGACATCAGTGATTATGTCAGTGATGATGTATGCTGTACGGAATTATTTGGCCATATATAGCAATTTTATGGTGTATACAGTAATTCTGTGGGGTACACAACAATTATTTAGATGCATAAAACATTTTGTGGGTGTATAAAGAAAAATTTAGAAAAATCATGTCATTGTATTTTCCTATTAGAAATTGGTTTTAATTAGTTTGTTAGGGTTTAGAACAACAACTATTGATTTTTGTTTTGTGATTATATAGAAATGACAAGTGGATTAGATTATGTGACTTCTGATACGAGGTCACATTGTGCATGCTACACAAGTGCCAACTCCAACTTTTGTGGTCCAAATGCTTATTCCTACATTGATTGCTATACCTACAAATCATGCTGAGCCACCAGAGAAATTTAATGTAGCAATTTCAAGAGATGGCAACAAAAGAGGCTATTTTACTTGACAACCATGAACCTTGCGAGGTTTTTGACTAAAGACGAACCTCCAAATAATGAACAGAGTGATAGAGAAACATCCATGGTGGTGGATACATGGAAGCATTTCGATCACTTGTGTCAGAATTATATCTTGAATGGCTTATCATATGCTTTGTATAGGATGCATTGTAGCACAAAAACAATAAAAGAGATGTGGAAACTTAGACCACAAATATAAAATTGATGTGATTCCGCCCAAGCCTGCTCCACCGATAACCCGCTGGGGTGCTAACTCGACACGGATGAAGACTAGGCCAATCACAAGAGCTCAAATTAAGAGATTTAAGGGCAACCTGGGAGTATTTATACAGAGGGTAATCAATCTCAATAGAGCTTGTCCATACTTGAAGATACAAAGCTTATTCGAAGCATCCAAGTGGTGGAAGTCGATATGGACCCGGGTGACGGTTTTGGTACATTTTTTAAGTCCGGGAAGCATGAAATGGTTCCAATGCTTTATGGGTTCAATACATATTCCTAATAGGTCATGGAATCAAGTTAAAGCAGCCTCAAATGCAATCAAAAAGGGCTTGTACGGACAGCATCAACAATTTGGCCGAATTTGCTGTATTGGTTCCTGGCTTTACTGTATTTTACTGTATTAGCCTTTTCTTATTTTTCCAAGCATGGGCAACGTGTGGGACTTCATATTCAGCTTATTTGGCATCCTAAAAAGAATCTAGAAGCTGATTTGAAACTCAAAGAGGTCAAAGATTGATCAAAGTCAACTTGATCAAAAGGCTAGCATTTTTAGTTCCTAATTTGTTTTTACCATTACTTTTTGTCTTTTATTTATTTATTTTCTGGACAAATAGCTTTAGGAAGGTTTTTATTTTATTCTTTCGGTTGTAAATTAATTAGTTCCTAATTTAATATAAAGGAATTAATTAATCAAACTTAGATTAGGAAAGGAAGTATAGTTTCGGCCAACTAGGTTTCTTTATGTGTGGTGGCGGTTTTCTTTATGTTCTAGGGTTTTATTTCGTGGCTTTGTAGCCTATTTAAAGGCTTATTTTTCAGTAAGAATAAAACTTTGATTTTGATTGAGAAAATACTTGTGAGATTAATTATCTCTTTGTTCTTTGAGAACACCTAAAACACCATTAGAGAATTGGTTGTTTTAGCTTGACTTATCAATAGGTTTTCCATCCCCTATTGTGGCGTCTACATTATACCAAGGTTTCTAACCACGGGTTGGTTAGGGGTTGAGGTCCATTCCATTAGAACTTGAACTTAATTAAGATCCGGGCTAATATAATACGGGTTTAGGAGCAGGTCGTCCTAGGTTCTTATCTTTTGGTATTAGAGCTAAATTTTGTTCAGGTTTGATCTATCTTTATTTGCTTTATTTGTTTTTGTGTTATTCTGCAATTTTAGCATTCGGTTAAGGTTGCATCTATCCCATACACGTTCAGCATCTCTTTAAAAATAAAAAAAATAAAAAACAAAAACTCATTCCTAGTTGAATTAGGTTTCCTTGTTTTACCATATCTTTGTTTCCTTGTTTGTTGGTTGATTTTTCATATTTGTTCTTGGTAATTTTTTGTTTTTGTTGATTTTCCTTTGCTTTTTTAGTCTTAAATATTTGCATTCATATATTCAAAAAAAAACAAAAAAAAAAAAAAGAAGTTTGTGGCAACATTTTAAAAAAAAAAAATGCACATTTTGTTTATTTGGAGGTCACGGGTTTGGTGTTTGTTTTGGAGTTGGAATTGCAATTTTGGTAATTATTCTTGCTACTGCAGTTGTTTATGTTCTGTGAGTGAAAAAAAAAAAAGAAAAAACAAAAAAAGAGGTAAAGCCGAATATAAAAAAAATAAATAAATAAAAAGAAGAAAAAATATTTTGGTTTGTTGGAGTTTGATTTGTTTGCTGGAAATTTGTTGGAGCTGCTGGTTTTTTATTATTTATTCAATATTTGAGTTGCTGGAGAATTATTTTTTGCTGCTGGATATTTGGATTTTGGGTGTTTAAATTTTTTGGATTAAAATTAGTTAAAGGAATTGATACAAAACTTGAATTACAAGAACAACAACCAACAACTTTTCTATATTTTTGTTCTCTTTGATTCTTGTTCGTATTTGAATTTCTTTTTCTGGAATTTTATTCTTGAACTCATAATCTACTACCATCTGGTGCAGTTTTCAAAATTTCAACGTTTTCCCATTATTTTGTGTTTTCTTGTCTAGAAAGCCGAAAAATTAGGATTTGTTGGATTCTTTCGGTATTGCCTACTTTTTGCTACTGTTTTGTTGATAAGTTTAATTAAAACATACTAGTGATCTAATTGCTGTTTTGTGGGTGTTTTAATTAGAACTTTGAGATAATTCATTGAGTGGAAAAAGGCAAGAGTGTGTGAGCTTAAAAGAGGGTAAAAAGCCGAAACAAGTGTGCAAACACGAGTGTCGAGTCTTCATTTGAGTGAAACACGTAAGGGAGTGAAATTGGTAAGGTCCTATTTTATTTCTATTGCATTATTATACTAACATGACAGAATCAAGAATGAGGAGAGGAGATCCACCTTTGAGGATCAATGAGGAGGAATCCGTAGCATTCCATGGCAATGCCCGAGCTACCGGGAGTGGAGACCAAGTGGACATGAGAGCTGTTTTGGAGTCAATATAGCGGGTTAGTGCTCAAGTTGAGCATGTGAATCAAAGGATGGGAAGCCTAGAAGTTTCCCAAGGAATTCCGAACATAAGAAATAGGCAATAATTCCATGGAGGACGAGGAGGTCGCAAGAGACCGAGAGAGGAATTTGATGAGGAGCCATTTGGTGGAGACTTTGAGGAAGGTATGAACAAAAATTTTGCTGTCCAAGATAGAGCTGGCCATGGAAGATATAGGAGAGAAGAAACAGATGACAATCTTGGCAATATCAAGATCAACATCCCACCATTCATGGGAAAAAGTGACCCCGAAGCATATTTGGAGTGGGAAGAAAAAATGGAGATGATATTTGACTGCCATAATTATTCGGAGGCTAGGAAGGTGAAATTGGCAGCAATGGAGTTTGGCCATTATGCACTCCAATGGTCGACCAATGAGCAAAACACCCGAAGGAGAGTTGGTGATGACTTGATTACTACATGGCGACAAATGAAAGGAGCCACGAGGAAGCGATTCGTACCATCACACTATCATAGGTTGCTGCATCAAAGACTTCAATCTTTATCTCAAGGACATGGATCCGTGGAGGATTATTACAAGGAGATGGAGATGCTTATGATGAGATTGAACTTGAATGAAGATAGGGAAGTAACCATGGCAAGGTTTCTTGGTGGTTTTAATCGTCAAATAGCCAATCAACTAGAATTGCAACAATATGTGGAATTGGAGGAGATGTTGCATGTGGCTATTAAATTAGAGCATCAATTCAAGAGGAGGGGTGTAAGATCATGGTTTGGAGGTGTTTCCAACAGTGCAAGGTCCAATTCAAGTGGCTGGAGGAACAATCCCATCTATGAAAGCAAGCCAAAGCCGAAAGTCAAAGAAGAAAGTTCAAACTAGCCAAGGAAGGAGACTAGAATCAAATCTGTCCAAGCACCAAAGAATGAGGTAAAATTAGATCCTAAACCTTCTAGAACTCATGATGTTGTGTGTTTTAAATGCCAGGGAGGAGGACACATTGGTAACCAATGCCCGAATAGAAGAATCATGGTGTTAAAGGGCAATGACGAGCTAGAATCGGAAAGTGAAGAAAGTGAGGATGAAGCCAAGCAAGAGGAGGAGGACTTGGAGGATGAACCCGAAACCTTGCAAGCATCCAATGCTGAATTAAACTTGCTTTCTAGGAGATTACTTGCTGCATACAAAGATGAGGATGAAATTCAAAGAGAGAACATCTTCCACACCCGATGTGAAATTCAAGGTAAGATTTGTAGTATGATTATTGATAGTGGAAGTTGTACAAATGTAATTAGTAACATTGTAGTAGATAAATTAGGCTTAATAACTATTAAACATCCAGAACCTTATAGATTACAATGGCTTAATGATAGTGGTGAAATAAAAGTGAATAAACAAGCCAAAGTAAAATTTAATATAGGTAGATATGAGGATGTAGTTTTATGTGATATTGTTCCCATGATTGCTGGACATATTCTATTAGGTAGACCATGGCAATTTGATAAAGATGCTACTCATTTTGGTCGAGAAAATAGTATTTTTTTCAGGTTTAAAGGGAAGAAGGTCAAGCTGGAACCATTATCTTCTAAAGAGGTTTACAAAGACCAATTATAAATGCAACAAAGGAGAGAAGCCGAAAAGCTCAAGGAAAAACCAAGTATGGCACCAACGGCTTCACCATTCTTTCAATAAGGTAAGAATGAGGTTGCTGATCAATGTAAGGTTTCTAAGACTCATATTGAGTGGAAAGATCAAGGAAAAACTGAAAGAGAGGGAAAAGAAAGTGGCAAACCCGAGAGCATGGAGAAGGAAGGGAAATCCGAAGGTTTGCGCCAATCCGAGAGAGAAAAAGAAAAAGAAAGAAAAGAAAGGTCATGTAGCAACTTTTATTTGAGTTTAGGGGATATTAATAAGGTTATTGAGTGTAAGAAACCTTTGCTGGTCATGATTTATAAAGAAAATTATTTTAATGATCAAACTAACTTTGAAGAACTTGAATTGCCAAGTTCAATGATTTCTCTTTTGAAGGAATTTGGAGATGTCTTCCCAAATGAAATTCCAAGTGGACTACCATCCAATCAAGAGGGAAAAGGTGAGCTTGCTGTCCAAGGTAAGTCTTCTAATACTCAGGTTGTGTGGAAAAATTTTAATAAAACCAAGAGTGAGAAATTTGGTGCAAAAGCCGAGAGTGAGGAAGGTGAGATGGCCGTGAGTGAGAAAGGAAAAGGAAGACAAGAAAGGAAAAATATAAATTTTTATCTTAGCTTTGGTGATGTTAATAAAGTAATTATGAATAAGAAATCATTGCTGACCATGAATTTTAAGGATACTTATTTAAAGATGTCTTCATTGAATAGAACTTTATCTGCATTGTCAAGAGCTTTACTTAGTGGCAATTTGAAAATTTAGGAAATATTGTTTGCTAACTTTAAAAAGTGTAATTTTTACCAAAATGAGCATGTATTTCTAGATTTTACTGTAATAGTGTTTGACCCAGGAGAATTGGTTTTGTTGCACTTACGAAAGGAAAGGTTTCCTAATCAAAGAAGTCAAAGCTCATGCCGCCTATGGATGGACCTTTTCAAGTTTTAGAGCCGAATAACAAGAATTCCTACAAGCTTGATTTACCGGGTGAGTATAACATGAGTGCTGCATTTAATGCTGCCGATTTACCACCTTTTGCTGCAGGTGATGATCTTGATTTGAGGACAAATCCTTTTCAAGAGGAGGGGAATGATGTGATTCCACCCGAGCCCGCTCCATCGATAACCCGCTGGGGTGCTAACTCGACACGGATGAAGACTAGGCCAATCACAAGAGCTCAAATTAAAAGATTTAAGGGCAACCTGGGAGTATTTATACAGAGGGTAATCAATCTCAACAGAGCTTGTCCATACTTGAAGATACAAAGCCTATTCGAAGCATCCAAGTGGTGGAAGCCGATATGGACATGGGTGACAGTTTTGGTACATTTTTGGAGTCCGGGAAGCATGAAATGGTTCCAATGCTTTATGGGTTCAATACATATGCCTAAGAGGTCATGGAAGCAAGTTAAAGCAGCCTCAAATGCAATCAAAAAGGGCTTGTATGGACAGCATCAACAATTTGGCCGAATTTGCTGTATTGGTTGCTGGCTTTACTGTATTTTATTGTATTATCCTTTTCTTATTTTTCCAAGCATGGGAAACGTGTGGGACTTCATATTCCGCTTATTTGGCATTCTAGAAAGAATCTAGAAGCTGATTTGAAGCTCAAAGAGGTCAAAGATTGATCAAAGTCAACTTGATCAAAAGGCTAGCATTTTTAGTTTCCTAATTTGTTTTTACTTTTTGTTTTAGGAAACTACTATTACTTGTTGTCTTTTATTTATTTATTTTCTGGACAAATAACTTTACGAAAGTTTTTATTTTATTCTTTCGATTGTAAATTAATTAATTCCTAATTTAATATAAAGGAATTAATTAATCAAACTTAGATTAGGAAAGGAAGTATAGTTTCGGCCAACTAGGTTTCTTTATGTGTGGTGGCTGGTTTTCTTTATGTTCTAGGGTTTTATTTCATGGCTTTGTAGCCTATTTAAAGGCTTATTTTTCAATAAGAATAAAACTTTGATTTTGATTTAGAAAATACTTGTGAGATTAATTATCTCTTTGTTCTTTGAGAACACCTAAAACACCATTAGAGAATTGGTTGTTTTAGCTTGACTTATCAATAGGTTTTCCATCCCCTATTGTGGCGTCTACATTATACCAAGGTTTCTAACCACAGGTTGGTTAGGGGTTGAGGTCCATTCCATTAGAACTTGAACTTAATTAAGATCCGAGCTAATATAATACGGGTTTAGGAGCAGGTCGTCCTAGGTTTGTATCAAAAATAGAGTATGTTGGCGCCAAAAAGTTTGTAGTAAGTTGGTTCTTGGAATTTCAAATGGTGTATTCAAAGCCTCTCGTGAGTCAAGTACATGAATTTAGGTGATTATTTAAGATATTCATTTTGAAGGGATGATAATTAGTGAAGTCTTTCAAGTAGCATCTATAATTGCGAATCTACTGCCTAGTTGGAAAGACTTCAAGAATATTTTAGACATAAGATGAAGGAAATGGATGTGGAAACTCTTGTTGGAAAACTTCATATTGAAGATGACAAAAGAAAATTTAACAAAAGATTTTCGCAGGCCGAGATCAAGGCCAATATTGGAGAGCATAGTTAAAGTTCCAACAATAAGAAGAGGATTGGAAAATATGCCACGGATTCTAAGCTACGACCTAAATCAGGGATCTCCAAAAAGGATAAGTTTCAAGGTAAATGCTTCAATTGTGATAAGATGAGTCATAGAGTGGTGGACTATAGGCTGCCAAAAAAGAAGAAAAATAAAGAAGCATAGATGGTGGAGCAAATCACTCAAGACATTGATGATATAGATCTCAATGCTATTGTCTGTAAAATGAACTTGGTGGGATCAAACCCTAAAGAGTGGTGGATTGATACTAATACGACCCACCACATATGTTCAAATAAGAGCTTGTTCACTTATTTTGAACAAAGTAAAAATGGGAAGAAGTTGTTCTTGGGGAATTTTTCCATGTCTAAAGTACAAGGGGAGGGCAAGTAGTCCTAAAAATGACCTCTGGAAAGAATTTAACTCTAAACAATGTGCTATATGTTTCGGACATTCGCAAGAATCTGGTGTCTGGATTGCTTCTAAGTAAGCATGGTTTTAGTTTGGTGTTTGAATCCAATAAGGTTGTGGGGAAAGGCTATGTAGTCAGTGGTTTGTTTAAACAAAATGTAATGATTATAGAGCCTAATGAGATTAATAAAGCTAGTACTTCTTCCGCTTACTTGCTTGAGTCTTCCAATTTGTGGCAGGGTAGAATAGGTTATGTTAATTATAATTCTATGCGGAGATTAATTAACTTGAATCATATTCCCAAATTTGGAATTGATTCCAAATATAAATATGAAATGTGTGTAGAGGTAAAAACAATGAGGTTATTATATCAAACGATTTAAACAAATACCGAACCCTTGGTTTTAATCCATAGTGATATATGTAACTTGAAATTCGCACCAACTATAGGAGACAATAAGTATTTTATCACCTTTATCAATGATAGCATGAAATACTACTATGTATACTTGCTTAATAGTAAGGATGAGGCAGTAGAGAAGTTTATTCTCCATAAAACTGAAGTTGAGTATCAATTCAACAAAAATATTAAAGTAATAAGAAGTTATCATGGTGGTGAGTATGTAACTCCATTTGTTGAGTATTGCCCTCAACATAGTATTAGACATGAAGTTACTCTACCATATTCACCACAGTCAAATGGTGTTGCTGAACGAAAAAATCATACCTTGAAAGATATGATGAATAAAATTCTGATAAGTTCTGAATTATCTCAGAACTTATGGGGGAAAGCCCTTTTTTTAGAGAGCTACCTTTTGAATAAGGTTCCCTAGAAGAATCAAGTGAAGACGCCCTATGAGCTTTGGAGAGGAAGACAACCTTCCTATAAATATTTATAAGTGTGGAGGCGTCTAGCCAAAGTAGTGGTACCCACTCCTTAGAAAGTGAAAATAGGTTGAAAAACAATTGATTCCATCTTATAAGTTATGCTCAAATTAGTAGTGCATATTGGATTCCTGTGTATAAATCTAAAATTCTTGATATACATAATAACACGATAATGGAATCGAGAAATGCAATATTTTTCAAGCATATTTTCCCATATAAGTTTGAAAAAGGACCGAGTTCGTCTGAATGAAGATATGTTGCTATAAATGAAGACAATCATGATAATGATCCAGAATAGGAGACTCAAGTTAAAACCAAGGTTGAGATTAGACAAAACAAGAAAGTAAGAATGGAAAAATATTTTGGTCTCGATTTTCTTACTTACATGCTAGAAAGTGAACCTTAGAGCTTTCAAGAAGCTATAAACTCTCCTGAAGGGAATTTATGGAAAGAAGCCATAAAAAGTGAGATTGATTTCATCTTGCAGAATTACACTTAGGAGTTAGTAGCTTTTCCTCCAGGTTATAAACCTTTATGAATATGATTTTTTAAAGAAATATAGAACCATACTACTGCTATGTAAAGATCAAAACACCTAACATTCAATGATTGCTAAAAATGCCCATAAATTATTAGTCAATATGTCATTTGATTAAATTAACTATCTAACAAAATATATTATATCTTAACACAACATACCTTGTACAATATGGAAAAAACCATAGATGACATTGTCTTGCATGTTGCCATCTACTCAATATATTAATCATTCTTTCATAAGGATTTGCATGACCAATTGGTGCAATGATAGCGGGATAAACAAAACAATAATTCTCTTCAGCTTGTGTATCCATCACATTTAAAGTTAAGTTACCTTTTGTAAAACAAAATGCACTAAGAAGATAATTCATGTGTAACAAAACTCAGTCATATCATTCTTCAATAAGCACAAATCTTGTTTATACCCCACAGTTCCTTCAATCATACGAAATGTCCATAAATGATCACTTTTGATATCCTCGATCTGATGTAACAACTCGCAGATTGATGGGATAACTATTGATAAGGCAGCATGATCACCACATTGAACATCCTCAGCATGTTTTTTCTTCAATCTTCCCTACAAATATCAACAACAAAATTATTAATCGCACATACATATAAATTATCATATACAGTTGCATTGAATGGTACCACATCCAATGGTAAGATAACAACAAAATATCTAGACCATGCAATAAATGCCTCTTCTGCATCACTACCACGTCTAATATCATATGATGATATCGGTACAAGGGCAAATCCATCAATCACCTCATCAGCAGTGACTTTCAAATTTCGTTCACCTAGCATAACACCATGACACCCATCCGATGAGATAGAAAGAACCAAAGTACCACGTACTACTATATTTTCAACACTGTAATGTGTAAGAATGCGTTTAAAACCCTGCATTAGAAACAAAATTAGAATAACTAATTATTATAGAAATATATATATTTATATACTTCTCATAGCAACAATGATAACAAAATTAAACATAATCATAACAAAATGAATAAAAATATTACTTTTTAGACATATATATTAATGCTAAATATAAATATAAATTTTTTTTTTTAATAATACCTCTAAAGATGTCATAGTTGACAGATAAATAGGTGGAGCATCAAGCCTAACAGTAGACGAGGATCCTAGATTGGCAACATCTTTATCATGTACTGCACGATCTCCATGTGGTAACCAAGTATGTGTATGAGAATGCAGTGCCTCTCCATGTGAAGATTGTTGTGCAGGTGTATGAAGTTAAGAATGTAGGTTAATACCATACGCAGATACTAACTCAATAATCTTTTCAATGTTGCCTTTCTTTTGAATGATCCCCAAAAGACCACTAACAATAAGTGTTAGCTTGGTAATTCTCTCACTCTCCTCCGACTTATCCTTTTTTTGTGAACTTTGCTTAGGTGTGTGAAAAAAATTAGTCATTGTATAGTCTTTGCCTATATCTCTAAGCTAATGTTCATATTAATCGGTCCCCAAAGCCTGTATAAGTATATCATCTAAAGTGAAGACTCAACTTCTCCTTCCTTTGCCTTCTTCCTTAGGATATTCTACAATATATATTAAATGATTAAATAATTAGAAAATTACAATATTTAACTAAATATTAATATATTGTGCATGGCAACAATAAAATAAATTTAAGCATAATTAAGTGAATGAATAAAAATATAAAATTGAAAGCTAAACTAAAATATCTATGTTTCAATCATAACAATATATAGTGGTAAAAAATAATTAAACTATGCTTAGATTACATGAATATTTAGTTACAATATTTAACTAAAAATTAATATATTTTGCATGGCAACAATAATAATAAAATTGATCATAATTATGTAAATCAATTTAAAAACTAAACAAAAATATCCATAGTTCAAAATATATAAACTATAAAATTAATCATATTTGATAAAAGGTAATAGTTAACATTACAATTATACATTTTTATGTAAATAAAAATACTCACAATTTTTTTCCCACCAAAAAGTATGTTTCTTCATTTGCATATTTTCCATATTTCCCCATTCATGTCCATGTCCATAGATCCTCACATTCTATGTATTCTCGGGTGCCTATTTTAATTTATTGTAAACGTTCCGTGTAAATATTAATAATACCATGTGATTAAAATAAAAAAATGCATATATTGTTAAATGGATGTAAAAATAGAAAACTTACCATAGATTTTTTCAATCTTTCATATCCCAGTGCAACCATTCTATGGGGATGCTTGTTCAATTTTCTTCTTTTAGATTGTTGCTTACTTAGTTTCTGCAAAATTATAACCACACATACATATTAGAAAATTAAATAACTAATTTTTAAGTAAATAATTAAGTATATTTTTAAGTAATTAATGACACAACAATTATATAAGTAATTTTACTTTTGTGCATTTGATAAATACTTCTAAATATATGTTGAACTCTTCTGTCAATCTCTGTTTTAGAAATCCATTCAACATCTCTTGGACTATGAATTGATGCATTTCGGGTGGATGCCTAAATACTTCGGGTGTCTCAAAATATGGTCGAACATATTTTGTATGAAAGGCACAACCAACTTTGGAATACTATACAAGCTTGGCAACATGTGTGAGTTAATTGGCTATTGTGATAGTGATTAGGCAAGTAGCTTGGAAGATATGAAGAGTACCTTTGGTTACTTGTTTATGTTTGATTTAGGTCCATTTTCATGGGCTCACACAAGCAAGGAAACACGGCACAATCAACAATAGAACCTGAATACATCTCCGCATCACAGCATCAAATCAAGCAATTTGGTTAAGGAAATTACTTAATAAATTAGGTTGCAAGCAAAAAAATGCAACCACCATTTATTGTGATAACACTTCAGCATTGCCAACATCAAAAATCTAGTACAACATAGAAGAACCAAGCACATCCCTGTGAAGTACCATAGTATCGGAGAGGCTGAAAGAAACAAATAAACCAATTTAGTGCATTGTACCACTCAAGACTAGCTAGCCGACATTCTTACAAAACCATTGCCAAAAGATAGACTTCAAATGCTTAGAAGTCTTCTTCACATCATGCCTAACATTGCCAAGGAGGAGTAGAGAATCTTGGATTTGTTGTAAATGCTCAACAATTTGTTGAGATTGCATTTGTTTAATGGTAGCATCATTGTAGTGGCCAAGCCTTCTATGCCACAATTTCGAATCTTCTTGAACTTTGCTTCTCATAGCCAATTGCTTTTGTTGATTGAAATCAATCATAGGGCTATTATCTTTCATATGGATAAGTAATAAAATTTTTCCATCCTTAAATATTTTACAACTTGTATCTAAGAACTTCAAAGTGTATCCTTTCTTCATAAGTTGTAGCCCACTTAACAAATTTTCGAACATATTTGGTACATACAAGACATTTATGATTTGAATTATACATTTTGGTGTTTTAAATACCAAATCTCCTTTTCCTTGCCTTCATGATTTTTCCATTTGTAGCCTTGATTTTTGTTGCAATTCTTGGATTAAGCTTTGCAAACAAGTCATGGTTATTGCACATGTGATTTGTGCACTTGCTGTAAAAAATCCATGAATCTTTAGTTGAGCTTGCAAGGTTGCAAGTTTCCGTCAAGATATGTTCATGCTTTCCACTTGGCTCTTCAGGTTCATGAGCATGTCTTGCCTCTTGTTTTTGGTTCTTTTGCCTGCAAACTCTTTCATATAACCAATTGCTTGCAAATTTTGCATTGAGAATTCGGTCTCCACCAACATATCTTGGCCGTGTGTCCTTGCTTTTTACGAATTATGCAAGGACCATAGGTCATCTTGTTCCCACTTTGAGTTGTGATCTCCTTGCCTCTATTTTGCCTTTGAAAAGGCCTTGTGATACGAACCTAGGACGACCTGCTCCTAAACCCGTATTATATTAGCCCGGATCTTTGATTAAGTTCAAGTTCTAATGGAATGGACCTCAACCCCTAACCAACCTGTGGTTAGAAACCTTGGTATAATGAAGACGCCACAATAGGGGATGGAAAACCTATTCATAAGTCAAGCTAAAACAACCAATTCTCTAATGGTGTTTTAGGTGTTCTCAAAGAACAAAGAGATAATTAATCTCACAAGTATTTTCTTAAGCAAATCAAAGTTTTAAAGTTATCTTATTAATGAAAAATAAGCCTTTAAATAGGCTTTGAAAGAAACAAAATAAACCCTAAAAACCCTAGGAAAAATCGGCCACTCAATGAAGAATTCTACCTTGGCCGAAACTTTCCTTTTCCTAATCTAATTTGGATTAATTAATTCCTTTATTTTGAATTATGAATTAATTAATTTACAAAGAAAATAATAAAATAATAACTTTCCTAATCTTATTTGTCCAGAAAATAAATAAATAGAAACTAAAAATAATGGTAGTTTCCTAAAACAAAAAGTAGAATAAAATTAGGAAACTAAAATACTAGCTTTTGACTACATTGACTTTGACCAATTCTTTGACCCAAGTGAGCTCCAAATCAGCTTCAATATGCTTTGTAGGATGACAAATAAGCTTATTGTGAAGTTCCTCACGTTGCCCTTGCTTGGAAGTAAGAGAAAAGGCTAATACAGTAAAATACAGTAAAGCCCGTGAAGAATACAGCAAATCCGGCCTTTCCTTCTCCTTGTGCGCAAACCTCCTTGTTGGTCAGCGTTGAAGCTAATTTGGCTGGTTTCTATGACTCATCCTCCATATAAATTAAACCCATAAAGATGGGGTTCCAATTCATACAACCCGGCCTCTTTGTTGCTATCAAAAACGTCACCCGACCCCGTTTTGGCTTCTATTGCTTGTATGAGTAAAACAGGCCTTTGTTCTTTAGATATGGCCAACCCCTCATGACTATGACTTATTCCTTGTATGAAGACAGCAAGATTGTCCTTGAACTTCTTGGCTTGGGCCCTAGTGATCGGCCCCACCTTCATTTGTAATGGGTCAGCACCCCAGCGGGTTGTTGGTCGAGCTGTCTCGGGTGGATTCGCATCATTCCCCTCCTCTTGAAAAGGATTTGTCCTCAAATCGAAATCATCACCTGTAGCAAAAGGAGATAAATCAACAACATTAAAGGAAGCACTAACATTATACTCACCCGGTAGATCAAGCTTGTAAGCATTGTCGTTTATCCTCTCCAAAACTTGAAAAGGTCCATCACCCCTCGGCATGAGTTTTGATTTCCTTTGTTCGGGGAATCTTTCTTTCCTTAAATGCAGCCACACCCAATCTCCAGGTTCAAACACCATTGATTTTCGGCCTTGATTAGCCACCCTTGCATATTGCTCGGTCCTCCTCTCAATGTTTGCTCGGGTTTTCTCATGAATCTGCTTTACAAAATCAGCTTTTTGTTTTCCATCTAGATTAGCACGCTCACTTAAAGGCAAAGGTGTTAAATCTAATGGAGTCAAAGGATTAAAACCATAAACAATTTCAAATGGAGTAAATTTAGTTGCTGAATGTAAAGACCTATTATATGCAAATTCAACATGTGGCAAACATTCTTCCCAAGTCCTTAAATTTCTACTAATTAATGCTCTCAACAATGCAGACAAGGTTCTATTTACTACTTCGGCTTGTCCATCAGTTTGTGGATGACAAGTAGTTGAAAATAAAAGCTTAGTACCTAATTTAGCCCACAATGTTTTCCAAAAATAGCTTAAGAACTTAGCATCCCTATTCGACACAATAGTTTTTGGCATTCCATGCAATCTCACAATTTCCTTGAAAAATAAATTAGCAATGTTGGATGCATCATCAGTTTTATTACATGCAATAAAATGTGCCATCTTAGAAAACCTATCTACTACAACAAATATTGAATCCTTACCTGTCCTTGACCTAGGCAACCCAAGAATAAAATCCATAGACAAATCTATCCAAGGATAGGTAGGAATCGGCAAAGGCTTATACAATCCATGCGGTTTCAATGTTGATTTTGTTTTTCGGCACTTCACACATCTTTCACAAATTCTCTCAACATCTCTCCTCATGTTAGGCCAATAAAAATGTTCTTGCAGCAAGGATAAAGTCTTTAAAATACCAAAACGACCCATTAAACCACCCCCATGTCCTTCCCGAACCAATAATTCCCTTATACTACAATTAGGCACACAAAGTTTGTTTTCCTTAAACAAATATCCCTCAAATATGTAAAATTTATTAAATCCATGTTTCAAACAGGTTCTAAAAATTTCTCCAAAGTCACTATCATGCTCATAAAGTTCTTTCAATTGTTCAAATCCAAGCAATCTAACATCTAAGGTAGAAAAAAGCACATACCTTCAGGATAATGCATCGGCAACCACATTTTCCTTACCTTTTTTGTAGCGGATCACATATGGAAATGTTTCAATAAATTCAATCCACTTAGCATGCCTTCGGTTGAGCTTTCCTTGACCCTTGATATGCTTCAAAGACTCATGATCCGTATGAATCACAAACTCCTTTGGCATGAGATAATGCTGCCACGTCTCCAAAGCCCTCACCAAAGCATACATCTCCTTGTCATAAGTCGGGTAGTTTAGGGCAGCTCCATTCAATTTTTCACTAAAGTAGGCTATGGGCCTTCCTTCTTGCATTAAAACAGCTCAAATACCTACACCCGAAGCATCACACTCAATTTCAAAAGTCTTAGAAAAATTTGGCAAAACTAACAAAGGTGCATTACACAATTTTTCTTTCAACAAATTAAAAGATTTTTCTTGTACTTCCCCCCATTTGAAGCCAACATTCTTCTTGACAACTTCATTCAATGGTGCTGCTATGGTACTAAAATCCTTGACAAATCTTCGGTAAAAGCTTGCCAAGCCATGAAAGCTCCTCACTTGGGTAATGGAAGTAGGAACCGGCCACTCTTGGATTGCCTTCACCTTAGCTTGATCAACTTTGATTCCTGCAGCACTTACTACAAAACCTAGAAACACAAGCTCTTCTTTGCAAAAGTCACATTTTTTAATGTTAGCAAATAATCTTTCCTTTCTAAGAACTTGCAAAACTTGCCTAAGTTGATCCACATGGCCATCCAAATTTTGGCTATATATTAGAATGTCATCAAAATAAACAACCACAAATTTACCAATAAATGGACGCATTACATGATTCATAAGCCTCATGAAAGTACTAGGTGCATTAGATAATCCAAAAGGCATAACTAACCATTCATACAGTCCATATTTAGTTTTGAATGCGGTTTTCCATTCATCACCTTCTTTCATCCTAATTTGGTGATAACCACTCCTAAGATCAATTTTTGTAAACATGCAAGCACCATGCAATTCATCAAGCATATCATATAATCTAGGAATGGGATGTCTATATTTGATGGTAATATTATTTATAGCCCTACAATCAACATACATTCTCCTTGTCTCTTAATTTCTCTTAATTTCTCTTAATTTCTCTTAATTTCTCTCTTTCGGTTTTGTCTTTGTCTTTCCCCTTACCATTGAGTTTAGAATACTTACCTTGGATAGCAAGTTCGGTCTTAACCTCATGGGTAGGTGGTGTAACCATTGGTGCAGTATTAGCCTTCTCCTTGAGCTTCTTAGCTTCCCTCATTTGTTGCATTTGAAGTTGGTCTCTAAATACCTCCTTTGGAGTTAATGGCTCCATCTTGACCTTCTTCCCATTAAATTTAAATACAATGGAATTCTCTCTCCCATAGTGTATGGCATTCTTACCAAATTCCCATGGCCTCCCTAATAAAATATGACTAGCATGCATAGGTACAACATAACACAATACAACATCCACATATTTATCTATACTAAATTTTACCTTGGCTTGTTTATTCACTTTTATTTCACCACTATCATTAAGGCATTGTAATCAATGAAGTTCTGGATGTTTAATAGTTGTTAAGCCTAATTTATCAACTACAATGTTACTAATTACATTTGTACAACTTTTACTATCAATAATCATACTACAAATCTTACCTTGAATTTCACATCTGGTGTGGAAGATGTTCTCTCTTTGGATTTGTTCCTCATCTTTGTATATAGCAAGGACTCATCTTACAACTAAGCTCAAGTCAGCCCTTGAAGGTTGGAGTGTTTCAGTTTCCTTATGTTCATCCTTTCCACATTCTTCATCATCCAATTCGGCCTCTCCCCCGCTTTCCTGGATTTCATATTCTAGTTCACCATTAACTTTTAGCACCATAATTCTTCTATTCGGGCATTGGCTTGCGATGTGTCCTCGTCCCTAGCACTTAAAACAAATTATTTCTCTTGATCTTGAAGGTTTAGGATCAGATTTTACCTCATTTTTATGGGCTTGGACAGATTCGGTTTTATGCTCATTATTTGGCCGATTGGAGCTTTCTTCCCCTATCTTCGACTTTGGCTTGCTCTCATAGGTAGGATTGCTTCTCCGGACACTTGGAATTGATCTTCCACTGTTGGAAACACCTCCATACCATGAGTTGACACCCCTCTTCCTGAATTAATGCTCAAGCTTAATAGCCACATGCAACATTTCCTCCAATTTCACATATTATTGCAATTCTAGTTGATTGGCTATGTCACGATTCAAACCACCAAGGAATCTTGCCATGGTTGCTTCTCTATCCTCATTCACGTTTAATCTCATCATAAGCATCTCCATCTCCTTGTAATAATCCTCCATAGACATACTTCCTTGAGATAGGGATTGAAGCCTTTGATGCAAAAACCTATGATAATGTGATGGTACGAACCGCTTCCTCATGGCACCTTCATTTGGCGCCATGTAGTGATCAAGTCATCACCAATTTTCCTTCGGGTGTTTTGCTCATTGGTCCACCATTGGAGTGCATAATGACCAAAATCCATTGCTGCCATCTTCACCTTCTTGGCCTCCGAATAATGATGATAATCGAAAATCATCTCCATTTCTCTTCCCATTCCAAATATGCTTCCGGATTAGTTTTACCCATGAATGGTGGGATGTTTACCTTGATGTTGCCAAGATCATCATCTTCATTCCTTGCTGGTCTCCCATGGATTATCCTTTCTTGAGGTTCAAAAATTTCATCAAACCCCTCATCCAAGTCATCTCCATAGTTACTTCCCCCGAATTCCTCTCTTGGTCGCCCTTAGCCTCCTCGACCTCGACCTCCATGAGCATCTAACCTTATATTGGGAACTCCTTGGGATGTTTCTAACCTATCCATGTTTTGCTTTAAATGGTCAAATTGGGCATTCATCCACTGTAATTGCTCCAATATAGCCCTTATGTTCGTTTGCTCATCACTCCCCGTAGCTCGGAAATCACCTTTAACTCCTATGGACTCCTCTTCATTAATTCTCAAAGGTGGATCTCCTCTTCTCACCCTTGAATCAACCATGTTAGTATGAATAATACAAAAAAAAAAAAATTCTCACCAGATTCACTCCCTCACATGTTTCACTCAATATAAGAACTCGACACTTGTGTTTACACACTAATTTCGGCTTTTAACCCTCTTTTATGCTCAAACTCTCTTGCCTTTTTCCTCTCAATGAAATATCTCAAATTTCTAATTAAAACACCCAAAAAACAGCAATTAGATTACAAGTATGTTTGAATTGAACTTATCAACAAAACAGTAGCTAAGAGTAGGCAATACCGAAGAATTCAACAAAACCTAGTTTTCGGCTTTTCTAAGCAAAATAAAGCAAATTAAGGAGAAATCTTTGGAATTTTTAAGAACTGGACTAGATGGTAAGAGATTAAGGATTCAAGAATAAAATTTAGGAAAAAGAATTTTAAACTCAAACAAGAATCAAATCGAACAAAAATATAGAATAGTGCTGGTTGTTGTTCTTGTAATTCAAGTTTTTTGTATCAATTTCTTTAACTAATTTTTATCCAAATAATTTAAGCACCAAAAATCCAAATATCGAGCTGCAAAAATAACTCTCCAGAAACTCCAAATATGTAACAAATAGTCAACAATGCAGCAGTTCAAAGAAATTTCCAGCAAACACCAAATTCAACAAACCGAAATTTTTATTTTTATATTTTTTATTCGGCTTTACCTTTATTTTGTTTTTTTTTTTTTTTTCACTCAAAGAACATAAACAACTGCAGTAGCAAGAATAATTACCAAAATTGCAATTCTAACTCCAAAAAAAACACCAAACCCATGACGTCCCAATCAAAAATTCAAATTGTACGATTTTTTTATTTTTTTTATTCCGCAAACCCTACTCTTCAAATTTTTTTTTTTTTTAATATATGAATGTTGAAGTGTGGCAATTTTGCCACTTGATGGTGCATGTCACCGGCTAGCATGCACACCTTGGTATCAAATCATTTCCTTTTATGAGTTTATATTTTTTTGTATGTTTTAATTTATGCAAGGTATATTTTGATAATGTTTTGTGCCTAAGTTATGTATGCAAAAGTATAGGCAAAATTATGCACAAAAGAGTAGGAATGTTATGCTTGAAATGCCTATGGTGCTGGATTCATAATTTCCAGCAACATAGTTCCACTATTTATCTTATATCTCAGGTTTCAAATGGATTTTTGGGCTGAAATTTGGAGGGATGTCTACAGACATATATAGAAGACTATGGTTCAAATTTCAGATCCAAATGACATGGGAAAGTCCATTTTCTATTCCAAACAGATTGCTGTATCTGATGGGCCCAGTATGCAGAGTATGGGTCAGCTTTGGAGCTGTTTGGCCCATGATCCGGTTCCAGAACTTTCCTAGCTCTTGGAACAATATTTATTGATGACCAAGGATGCTTCAAACCAAGTTTCATAGGCAGATACAAAGGGAAACTAGGTAGGTGAAGCTAGTTTGGTTGTTTACCCAAACTAGTTAAACAATAGGAACTTAGTTCAAAACCATGTGCCACTTTTTACTATATTTGGGATAGACATGTTGCAGCTGGTTTTTGACTCTTTTGTGTATGAAAAGTTAGGTGTTGACCATTTTACTTTTTTAAATTTCAAATACTTTACTCATTTTGTAAGCTCACATGCTTGGCATGTGTGAACTAGTTGTAATTTCAAGCTTATATTGTAAAATGAATGAAATGGCTATACATCCAAGCCTCATTTTTCAAAAGCAACGTGGTCCCCTTCTTCTTATCTCTTCTTCAACACCTTAGAACACTCTAGGAACCCTAAAAACCAGAAAACACCATAACCAAAACCTAAAAACACAACTCACACACAACCATTCCCAATAGCACACCAAAAGCTTGCTTGTTGCTAACACTTCAAGCTAGCTTGCTCTTGGTCATAACCTTCTCACCCCAACAATGAATGCAAATATTTAAGACTAAAACAGCAAAGAAAAATGAACAAAAAACCAAAATTAACAAGAATGTAGTCATCCAGAGCAGCTCCTGTATAAGGTGCTAGGTATTGTAATGTAGTGGGAGAATCGGCCTTTCTTGTAAAGCAGTCACAACCAGAGCCACAGAAGATGCTTTTTGACCAATAGCTACAAAAACGCATATTACATTTTGCCCTTGTTGATTGAGAATTGTATCTGTGGCTACTGCTGTTTTACTGGTTTTCCTATCCCTAATAATTAATTCTCGTTGACCATGTCCTATAGGAATCATCGAATCAATATCAATAAGTCCTGTTTGAAGAGCCTCATTTACCGAACGTCTCGAAATAATACCCGGGGCGGGAGATTCAATTAACTAGGATTCAGAAGCTAAAATTTCACCTCGACCATTAATAGGTTTAGCCAAAGCATTTATAAGATAGCTCACAAAAGCCTCACTTATGGGGATCTAAGCAAATTTTCCTGTTGGTTTTACAGAACTTCCCTCTTCTATCATCAAACTGTCACCCATTAATACGACACCAACATTATTTGATTCTAAATTTAGAGCAATCCCTATCGTACCTTCTTCAAATTCTACTAATTCCCCCGCCATTACTTTATCAAGACCATAAATATGAGCAATGTCATCGTCTACTTGGAGTACAATACCGGTATTTAAAATCTTTACTTCTCTATTATGTTGCTCAATACGTTCACGAATAATGTTACTAATTTCATTTGCTCGAATATTTACCATGAATATTTCTTAATTCTTTATTTTTGTTTGAAAGAAAAGTAATGCCTGCAGTAGAAAGACTAACCCTTTATTTCTTTCATCGTTCCAATCATGCCAATATTAGCGTTGATGGTACATAAATGTAACTCGGTGTTCAAACAACTATTCAGAGTTCCTAAAGCTCCTTGTAAGGCTTGTTGGAAAACCCGTTGTCGAACTTGATTAATAGCTTTTTGTTGTTCAAAATGAATGGTTTCATTTTTGAAATTTTCCAATTGTTCCAAGGTTTTCTAAGTTGAATTAATCAAATTCAATTTTTCTCGTTCTATTTCAGAGTGTCCATTCGCTCAAAACTGTTCCACTTCCATTTCTACTTTCCGCAAATGGGACCAGGCTTTTTCCAGCCCCCGCGTAGTTCTTCTAAATTTTGAATAGTCTTCAAGATCTGCTGTTTTCAATTATATGATAAATCGCTTAATTAAAGTAGATTTTCTTTCCATTCATTTCAAAACTTCCACGATCCCTTCCCAAACCAAACATGAATCTTTCGATTCATTTGGCTCTCATGCCCAATTACTTATGTATGGGGGCAGCTCTCTAGCTTTTTTTAATGTAATGAGCCTATCCTCTTTTCTCTATTTATATTTGTGAAAGTATAGAAACTGATCACTAATCCAAGAACATAATATTTGGAGGACTCTTCTGACCATACAAATAATTGTTGGCAAAGTAGTTTTTTTTTTTTTTTTCAAATCCAAAAAATTCTTTTTACTTTATACACAGGTAATCGATTCAGTATTAGATAAAAAAGATAAAAAAGAAAAAAAGGGTGAAATATCCATTTTTCTAATTTTTAAAAATCATATACAAATAATGGGTTGAAGTCATTTTTTTATCGACATGAGTGTTTTATATTGAAAAAAAATTGCAACTCCTTCAAATCATTTATGGATTAACATATTCTATATTAACATAGTAGTAGAAAGAGTACCACACTTCAACTGGACTTCAAACAATTTACCTTTAACCCTGTTAACAATCCCACATTATTGGTTAATAGAGAATCAAAGTAGATTTACTAATGAATGATGAAATGCTATGGTTCTTAAATATGATTTCTTAATTTATTCAGAAGAAACTAGCAGAATCGTGCACCTTTTCGAGTTATAACGAAAAAAAGTGCAATTGGTTGGATCTAGCCTATTCTTTAAATAAACAACTCGTACACACTCCCTTTCCAAAAAAATCAATATACCAAAGACTACACTTAGATTTATTGCATTTGTTGCTAAAATATCGATATTAAACCCAAAACTCCCAGTGAATGGCCAATAACCAAAGGAAAGGAAAGAATCGGTTACATTTTTCATATGATCTCCTCTTTCTTATTCTTATGGATAGACTAATTATCTACATTTTTTTATTCTATTATTTTTCTAAATTAAATAGAACTAGGGTAAAAGTCTAAACAAAGGGATTCAAAAATAAAAGCGCTAATGCCACAACCAGTCCATAAATTGTTAAAGCTTCCATAAAAGCCAGACTAAGCAGTAAAGTACCTTGTCTTTTTCGCTCTGCTTCTGGTTGTCTGGCGATCCCCTCCACAGCTTGGCCCGCATCAGTACCTTGCCTAACCTCAAGTCCAATAAAAGCAAGCCCAACAGCCAATCCAGCAGCAATAACAGAAGCTGCAAAAATCAGTGGATTCATGATAAATTTCTTGCAAAAAATAAAGAAAATAAAGAAATCATTAATGATACAATCAATCAATGAATTATGGCTTACTTATTCTATCGCTAAGATTTATACATTCAAGGTCATAAAAACCCTGAATTGAAATAATAATATTCTTGAAGCAATAGAACTGCTTCGATATTTTCCTATCCATGTAATTTTTGTTAAATCGTACAACCTTTTTTGGGCCAGTTCTTTCTTTTTTAATTTTTTTTCCAAACCATTCTTTAAATTCTTTGTTCTTTTTTGTGATTGAAATTCATTCAATATTAAAAAAAAATTTACACTCAAAATGGAAGGACTTATATTGGAATCCCTATCTAAATATTGGAATCCCTATCGAAATTCATAACACAATAGTTGATGCGAATCCACCCGAGACTGCTCGACCGACAACCCGCTGGGGTGCTGACCCATTACAAATGAAGGTGGGACCGATCACTAGGGCCAAGCTAAGAAGTTCAAGGACAACCTTGCTGTCTTCATACAAGAAATAAGTCATAGTCAAGAGGGGTTGGCCACATCTAAAGAACAAAGGCCTGTTTTACTCATACAAGCAATAGAAGCCAAAACAGGGTCGGGTGACGTTTTTGGTGATTATAAGGAGGCCGGGTTGTATGAATTGGAACCCCATCTTTATGGGTTCAATTCATATGGAGGATAGAAACCGGCCAAAGCAGTTTCAAAGCTGACCAACAAGGTGGTTTGCGCACAAGGAGAAGGAAAGGCCGGATTTGCTGTATTCCTTGCTGGCTTTACTGTATTTTACTGTATTCGCCTTTTCTCATACTTCCAAGCAAGGGCAACATGAGGAACTTCACAATAAGCTTATTTGGCATCCTAAAAAGCATATGGAAGTTGATTTGGAGCTCACTTTAGTCAAAGATTGGTCAAAGTCAATTTAGTCAAAAAGCTAGTATTTTGGTTTCCTAATTTTATTCTACTTTTTGTTTTAGGAAACTACCATTATTTTTAGTTTCTATTTATTTATTTTCTGGACAAATAAGATTAGGAAAGTTACTATCTTATTATTTTCATTGTAAATTAATTAATTCCTAATTCAAAATAAAGGAATTAATTAATCCAAATTAGATTAGGAAAAGGAAAGTTTCGGCCAAGGTAGACTTCTTCATTGTGTGGCCGGTTTTTCCTAGGGTTTTTAGGGTTTATTTTGTTTCTTTCAAAGCCTATTTAAAGGCTTATTTTTCATTAATAATACAACTTTAAAACTTTGATTTGATAAAGAAAATACTTGTGAGATTAATGATCTCTTTGTTCTTTGAGAACAACTAAAACACCATTAGAGAATTGGTTGTTTTAGCTTGACTTATCAATAGGTTTTCCATCCCCTATTGTGGCGTCTACATTATACCAAGGTTTCTAACCACAGGTTGGTTAAGGGTTGAGGTCCATTCCATTAGAACTTGAACTTAATTAAGATCCGGGCTAATATAATACGGGTTTAGGAGCAGGTCATCCTAGGTTCGTATCATTTGGTATCAGAGCTAAATTTTGTTCAGGTTTGATCTATCTTTATTTGCTTTATTTGTTTTTGTGTTATTCTGCAATTTTAGCATTAGGTGAAGGTTGCATCCATCCTATACACGTTCAGCATCTTAAAAAAAATATAAAAAAATTCATTCCTAGTTGAATTAGGATTTCCTAGTTTTATCGTATTTTTGTTTCCTAGTTTGTTGGTTGTCTTTTATCATTGTTCTTGTTAATTTGGTTTTTGTTGATTTTTCTTTGCTGTTTTAGTCTTAGAAATTTGCATTCATATATTAAAAAAAAAAAAAAAAAAAGAAGAAGTTTGCGGCATCATTTAAAAAAAAAAAAAAAAAAAAAACTGCACATTGTGTTTATTTGGAGGTCACGGTTTGGTGTTTGTTTTGGAGTTGGAATTGCAGTTTTGGTAATTATTCTTGCTACTGCAGTTGTTTGAGTTCTGTGAGTGAAAAAAAAAAAAAAAAAAAAGAAAAAAAGAAAGAAGAGGTAAAGTCGAATAAAAAAAAAATATTTTCAGTTTGTTGGAGTTTGATTTGTTTGCTGGAAATTTGTTGGAGCTGCTGGTTTTTGATTATTTATTCAATATTTGAGTTGCTGGGAAATTATTCTTGCTGCTGGATATTTGGATTTTGGGTGATTAAATTTTTTGGATTAAAATTAGTTAAAGGAATTGACACAAAACTTGAATTACAAGAATAACAACCAACACTTTTCTATATTTTTGTTCTCTTTGATTCTCGTTCGTATTTGAGTTTCTTTTTCTGGAATTTTATTCTTGAACTCATAATCTACTACCATCTGGTGCAGTTTTCAAAAATTCAAACGTTTTCCCATTATTTTATGTTTTCTTGTCTAGAAGGCCGAAAAATTAGGATTTGTTGGATTCTTTCGGTATTGCCTACTTTTTGCTACTGCTTTGTTGATAAGTTTAATTAAAACATACTAGTGATATAATTGCTATTTTGTGGGTGTTTTAATTAGAACTTTGAGATAATTCATTGAGTGGAAAAAGGCAAGAGTGTGAGAGCTTAAAAGAGGGTAAAAGCCGAAACTAGTGTGCAAACACGAGTGTCGAGACCTTGTTTGAGTGAAACACGTGAGGGAGTGAATATTGTGAGGATTTATTTTATTTTTGTAGTATTTTACTAACATGGCAGATTCTAGAATAAGAAGAGGGGATCCACCCTTGAGGATCAATGAGGAAGAGTCCGTAGCATTCCATGGCGATGACCAAGCTACCGGGAGTGGAGACCAAGTGGACATGAGAGCTGTTTTGGAGTCAATACAGCGGGTTAGTGCTCAATTTGAGCATGTAAATCAAAGAGTGGGAAGACTAGAAGCCTCACAAGGAAGGCCGAATACAAGAAATAGGCAAGAATTCCATGGAGGACGAGGCCGAGGACGAGGAGGTCGCGAGAGGCCGAGAGAGGAATTTGATGAGGAGCCATTCGACGGTGATTTTGAGGAAGGTATGGACGAAACCTTTGCTGTCCAAGATAGAGCTGGCCGTGGGAGATATAGGAGGGAAGATATAGATGAAGATTTGGGAAATATCAAGGTTAATATCCCACCTTTTATGGGAAAAAGTGATCCCGAAGCTTATTTGGAGTGGGAAGAAAAAATGGAGATGATTTTTTACTGCCACAACTATTCGGAAGGTAAGAAGGTGAAGTTGGCAGCAATGGAGTTTGGCCATTATGCACTCCAATGGTGGATAAATGAGCAAAGCACCCGAAGGAGGGTTGGTGATGACTTGATTACAACATGGCGTCAAATGAAAGGAGCCATGAGAAAGCGGTTTGTGCCATCTCATTACCAAAGGTTGCTGCATCAAAGGCTTCAATCTTTGTCTCAAGGAAGTAGGTCCGTGGAGGATTATTACAAAGAGATGGAGATGTTAATGATGAGGCTTAACATGAGGGAGGATAGGGAGGCAACAATGGCAAGATTTCTTGGAGGGTTAAACCGTGACATTGCCAACCAACTTGAATTACAACAATACTTGGAATTGGAGGAGATGTTGCATGTAGCCATTAAGCTTGAGAACCAATTCAAGAGAAGGGGTGTTAGTACACGGTTTGGAGGAGTTTCTAGCAGTGGAAGGACAAGTTCAAGTGGCTGGAAAAACAATTCCACTTATGAAAACAAGTTGAGCCCGAAATTAGGAGAAGAATCTACCAACCGGCCAAGAAGGGAGGTCAAGACCGAATCTGTCCAAGCACTTAGAGGTGAGATAAAATCTGATCCTAAACCTCAAAAATCTAGAGAAATAATTTGTTTTAAGTGCCAAGGAAGAGGACACATATCCAGTCAATGCCCAAATAGAAGAATCATGGTATTAAAGGGTGATGGTGAGCTGGAATCCGCAAGTGAAGAAAGTGGGGCTGAAACCGAGCAAGAGGAGGATTGTAATGAAGATGAAACCGAACCTGTAGATACATCTAATGCTGAGTTGAGCTTGGTTTCAAGGAGAGTACTTGCTGTCTATAAAGATGAAGAGCAGATACAAAGAGAAAACATCTTCCATACTCGCTGCGAAATACAAGGTAAAATTTGTAGCATGATTATAGATAGTGGGAGTTGTACTAATGTGATAAGTAATCTTGTAGTTGATAAATTAGGCTTGAAAACAATTAAACATCCAGAACCTTATAGATTACAATGGCTTAATGATAGTGGTGAGATGAAAGTAAACAAACAAGCCAAAGTAAAATTTAATATAGGTAGATATGAGGATGTAGTTTTATGTGATATTGTACCTATGATTGCTGGACATATACTATTAGGTAGACCATGGCAATTTGATAAAGATGCTACTCATTTTGGTCGAGAAAATAGTATTGTTTTCAGGTTTAAAGGGAAGAAGGTCAAGCTGGAACCATTATCTCCTAAAGAGGTTTACAAAGACCAATTACAAATGCAACAAAGGAGAGAAGCCGAAAAGCTTAAAGAAAAAGCAAGTATGGCACCAACGGCTTCACCATCCTTCCAAGAAGGTAAGATTGAGGTTGCTGACCAAGGTAAGGTTTCTAAGGTTCATATTGAGTGGAAAGACCAAGAAAAAGCCGAGAGAGGGGTGAGAAAAGAGAGCAAACCCGAGAGCACACAAAAATTGGAAATTTCCGCCAATGAGAGCCAAACCGAGGAAAGAAAAAGAAAAGAAAGAAAAGAGAGGAAAAACCAGAATTTTTATTTGAGTTTAGGGGATATTAATAAGGTTATTGAGTGTAAGAAACCTTTGCTGGTCATGCTTTACCAAGAAAATTATTTTAATGATCAAACTAACTTCGAAGAACTTGAATTGCCAAGTTCAATGATTTCTCTTTTGAAGGAGTTTGGAGATGTCTTCCCAAGTGAGATTCCAAGTGGACTACCACCTATTCGAGGGATAGAACATCAAATTGACTTTGTTCTAGGGGCTGCCATACCAAATAGACCAGCTTATAGGAGCAATCCCGAAGAAATAAAGGAGCTGCAAAAACAGGTAAGTGATTTACATGACAAAGGTTATATTCGTGAGAGTTTAGGTCTATGTGCTGTACCTGTTTTGTTGGATGATTGTAGGGCTATAAATAACATCACCATTACATATAAACATCCCATTCCTAGGTTAGATGATATGCTTGATGAGTTGCATGGTGCTTGCATGTTTACTAAAATTGATCTTAGGAGTGGTTATCATCAAATTAGAATGAAAGAAGGTGATGAATGGAAAACCACATTTAAAACTAAATATGGGCTCTATGAATGGTTAGTTATGCCTTTTGGATTATCCAAGGCACCTAGTACTTTCATGAGGCTTATGAATCATGTAATGCATCCATTTATTGGTAAATTTGTGGTTGTTTATTTTGATGACATTCTAATATATAGACGAAATTTGGATGACCATGTGGATCAACTTAGGGAAGTTTTGCAAGTTCTTAGAAAGGAAAGATTGTTTGCTAACATTGAAAAATGTGATTTTTGCAAAGATGAGCATGTATTTCTAGATTTTTTTGTAATAGTGTTTGACCCAGGAGAATTGATTTGGTTGCACTTACGAATGGAAAGATTTCCTGAACAAAGGAAATCAAAACTCATGCCGAGGGGTGATGGACCTTTCCAAGTTTTGGAGAGGATAAACGACAATGCCTACAAACTTGATCTACCGGGTGAGTATAATGTTAGTGCTACCTTAAATGTTGCTGATTTGTCTCCTTTTGCTGCAGGTGATGACTTCGATTTGAGGACAAATCCTTTTCAAGAGGAGGGGAATGATGCGAATCCATCCGAGACTGCTCGACCGACAACCCGCTGGGGTGCTGACCCATTACAAATGAAGGTGGGACCGATCACTAGGGCCAAGCTAAGAAGTTCAAGGACAACCTTGCTGTCTTCATACGAGGAATAAGTCATAGTCAAGAGGGGTTGGCCACATCTAAAGAACAAAGGCCTGTTTTACTCATACAAGCAATAGAAGCCAAAACAGGGTCAGGTGACGTTTTTGGTGATAATAAGGAGGCGGGGTTGTATGAATTGGAACCCCATCTTTATGGGTTCAATTCATATGGAGGATGAGTCATAGAAACCAGCCAAAGCAGCTTCAAAGCCGACTAACAAGGTGGTTTGAGCACAAGGAGAAGGAAAGGCCGGATTTGCTGTATTCCTTGCTGGCTTTACTGTATTTTACTGTATTAGCCTTTTCTCATACTTCCAAGCAAGGGCAACGTGAGGAACTTCACAATAAGCTTATTTAGCATCCTAAAAAGCATATGGAAGTTGATTTGGAGCTCACTTTGGTCAAAGATTGGTCAAAGTCAATTTAGTCAAAAAGCTAGTATTTTAGTTTCCTAATTTTATTCTACTTTTTGTTTTAGGAAACTACCATTATTTTTAGTTTCTATTTATTTATTTTCTGGACAAATAAGATTAGGAAAGTTATTATTTTATTATTTTCATTGTAAATTAATTAATTCCTAATTCAAAATAAAGGAATTAATTAATCCAAATTAGATTAGGAAAAGGAAAGTTTCGGCCAAGGTAGACTTCTTCATTGTGTGGCCGGTTTTTCCTAGGGTTTTTAGGGTTTATTTTGTTTCTTTCAAAGCCTATTTAAAGGCTTATTTTTCATTAATAATACAACTTTAAAACTTTGATTTGATAAAGAAAATACTTGTGAGATTAATTATCTCTTTGTTCTTTGAGAACACCTAAAACACCATTAGAGAATTGGTTGTTTTAGCTTGACTTATCAATAGGTTTTCCATCCCCTATTGTGGCGTCTACATTATACCAAGGTTACTAACCACAGGTTGGTTAGGGTTTGAGGTCCATTCCATTAGAACTTGAACTTAATTAAGATCCGGGCTAATATAATACGGGTTTAGGAGCAGGTCATCCTAGGTTCGTATCAATAGTAGGGCAAATTAAATATATCTTTAATTCATATATACCTAGTTAATATCGAATATCACATCTACATGTCTTTGTTGAAAAGGTGGTAATCTTTCCACCTTGTGCAAACCAAAATCCACCAAAGTTTGCACCCTCTTTCTTTCTTTAAAAGTAATATTTTGTTGAATGACCTAATGCAATATTTATGTCTATGTTTTTGTTCCTTTTTATGTCTTTTTGAATGCCTAAGTTTTATTGTATTAGCTTAGGAATTGTCTCTTTATTGGGTATTGATTTTATTTTGTAAAATGGCTATATGCTGGAAACAGTGTTTCCAGCAACATGGGTCCATTGTTGGAGCTGGCGTTCTCTAAACTTTTAAAATTAGTGTGTTGTCTAGTTTGTGTGGTCTACTCTAACATCTTCTCTTCATCTTCATCTTCTGCCTTCAAAACAAAAACCCTAACAATCCTAAATATCACCATACCAAAAACAAACACAAAAATCACCTAAACATCAAACCAAAAATCATATTAAAGGTTGTGCACAAGACTAACACCTTGTGTACAGCACTCTTGGCCAAGTGAACCCAAAGCCACACCAAACTCCAACATGGTATCAGAGCCTTGTTTGAGCCATTGAGGGACCTTGTGAGCTTTCTTTCTATCCTATTTTCTTGTGAGAGAACCCCCCATTTCATTCCTTTCATTTTTGGTTTGAAGGGGTAAAAAATCTAGCAAGAAAACTCACCAAAAATCTAACCCAAAAGCCATTTTCTTCAAAAATCCAGTTTTATGTCATGGCTTCTCAAAGTTTTTCATCTCCCACTCCACCAAAATTTGAGGGCCAAAATTACTCCATTTGGAGCATAAAGATGAAAGCCTACCTACAAGCCTTTGAACTTTAGGATGTGATGGAAGAAGGTTATGAAGTTGAGGAGTTGAGAACAAATGCCACACAAGCACAAAGACTTTCACATGAGACTGAGATAGCTGAAGGATTCAAGGCCTTGATAGCCCTTCATTCTTTGGTAAATAACTTCATCTTCACTATAATCATGTCTTGTACAAGTGTTAGAGAAGTTTGGTTAAAGTTGCAAGAACTATTTCAAGGAAACACTAAAACAAGATAAATGCAAGTTTTAAACTTAAGAAGAAAGTTTGAAACAATTAGAATGAAAGAAAATGAATTCATTAAGGACTTTACCGATAGACTACTAAAGGTTGTGAACCAAATTAGAGTCCTTGGAGAGCCATTGACCGACCAAAGGGTTGTAGAGAAGGTATTAGTGAGCTTACATAAAAACTTTGAAGGGAAGATTTCTTCCCTTGAGGAATCAAGGAATTTTAGTGAGATTACTTTAAGTGAGCTTATCAATGCCCTCCAAGCAACCGAACAAAGAAGATCCATAAGAAAGGAGGAGTCTTTGGAAAGTACTTTTATGTCTAGTCAAAGCAAAAAAAAATAATAAAAAGAACAACAACAAGAATAAAGGAGGAGCCGGTTATGGAGGTTTCAATAACAACAACAACAATGCATGGCAACAACAATGAGGACAACAACAAAGTCGTGGGGGTTATCCACCATGCCCCATTGCAAGAAGCATGGACATGCACCAAAAACGTGCTTTTGGAGACCGGATGCAACTTGTAACAAATGTGGGAAAAGGGGATATGTTGGCAAAGTATGCAAGCAACAAAGGAAACAAGAAAATATTGTAAATAAGGAGGCCAAGACCTTATTTTTGGCTACATGCCTTAAAGCTACAAGTAGTGGTTTTAGTTGGTTGGTACATAGTGGTTGTTCACACCACATGACTTTTGAAGAAACCAACTTTGTGGAGCTTAACCGATCCTACAATACAAAGGTAAAGATTGGGAATGGAAGCTTCATGGATGTAGAAGGAAAATGAGACATCTCATTTAACACCAATAAAGGTACAAAACTTATCCAAAACTTGTTGAGTGTTGCACAATTGGTTGAAAAGGGATATGTTTTGAACTTTGGTTGTGATGGTTGTTTGATATCATATGCTTTTGGAAATGAGGTTTTTAAGGTTGCCTTGAAAGATAAAAACTATAGGTTGAATTTACGAGATAGTGAAGCAGCTTTGAAAGGCAAAGTTAAGCAGCTTTGAATTTTCTCACACATAAGTCACAAGTTCTAGAAAAATTTATGGAATTCAAGAAGTTGGTTGAAAATAAAAGTAGGTCCATTTTGAAGTGCTTGAGGATCGACAATGGTGGTGAATATATAGCCAAGCTTTTGAAGATTTTTGCAAAGAAAATGGAATTATTCATCAATTTACCACACCATACACTCCACAACAAAATGGTATGTGTGAGAGAAAGAATAGGACTTTAATAGAGATGGTTAGGTGTATGATATATGAAAAGAAAATGCCAAAGAAATTTTGGACCAAGGCTATCTATACTAGTTCCTACATTCAAAATCAATGCTTCACCAAATCCATTGAAGGCAAGACACCTTATGAGTTATGGGTTGGAGAGAAACCATATTTAAAGAATGTTAAAGTGTTTGGTAGTGTGTGCCACTCAAACATGAGAGATAAGCTTGACAAAAAGGCTAATGTTAGTGTCTTGGTGGGATATAGTGAGGTTACCAAAGGTTTTAGGGTCTATAACCTAGAGACCAAAAAGCTTGTGGTAATAGAAGATGTGAAGATTGATGAGAATGTAAAATGGAACTAGAGTAAGGAGGAGCTATTGGTGAATGAGGATGAGCCATGGTTTGAAGAAGAAAATGAAGAAAGAAATGTTCAAAACAACAATGATGAAGACAATGAGGAGGATGATGATCTATTCCAAGAAATCATTAGAGCTGATTTGGAGGTTAGCGATGGTGTTAGAGGGGAGTGATCTTTGTCTGAGATTTATGAAAGGTGTAATGTTTCACTTGGTGACCCTACATGTGTGCAAGAGGCCTTGATGAAGAAAGAGTGGAAGGAAGCAATGGATGTGGAAATGGAGATGATTGAGAAGAATGAGACTTGGTCCTTAGTCACTAAACCAAAAAACAAGAAAGCAATTGGTGTCAAATGGATCTTTAGAACTAAATGCAATTCGGATGGCATTATTTGCAAACATAAGGCAATGTTGGTGATCTAGGGTTATGCACAACAAGCTGGAGTCGACTATGGGGAGATGTTTGCACCCGTAGCAAGGATGGAAACCATTAGACTCATCCTTGCTCTTTTGACTACTAAGCAATGAAGTGTGTTTCAGTTGGATATGAAATTGGCATTCTTGAATGGTGTATTGCAAGAAGAAGTGTACGTGAAGTAACCCGAGGGCTATGTGATTGAAGGACATGAAGATAAGGTTCATGAGCTTCACAAAGCTTTACATGGTCTTAAGCAAGCACCTAGGGCTTCGTATGGAAGTATAAATGGCTACTTGCTTGGACATGGCTTTAGGAGGAGTCAAAATGAAGCCACTTTGTATGTGAGGGTTGAAGGAATCATGATAGTGGTTTCCCTGTATGTGGATTACTGGTTGGTCACCAGTGAGGAGAGAACTACCAAAAGGAGGATGGCACACCAAAGGTAAATCCTATTCTTTATCGATCCTTAATTGGTAGTTTGCTTTATGTGTGCTCATCTAGATCAGATATTATGTATGCCGTGTGTATGCTTTCCAGATACATGCAAGCATGCACCTAAACTCATCTTAAAGGTGCCAAAAGAACCCAATACAAAATGGAAGAACAAAACATATTTCGGTGAAATATTATTCCTTGAGTGAGTTTGAAGATCTTGGAGAAGTCTCTTTGGAGTATGTGAATTCGGAGGAGAACCTTGCGGATGTATTTACAAAGCCACTTAGAAAGACCAGATTTGAGGCATTAAGGACTTTCCTTAATGTCTCTAGCAATATTACCAAGGAGGAGTGTTGAAAAGGTGGTAATCTTGCCACCTTGTGCAAACCAAAATCCACCAAGGTTTGCACCCTCTTTCTTTCTTTAAAAAGAAATATTTTGTTGAATGACCTAATGCAATATTTATGTCTATGTTTTATGTTCCTTTTAATGTCTTTTGAATACCTAATTTTTTTTGTATTTAGCTTAGCAATTGTCTCTTCGTTGGGTATTGATTTTATTTTGTAAAATGGCTATGTGCTGGAAACACTGTTGGGGCTGGCATTCTCGGAGCTTTTAAAATTAGCGTGTTGTCTACTTATGTGTGGTCTACTCTAACATCTTCTCTTCATCTTCTTCTTCTTCCTTCAAAACAAAAGCCTTAACAATCCTAAATATCATCATACCAAAAACAAACACAAAAATCACCTAAAGATCAAACAAAAAATCGGATTAAAAGTTGTGCAAAAGACTAACACCTTGTGTACGACACCCTTGGCCAAGTGAACCCAAAACAACACAAAACTCCAACAAGAACTGGGTTGGAATGCCAAGTAGCTTTAGATTCTGGGGTTATAGCTATAGCCGAACATAAGTGAAAGATCATTTATGCCGATACTGACAAGATGCTTTTATCAGGCAATGGGGATACTCTAAGCATTCCATTAGTGATATATCAATGTTCAAACAGTCTTTCCCCCATAACATAAACCAACTATTCATATCTTAGATTCAGTCAGATTCTAGAATCATTCTTCGAAACATACACAAGAGTTGTCTTATAACGATTAGATTACATACATCTAGTTCGACCCCCCCCCCTCCTCTAATCAACCCTTTTTTTTTATAAATATCCTTTTTGTAAACCTTTATCTTCTATTTTTACTTATCATTATCCCTTATGAGTACAAGCAATCTAACTAACAAATTCGTTAGACATAATCATTGCAAAGAAATATCAGGATTGAGTTGATCGAAGTTCATGTAATTTATTATTATTATTATTATTTTTTGGATCAATCGATGAATTGAATGAACAAAACAATATCAATATAAAGGGAGTATTCATTGTCGGGTGATATAAATCAACCAATAAGAATTTGAGGAAAATGATCTTTTAGATCTCTTTCCTTTTTTTTTTTAACAATTCTTAACTTAATATCGTAATATTCTTTTTACTATTACTATAGATCGTATATGCTTTACTCTTATTTTGATCTTATTTGCATATTTTTCTTCCTTAAGTCTAAGTGGATTACTTTGAGACACGTAGACATGCCGTCAGGCTAAGCTAAAAAAAAAGACTATGTCAAAAACTAATCAATGATGACCTTCCATGGATTCGCCTATATAAACCGCAGGTAAGGTTGCAAAAATAAGAGCTTGAATGCCACTTGTAAATAATCCAAGGAATATGACAGGTATAGGAACCACTAAAGGTACTAAAGAAACAAGAACAACAACTACTAATTGATTGACTAATATATTTCTAAAAAGTCAAAAACTAAGAGATAAAGATTTTGTGAAATCTTCTAAGATGTTCATGGGCAAAAGGATTGGGGTTGGTTGAATGTATCTACCGAAATAACCTAATACATTTTTTGAAAGGCCCACATAGAAATATGCTACTGACGTGAGTAAAGCTAAAGCAACAATAGTATTTATATCATTTGTGGGTGCGGCTAACTCCCCATGAGGTAACTATATGATTTTCCAAGGTAAAAGAGCCCCTGACCAATTCAAAACAAAAATAAATAAAAACATAGTTCCAACAAATGGGACCCAGGGACCACATTCTTCTCTAATCCGCATTTTGCTCATGTCTCGAATGAATTCAAGGACATATTCAAAGAAATTCTAACTGTCAGTCGGAATGGTTTGTGGATTATGAACAGCTATAATGGCTGAACCTAATAAGATAGCAATTACGACCCAAGAAGTAATAAGTACTTGGCCATGGACTTGGAAACTTCCTATTTGCCAATAGAAATGTTGGCCTACTTCCACATCGGATAGATCATATAACTCTTTTAGTGTGTTGATGGAACATAATAAAACATTCATATTAACCTTTGAAAGAAATAGAACTTTAAAAGGAATTATTTTGATTCAACCATCTCATTTTCGATTTGCATACTTGCATTGAATATTTTGAATACCTACTATTTGCATAATATCCTCAATTATTTTTATCTCTTTTGTGCGAATCAAAAATAGTAACCAATTCAATAAATCTATTATATGGAGTTCCAAAAATAATTTACTTATCTTATTATTAATCAAGAATTTCGTATATAGCTAGAACGGTCCTCACAAATAGCAAATACTAATTTGTTAAGAATTAATCGAATTGAAGCTATAGAGTCATCATTTTTCGAAATCGAAATATCTGCTAGATCTGGGTCACAATTTGTATTGTTGGAATGCTCAAAGTCATACATTCGTGAAGAGCTATAGATTCTTCTTGTTGATCAACAATTATTACAACATCGGGCAATCGAGTCTTATATTTAGTCGCACCTAGATATGTTTACAAGTGAGATAATTGTCTCTTCAACACAGCTGCATCCCTTTTTGGAAGACGATTGAGTCTCCCCGTCTTTTGTTCCATTCTCAAGTCCCTAAATTTATGAAGTCTCATTTTTGTAGTATACCAATTCATTAACATACCATCAAGCCATTTTTTATTAACATATTGACACTGAGCCTTTATTGCAGCCCGTGCTACTGAATTTGCTGCTTTATTTTTTGTACCAACAATTAAGAATTGTTTTCCCCTACTTGCAGCATCAAAAACTAAATCACAAGCTTCTGCCAAAAACCGAGCAGTTCTGGTAAGATTTATAATATGAATACCTTTACGCCTTGTAGAGATATAAGGTGCCATTCGAGGATTCCATTTCCTAGTACCATGACCAAAATGAACTCCTGCTCCCATCATCTCTTCCAAATTGATGTTCCAATATCTTCTTGTCATTTCTCCCCACACTTATTCTGTTTTTTATATTTTTGTTGGAAAAAAAAAAGAGAAGCTAAAATAGAAATAAATAATTGTTCCCACGAAACCTTCTCTTCTACCAAAGATTGGCCATTGATACATGATCCAGACCATTCATTTCTTTCTATTCATTATTATCTTTATTTCTATAACCAAATTAAATGACCACAACACAAATAGAAAAAAGGATCAATTTGCTTTTAGGAATCATTAAATCCTAGAAATGATTGTTTTGATATATCATATAAATTCTTTGAAATGCAAAAATCAAATAATTCTCTGTAGTCCAACAAAATGTCTTTCATTTCCCACTCGAATAATTCTTCTTTTTCATTTCCAAAGGAATGTTGTGATGTTGCCTTGAACGGTGCACTAATCTTTTGAATTTGGTCCCAATGGGTATCATCCCCCTTAGAACAATGTTCTCTTTTAGACCATTCAACCAATCGATATGACCACATAGAGTAGCTTTGCTAAAACATGAGCAGTTTCTTAAAAACTCGCTTCGGATATGAAACTTTAAGTATTTAAAAATGCTTTTGTTATTCCCAATAATATGGCTTTATAACAAATCACTTCTTCCAAAGCATGCCTCGTTCGTTCCGCTCGCAACAATCCAATTAGTTCTCCTGATGAAAAAACATTAAACATTCCATATTTTAAAAGTAGCAATTTTGATGTTATTTGACAATAATTTCTAAATGTCTATTATGGATCTGCACCCCCAGGATTGATAAATCTTTTGGATCTTAGTAACCAAAGAGATATGACTTTGCACTATAGTTAGCTCAGCACCAATCAAGAATCCCCATGGAATTCTAAGAACTCTTGTTATATGTTCATTCCAGCTCTCAAACCTCTTTTCTAGCTTCATCGATATTGAATCAATCGAACGCACTTCTAATACTTGTTCCACTTTTGGAAGACACTATGTTATATCAGCAGATCTCGATTTTTTATATATAAATGTAACTAATGTCTCTCTTTCGGAAAGTATTTCTCCATAATGGCCATGAACAGTTGCTCTTGGAATGGCCAAATAAGACTTTGCCAATCTTATTACTACAGAGTCAATTTGAACAATTATAACTTGGCCCCGATTTTAGGTACGGCTCTTTCTTAACTATAAATACATTTTCACAAATAAACTGCCCAAGGCTAATTATTGTAGCTGTTTCTACACAATAATTATGCTCATAATTATGATGGAGAAAATACCAATTTAACTTGAATGGATTCAAACGGATGTTATTGCATGGAGCGGAATTATAAATTCTCCCATTTTATCCATGAAACAATATTTAAGTACTTGAAAAGTATGTTTTAAATTGTTAAGTTCTAAATATTTAGTTACCCAGATCTGATTATGAGTTTTTAAAAGGTAATTACCAATTTGAGAGGCTGTTCCTAAAGGGCCGAATGAATTCCTAATTGAAGGATCTCTTTTAATTGATTCTTTTATTACATTGTAATATTTTACATCATTGAATGGACTCATTTGAAAACAATTAAACGATGAAAAAATTATCAAAGATTGAGATTCCTTACTTCTATTCAACAAAGTACAAATAGTTCCTTGATTTTGGCTAAGTGACTGTTGAATCCTTTCCTTGGAATATATAGAATAAAATGGATTGGTACAGTTTGATCGATTATTAGAGATCAATCCTAAACCTAACGGATCATTCCTTTTTTTGATATACAAAATATGGGATTTCATGCATGGAGCGGAATTATAAATTCTCCCATTTTCATCCATTAAACAATATTTAAGTACTTAAAAAGTATGTTTTAAATTGTCAAGTTCTAAATATTTTGTTATCCAGATCTGATTATGAGTTTTTAAAAGGTAATTATCAATTTGAAAGGCTACTCCTAAAGGGCCTAATGAATTCCTAATTGGAGGATCTCTTTTAATTGATTCTTTTATTACATTGTAATATTTTACATCATTGAATGGACCCGTTTGAAAACAATTAAACAATGACAAAATTATCAAAGATTAAGATTCTTTACTTCTATTCAACAACGTACAAATAGTTCCTTGATTTTGGCTAAGTGATTGTTGAATCCTTTCCTTGGAATAAATAGAATAAAATGGATTGGTACGATTTGACCTATTATTAGAGATCAATCCTGAACCTAACGGATCATTCCTTTTTCTGATATACAAAATATGGGATTTCACTAAGTTGATGCTTAGGAAATCTCGAATCAAACCATTTGTCCTTACTTCAACAAAGGAAGCATGGGCCTCTTCGATAGAAGAAGTTTTTTTGTCTTGATCCCAATTCAACACTAAAAAAGTCCAAACTAATTGAATGCTTGACCAAGAAATTCCCCAAATTGGTTTGCCATTTCCATAAAGACTATAATTTACAACTCTAAGTTCTAGATTATCACTTTCCTACAACAGTTCTCAGGGGAAAAGTGTTTCTAAATTTATACCGTCCACTATTTCATATATGATTATGGGCCGAACCAAAACAAAATATTTTTTCTTGGTAGGTGTGGTCCATTGGACATAGATCCAATTTTTTTATTTTTTTTAATCCAATTTTTTCAATTTTTTTGATTCCTTACATTTTTTTTTAACCGTTCCTGGCAGTATCAAGATGTCGTTGTGTCAAAATATCTTATCCATTTCTATAGGAAAATGGATATCTCCAAAAACGATTTTAAGTTCAATCTTTTTTTTTCTTTCTCTCCACTTGTACCAATCCACCTACTCAACTTCTTATATTTAAAGTGATTTGTGTATCTACTCCAATGATACTATTGTTTCGTACCATTATAGAAGAAGATTCAAATAAAATATGCACTTCCTCAGGAATGAAAAAAAGAAGATTCGGGTCAAATATGCACTTCCTCAAGAATGAAAAAAAATCGATGTACTTTCATTTAGTATTTTGGCTTAAATTCTTTGACTCCTTGATACTCAAGCAAATCCTCTTTTTTTTAGGATTGAATACAACCCTATCGTCCCATATTTAGTAATTCCTAAACCTTTTCTTCTGTATTGAGGATCATCAAAATAAGCAAAAATAATATTTTTACAAAAAATACCATTTATCGATATTTCAATCGAAATAGTGGTATGAGCATTCGTTCTTTCTCTCGTTTTTGAATCCACTGAATGGAATAATGAATCTATTTTGTTATCTCTTTGCCAATAAAAATAAATCAGAATTCTCGTGTAGAATATAAGGAAATATGAAATTACAATGACCTTTATATATGATTCGATTAATTTCTGAATAATCGAAAATGATACTTTCTTTTTTACTAGAAAGACCCAAACTAAAGAATTTATGTTTTACTTGATCATTATTTATTTGATTTCCTAAAAGGCTAGTAAATATATTTCCTTCAGCAGAAATAAAATGAATATCCATTTGATCTTTCTTCCCCTAATTCTTTCCATTCTACCAACGAATAATCTATAATAATTCACAAATTCAGATCAGCTAATTGTTCTCGGATAGCACTTCCTCCAATAGAATTTCTTGACTTCAAAATGCCTCGAAGTCTTGGGTAGTAAAAAAAAGTGGGATGCTCTATTTCCATGATTGGATCTCATGTTCGAATGAACCTCATAATCGTAAGAAAGTGGGTTTTTCAGTTATGGGCCTAGCAAAAGAAAAAATTAGATAGGGTCCTATTGGATCTTCCCCCCTCCAAATCGGATGTGAAAGTTTCCTCTCATCGGGCTCAAGTAGTTAGACCAAAAAAGATAAAGAAAAGAAAGAGGTTTCGTTTCCATTTTCAAATTCTATAAAAACCCCAAAAAAATCTACTCCTTACTCAAGTTCCAAAAGAAGGTCAAGCAACATTTCGTTGATGCATTTTATTTATTTGTTTTAGTATATTTTTTGAATTGAATTCTTTATTTAATTATGGCATAATAAAATAAATGAAATGTGAAATTATTAAGTAGTGTACTTCCCTTCGAATGATGAATCCCCTTAATTTTAATTAAAGTAAAGGAGGGCCTTAGAATTCATAAGGTATTTACTTGTCTATGTATTGTTCCGTTCAATCTTTTAGGTCCCTACTTCTCCTTGATGGTTATTTCGTGATATCCTTAAAGCCTATATGCGATGGATAGACTCCTGCCACCATGATATATTTTCTTATTTTGCTTATTTCGATAGAATTTCTTTCATTTAGAAAGAAAGCAAATGGTTAATTCCACAAAAGAAGTCTTCTTTTTCACAAGGTACAAATTTCCATTTATTTGTTACTGAATCAACCATAGACCAATTCTTTTTTTACTTGGGAGTATTGAACACAACCATAATTATGAGTTTCATGTTACTCCTACCAAGAGACATGTCAGATCTAGGGCATCCTAATTAGATTGAATGGGATAACAGTTTCTCATTCTGAATCTGTAAACCCATAATTTTGATCAAATTACACATTGCAATATACGAGATCTTTAATTCTTTAAGAGGCTTGTTTAAAAGATTCGCAATATAACTAGGAAGATGTTTCAAATACCACATATGGGTTACTAGGAATGCTAGTTTGATGTAACTCATTTGATATCTTTGTATCTAAGAATCAACAAATTCAACTCTACATTGTTCACAAAATTTTGGTTCTTCTTTTTCATCTCCTATTACTCGATAATTTCCACAAGCATAAATCCCACTTTTTATAGGCCCAAAAATTGTTTCACAAAACAATCCATCTTTTTCCGGTTTATTAGTTTTGTAATGAAAAGTGTAGGGTTTTGTCACCTCTCCAATTATCTCTCCATTAGGTAGGATTTTTTTGGCCCAAGCACTAATTTGTTGAGTTGAAACTGATCCGATTCGAAGTTGTTGATGTTTATACCAATCAATCATAGAAGAAAATTTCTAATTCATTCCAATTAAGCATCCTTCCTATTAATCTGGAAGCCTTTCTCAGATACAAGGAAATGATTCAATTCCAGAGCCAAAGATCGTAATTCTCAAACGAGCAATCGAAAAGATTCTCGAGCATCCTCCGGTTTAGGTATTATTCCTCCAATGATCGTAGTACCAAGTACTTCTTGGCGAGCTCTAATATGATTAGATTTATAAGTAAGCATCTCTTGTAAAATATGAGCAACATCAAATCCCTCTAAAGACCAAACTTTCAATTCACCTACCCGCTACCCCCCCTGCTTGGCCTTTCCTGTAAGTTGTTGTTATGTAACAAGTGCATAATGTCCGCTAGAACGTCCACGCATTTTATCATCAACTTGATGGATGAATTTCAAGATATAAGGCTTTCTATTATAACAGGTTGTTTAAAAAGATCCCCCATTCTTCCATAAAATATTTTGCTTTTTTCTTGGATACTCGGGTTCAAAAACCCATGGATTCGCTGTTTATACCTCTCATCAAAAGGTGCTATTTGATAATGTCTATCTAGCAGACTAACAGACAACCTGAGAGAACATTCATGCATGAGGGTATTTCTAATGGGTTGAAGACCATATCAATGGGTCTTCCATCTTGCAAATAAGGCATTTCTTGTCTAGGTAAAATTTTTTAAATGATACCCTTATTTCCATGTCTTCAAGCTACTTTATCCCCCACTTTAATTTCACGCTTTTGTGAAATATATACACGAATCATTTCTGGATTATAACTAGAACCCCTTTTTTTCTAAATCCATCTCACATCAATAACTCGACCTCTACCGCTGATAGGTAACTTTAGACAAGTTTCATTTGAAGTGGATACCTGAATGCCAAGGATGGCTCATAATAATCTATCTTTCGGAGCATACAATCATTCTTTCGCCATCTGGGATGTTAATTTACCTACTAAAATATCACCTGTCTCCACCCAAGACCCCACCATCATAATTCCTTTTTTGTCTAAATTTGGAAGTAAATGGGCTTCTAGATGTGGTATTTCATTAGTGATTCTTTTAGGACCGTGACTTGTTACATGAGTCTGAATTTCATATTTCCATATGTGAAAAGAAGTATAAATATCCTCATATACCAGATGCTCATTAATGAGTACTACATCCTCATAATTGTAACCTTCCCATGGCATATAAGCTACTAATATGTTTCTTCCCAAATCGAGTTTGCCGTCAATGGTAGCAGCATCATCCGCTAAAATTTGTCCCTTTTTAATACATTTACCTTCTGCAACTTGGGGTTTTTTATGCATACAAGTATTTTTGTTCTAACATTGATATATCACTAATGGAATGCTTAGAGTATCCCCATTGCCCGATAAAAGGATCTTGTTAGTATCATTATAAATGATCTTTCCCTCATGTTCGGCTAAAGCGAACCCCGGAATCTAGAGTTACTTGGCGTTCCAACCCAATTCCAACAATGCACTTTTCAGACCGAGAAAGAGGAACTACTTGACATTGCATATTAGAAATCATTCAAGCTCGATTCACATGATTATGCTTGATAAAAGGAATGAGGGAAGATTCAATAGAAAAATATTGGAAGGGAAAAATACTTCAAAGATGAACCTCTTCCCATTCAATAGTCAGGAATTCTTGACGGTATCTAGCTGGAACAACCTATTCTTCCTGAATACCTCAATTCAGTGCCAAAGAATTTCCTGCCGCTACCATATAGTATTCATCTCTACTTGGTGATAAATAAAGCATCCATACTTTTTTTTTATCTCTCAGAGATTTCATGAAATGGGCTTTCTAAAGACGCCCAATAACCACACCTCGTACGAATTGCTAAAGAGCCAATAAGTCCAATATTGATTCCTTCAGACGTCTTAATAGGGCATATGCATCGATAGTGACGAGGATGGATATCTCGTATCCGAAAACTGGCAATTCGCCCTGTCAATCCTCCAGGGCCTAGATAACTCAATTTTCTACCATGAACTATTTGTGTCAATGGATTAGTTCGATCCAAAAATTGAGATAATGGGTGTAATCTAAAAAAAGATTCATAAGTTGATACGAACCTAGGACGACCTGCTCCTAAACCTGTATTATATTAGCCCGGATCTCAATTAACTTCAAGTTCTAATGGAATGGACCTCAACCCCTAACCAACCTGTGGTTAGAAACCTTGGTATAATGTAGACACCACAATAGGGGATGGAAAACCTATTGATAAGTCAAGCTAAAACAACTAATTCTCTAATGGTGTTTTAGGTGTTCTCAAAGAACAAAGAGATAATTTAATCTCACAAGTATTTTCTCAATCAAATCAAAGTTTTTTTCTTATTGAAAAATAAGCCTTTAAATAGGCTTTGAAAGAAACAAAATAAACCCTAGAACATAAAGAAAACCGGCCACCACACATAAAGAAACCCAGTTGGCCGAAACTATACTTCCTTTCCTAATCTAAGTTTAATTAATTAATTCCTTTATATTAAATTAGGAATTAATTAATTTACAATGGAAAGAATGAAATAAAAACCTTCCTAAAGTTATTTGTCCAGAAAATAAATAAATAAAAGTCACAAAGTAATGGTAGTTTCCTAAAACAAAAAGTAAAAACAAACTAGGAAACTAAAAATGCTAGCCTTTTTGATCAATCTTTGACTCTTTGAGCTTCAAATCAACTTCTAGATGCTTTGTACAATGCCAAATAAGCTGAATATGAAGGGCCACACGTTGCCCATGCTTGGAGAAATAAGAAAAGGCTAGTACAGTAAAATACAATAAAGCCAACAAGCAATACAGTAAATTCGGCCAAATTGTTGATGCTGTCCATAGAAGCCCTTTTTGATTGCATTTGAGGCTGATTTAACTTGATTCCATGACCTCTTAGGCATATGTATTGAACCCATAAAGCATTGGAACCATTTCATGCTTCCCGGACTCCAAAAATGTACCACAACCGTCACCCGGGTTCGTACCAGTCTCCAGCGCTTGTATCAACAAAACAGGTCTTGGTTCTTTGGTCATGATCATTCCTTCTTGATTATGATTTATCATTTGAATAAGCACAGCAAGGTTATCCTTGAACTTCTTGGCTTGTGCTCTAGTGATTGGTCCCACCTTCATTCATAACGGATTAGCACCCCAACGGTTTATCGGTTGAGCGGGCTCGGGCAGAATCACATCATAAGTGTTAGAGAATCATGGCAAATTGTTAGCCATAAACAAGCCAAACCCAAGACCAAGCCTAATGCCTTGGCCGATTAGCAACTTCCTTAGTTTGCCTTGTATTTCATTTAGGTAGTTGATTAAATCATTTTCTGTTGTACTCTAGGCTTGTTAAGTTGGTGCATAAAGACACCAAAATGTGTTATTTAATATGTATTATCCAAATTAGAGTGTTAGAAAGTTTAGGGAAATGAAGCACCTTGATGACATGGAAAGCACCCTGGTGACGAAGATGGTGACATGGAAGCTACTTGGTAACATGGAGCCTAACCATTAGGCCTCTCTTTCATCCAATGCATGGAACGACATGTGTCATCATGCATGAGGACTACTTTAACATGAAGCACCTAATGAGGCAGCAACACTTGTCAACAAACCATGAAGCATGTGGCAAAGTTACTTTACACATGTGTTTTGCTTCACCATGAAGAACTTGTTTTGTATTGGTGTTTAGAACCATCCATGGTGTGATTTCACACTTATTTTGTATGCTATAAGTATGCATTACATCTAAATGAATGAATTGTATTGAATTTTGGAGAAAATACCTTAGTTTCCATTTTGAAACCAAGAGAAACACAAACTGGTCAAAACTGAAAAATTTTCCAGCAGCTTAAACAAAGCAAGCCAAGAACATCTAAACTCCAAATCAATTTCCAAACATTTAAAACCTTATTCTCTTTAGATTAAAGTTTCCCTAATCCTTTCAATAAGTAATTTTTAATGGAGTTGAAGTTAGCAAATTTCGAGGAGTCAGTATCAATTTGTGCCTAATTGCTCCACATATACTTCCTCTAGCCATATTTTCTAAACGAACCAAGGTCAATTCGAATTGATCTTGTAAGAGGTTCGGTACCGAATGAATATGTTTATTTTTTAAATGATTCATATCATCAAGTGTACCCATTCCGAATTTCATTCCAATCAAATGATCCACAGCGGCCAATATATCTTGAGGTAATAAAAATGTATTGTTTTGCTGTATATCAAGATTTAGTCTACGGTTCATATTTTTTCGACTAATCCTTCCTAACTCACATCTTTATTGAAATAATTTCTTTTGTAACTCCTTACATAAGGATTCAGAAAATACCGTATCTCTTTCTACACAAGCAAATTGTTGACAAAACTCCAAAATGGCATTTTCTTTTGACTTAAATTTTTTTTTTCTCCTTATCATTCAAGAAAGAGAAGTAAATGTCAGGGTAACAAACATTCTCTAGAATTTCTCTTAGACTCGAACCCATATCTAATGATAGAAGTAGAATAGATATTTTATGTTTCCTACTCACACAAGCCCATATCCTTGCTTTTCTATCAATCTCTAATTCTAATCTTCCTCTTTAATCTGATATTATGGTGCCGATATAGATCAAAATTCCATTATGGTCCAATTCTGACTGGTAATAGATACTGGGGCTTTGTAATATTTGATTGATCATAATTCTGTATATGCCATTTACTATAGAAGTTGCTAACGAATTCATTAGAGGAATGTTTCCAATAAAAATTGTTTCTTCTTGCATATCCCTACTAGTTTACCAAATTAATCCCATGGATACATATAATTCAGAAGAATAGGTGAGTGATTCAAATATAGCATCTCTTTCTTTTATCAATGATTATACCAATTGATATGTTTCCACAAATAATTGAAATTCAATTTCTTGATCTGTATCTTTAATTTTTGGAAACTTATAAAATTCTTTTGTTAAGCCCCAATCAATGAATTTACAAAACCCTTCAAATTGCATCAAATTAAATCCAGGTATTATAGACATTTCCTTAGTTCTACCCCCAAGCATTTTTTTATTTCTCATTTATAGAAAAAAAAATCCCATTATTTGCTCATTCTTCATCAAATCATATGGATCAATATAGCAATGATGGAATTGATATTCTGTTTATTGAATCACATGAAATTTGACCTAACTCCATATAATATATGGAATATATGAAATACGTATGAAGGAGGGATAACGAGAATTTTATACTCAAATTGTAATTTGCAACAGATACAAATGAAAATGTTTTTCTTATGGAGTTTTGTCTAGAATATCCAAACAATTTGTATAGAATACGAAACCAAAAAGTGATTCAATTTCTACCATTATTATGATATTCCATATTCCAATCCGATTGGATACCATAAATGTATTCAGGATTTTCTTTTTTCTAGCACTTAACTTTTTCATGGATTCAATTGTTCAAAAAATAATTCACAGAGAAGAGAGAGATTTTTACCTTTTTCTTTTAATCGAATTCATAGAATGGGATTGAAATGTGTAAAAAAGCTGATTTTTATTAAACATGTGCGGGTATAAATAGAACTATCTATCTGCACTCTCCTTTTTTTAATTATATTATTTTGTTGGGGACAGAAAGAACCTGTCATGCTCTATCAAATTTTTGACTTTCAATATTCAATCTATTTGCTGACAAATTGTAAAAATTGAATCGAAGCATGACAATTTCCTCAAAATTTCCTAAAATTACCTATAGGCATCATATACAGATAAGATGCCTGATTTATCTGTTTAAAAAATTTATGTTATGGGGTTTACATATACCCTAATTGCTGTTATAATTGAAACTGAGAAGCCTTCTTTTTTTTTTTTATTGAAAACAAAAAGGATTAGTTATGTATCAATTTTGATTTTCTTAGATCATTAGGGAAATAAAATTTGTGATTCAAATTCAAGAACCGTTCATGAATTCATAGTCAATAGTTAACGGTTCAAATTTGTCTTGATTTTTTGCTTTTGTCATTGAAAATCCACATCCGCATTTGGTTTTTCACTCCAAAAGGGAAGGGAATGTTTTCATATATTTTGTATCACTTTGGTGGCATGGCCGAGCGGTAAGGTGGGGGACTGTAAATCCTTTTTGCCCAGTTCAAATCCGGGTGTTGCCTGATCAATAAAAGAATCAAAATACCATATTTTGGTTTGCTGATAAAACTTACCCATTTTTTTTTTTTCCAACAGAACCAAGCTGAGGAAAAAGACTCTTGATACTTGCTTGATAGGGCGGAAGATACTTTGTATACATACTCATGAAAGTCTTTAAGTTCTCCGGGATTCATTCAATATTAATTAGATTGAATGGATAATTGGCTTTGACTTATTTATATATGTATTTATTATATATATATATATATTTGAATATATTATGTATTTATTTATGTATTTATTTGAATACATAAAGAATATATAAATATTTTTCCATATTTTACTTATATTGAACATATAATTTCTATTTATAATATAAATTTATAAATAGAAATTATAAAAAAAATACAAAAAGAAATTCTTACTTTAATCTCTAATCAAGAACACGTAATAGGACGTCTTCAATTGTTTCATAAAGCCAATCGGAGATGTAGATCAAATGGGAAAGATGGGAAAGAAAGAAATAAGGGTATGTGGTAGATAGTCATCTATCTTGATTCTATATTTTTATACTTTTGATTTAATAAAAAATAAAATAAAGGGCACCAAAAGAAAGAATAGGTTTTATTATTACTACATGTTAGTAACAGCCCTTTGCTACTTTAATCAAAAGGCTGTCCAGCGTATTTTGCTATTGCTTAATGTTTTCTTATTATACCAGAAATCTTATAATTATAAGAACGTATTATAATTGGATTTATTGGATTGTGTTATCAATAGTGTTGGGTCAGAACCCCCCGTTGACTTTGTGCCAGTGATTTTTTTTATTATTAGTGGACGATAATTTATGATTAGTGAACAATAATTGAATAATTCCTTCATATTCATAGAGATAGAGGACATAATTCACATGGGTATAGTAATTCACATGCTGTAATGGTAGTCTTTACATTTTCCCTTTCACTTGTAGTATAGGGCAGAAGTGGACTCTAGAAGTACTGCTAATTGAATTTAAGAACCAAACTGTATCAATGTTTTTATAGATCTTCCTGCAAAGCCTTTTTTAATTTTAATTTTACTATTTAAACTAAAATTCCATTTTGAAATGGAAATAAAAAACATATTCATTTCGAAACGGTATTTGATTCTAGTGGAGTAATGGATTCTATGAATAATATATGAACTCTTTCAATCAAACAAATATTGCAATTATTCCCATGTTTGTATTTCGAAAGGAATACAAATGGTAGGAAATTGATTCCAACCGTATTCCTCATAACTTTTTTATTTCGATGACCCGACTCTTACCAAAGTTATATATGGCCAATGGGAAAGAACAAAACCTTTTTTTTTCAATTTTTTTTTTTACTGTTCAAAGAGAAAATAAATCTATTATTACATGGATATACATTTTTTATGGGAAACAACATAGTGGTTGTCCAACAAGATACTACAACTCCATATAATAAAATATTGTCTTGGGCGAGTCACATATTATGCACTTACCGCTTGTTTTATTATGTGGTTTATTATTTTATAAATTTTATTTATGCTATGCTTGCTTTATTAAACTCATGTCATATCATGGTTCAAAGCTTAAAAATCGATAAGGTTTACTAATCCTTTTTGAAATCCGTAGAAGTTCCTATGGAACCTCTCCGAACCTCTATCAACTGCTCAATCAATCACTTCTTTGTCGGAATGCTAACAAACATATTACTTGCTTTTACTTTATCCATACCCTTTTTTCCTTCATTGGTTTTTTTCTTTCTTTCAATGGATATTGGGATTCATATTAAAAATAATCCAAAATACAGGAATTAGAATCGTACGAATAAAAGTTGTCTTTCGATTACTTCCAATTATTAATTGGAATAAACACAAATTAAATAGAACTAGATGAAGAAATAGAATTGGGACGCGACACTATGTAATTTATATATGGAATTGATATCTATATATATAAAGATAATAATGTAGATTGATATATATTAAATTAACCTATATCTTCAGACAATAAACTTTATACAGTACAATGACAATACTAGATAGTATGGTAGAAACAAAAATATGAATCTTTCTTTCTACCATACTATCATCTCTCATAGAATACTGCTGATTCTATTTTGTTCATTTCATTCATTTAATACGCAAAATTGGAATCTTTTTCATTTTATTTCTTTTCTTCAATCATTGAAAAGAACTAAAAAGTCAAGTCTACTTCAAATTAATTGCTTTGACTTACTGTTTTTACATATATTATAAGTAAAAAAGCACTAAGAACTAGAATGAACAATGCAGTAGCAATAAATGCAAGAATATTGACTTCCATAATTTCATCGTTTCATTTTTCTTTAACTAGTAATAACTCGGGATTTAATCCCATAAAGATGATAAATCTTTTGTCTGTAAATTCAATGGGATGAATTACATCTCGATGTAATCGAGTCGGATCAATATCATGAATAACAATATCTGGGCTATCGAATCGGTTCATCATCAACAATTGAATAGTATAACATAGGAAGATCTTTTATCCATATCGACTTCTAAGTTTGATTCTTGATCCAATCAAAAATTCCTTATATTAATTTAAATTTTAATTTATCATTCTTTTCCATTCTTTTTTTCTATAACTTACTGCTTTCCTTGTACAATCATCTGATCCTTGTAGGATCTGATGAAGTATTATCTAACCGCCTTTACACTTGCCTTACCATTGATTTTAACCAAACCTAAATAAACAATCAAAATGAAAAAAATTAGGGATCCGATTGGGAATGAAATTCGGCTATTTGTATTCCCTTTCACAGAAAAATGGAGAGATGAATTGATGTATTTTTGTTATTTTATTGGATTTGGATCCGTCGGGACTGATGGAGCTCAAACCCATAGCTTCCACCTTGACAGGGCGGTGCTCTGACCAATTGAACAATAATCCCAGGGAAATAATGTAATAAAATAAAGTGTACAATATACCTATTCTTAATGATTTCATTCAAACACTTTCGATTTAGATTTTCAATTAAAATTGTCATGTTGGAATAGAGAAGCGAGTGATAAATTTCTATCCATGTGGGTATGCACTTTAGCATAAGTGGCATCGATTACTAATAATCTTTTTGTTATTGCCAAATCAATTCGATAATCAATCTTTCAATGAAAAAGTTTTTTTTTTCTTTATTTTACTCTTGTCCTTAGCCTTTACACTTACCGATCCTGATATGAATCTAGATCATTAGAAATATCAAAATTTGTTGGAAAAAAAAATAAATTAAATCGAGTAACTAAATAGTGGTGGAGATATATCAAGAACTTTTACTTTTTTTATATTGGGATCGAGCATTTCGGGAAAACAACAAATGGGTTATATCATGGTAGATCGGCGAATTATTGGGCCAAGCTAGATTTGAACCAGCGTAGACATATTGCCAAAGAATTTATAGTCCGTCCCCATTAACCACTCGACCCAAGATAGGAAGAAGCAATTTCATGCTTATTGATAGTCCATGATCAACTTCCTTTCATAGTACCTTAGCCCCAAGGGAAGTCGAATCCCCGATACCTCCTTGAAAGAGGGATGTCCTGAACCACTAGATGATGGTGGCATAATTGCCCTACCGCCATTATACTATGCTCATAGTATGAATAGTTTTTTGAAATTGTCAATGTACAATATATTAGAATGGGAATGGCATGACTTAATACAAAGGATAGCACTTTTTGGTGAGTAATTGGTCTACCAGAAAGGGGGGCTAAACCCCATTCTTACACTTTCATTCATCAATTCACTCATTGTTAAGATTAGGTGGGCATATTTCTACCTCACACTAAGACAGGAAATTAAAATAAAAAAATGCTAAGTTATTGAATATTTTCTCTAAATTTTTTTTTGGTTCAGAGGATAGGCCGAGTCTATTTATCAACGATTGCTTTGATAAAATATTTTGGAGTTATGTTGAATTGGTAGGTATATGTATCATTCAATTGAATTTCATTATAATGGAAAATAATGGAAAGAAATTAGGTTCAGCCTGTCTAAAAACAATTCATTGCATTGATATTTATCAAATCCAATGTCAATAGACCTTTTTTTTCCTACACTTACTACTGTATTCTATACTCACTAGGTAAATCAAATTGAGCATTCCTGAATGACCCACTATTCATCTAAGATATATCTATTACATAGATTATAACCTATAAACGTATAAGATATGTCTATAGACATATAACATATAATAAGTATATGCACTTTACCCATAGTAACTAGCAGCTTATTCAGGAGTTGAAGTAAACAGGCCCTTTGAACTCAGTGGTAGAGTAATGCCATGGTAAGGCATAAGTCATAAGTTCAAATCCAATAAGGGGCTTTGGTTTTTTCAAAAAATTCCAACAGTAGTATTCATGTTTATAGAGATATTGTTGCCATTTGTAATAAAAAAAAGTAACAAACCATAAAATGTAATTGTAATATAATTAATTTTATATTGAAATTCTATTAAATACTAATGAAGTGTAGTAATTTCTAGTAATTATCGATATAAAGTTGAACATTTGTTATTATGTTTATTATATTGTTATAAATATTATAATGATAAGTTTATAATGAATAATTGTAACAGCCCAGACCACCCGTATAAGATATTGTCCTCTTTGGGCCTGAGGAATCCTCTTACAATCCAGCCCTCAAGGTTTTAAAAGGCCTCTCGAGGGAAAGGTATCACACCCACTTATATGGAGTGTTTCGTTCCCCTTTCCAACTGATGTGGGACTTCACAATCCTCCCCCCTTGGGGCTCAGCGTCCTCGCTGGCACACCGATCCGGGTACTGACTCTGATACCACCTGTAGCAACCTAGACTGTTGGGGTGAGAAGGTTATGACCAAGAGCAAGCTAGCTTGAAGTGTTAGCAACAAGCAAGCTTTTGGTGATGCTCTTGGGAATGGTTGTGTGTGAGTTGTGTTTTTAGGTTTTGGTTATGGTGTTTTCTGGTTTTTAGGGTTCCTAAAGTGTTCTAAGGTGTTGAAGAAGAGATAAGAAGAAGAGGAACACGCTGGCTTTTGAAAATAAGGCTTAGATGTGTAGCCATTTCATTCATTTTACTATATAAGCTTGAAATTACAACTAGTTCACACATGCCAAGCATGTGAGCTTACAAAATGAGTAAAATATTTGAAATTTAAAAAGTAAAATGGTCAACACCTAACTTTTCATACACAAAAGAGTCAAAAACCAGCTGCAACATGTCTATTCCAAATATAGTAAAAAGTGGCACATGGTTTGAACTAAGTTCCTATTGTTTAACTAGTTTGGGTAAACAACCAAACTAACTTCACCTACTTAGTTCCCCTTTGTATCTGCTTATGAAACTTGGTTTAAAGCATCCTTGGTCATCCATAAATATTGTTCCAAGAGCTAGGAAAGTTCTGGAACCGGATCATGGGCCAAACAGCTCCAAAGCTGACCCATACTCTGCATACTGGGCCCATCAGATACAGCAATCTGTTTGGAATAGAAAATGGACTTTCCCATGTCATTTGGAGCTGAAATTGGAACCATAGTCTTCTATATATGTCTTTAGATATCCCTCAAAACCCCATTTGCAACCTGAGATATAAGATAAATAGTGGAACTATGTTGCTGGAAATTATGAATCCAGCACCATAGGCATTTCAAGCATAACATTCCTACTCTTTTGTGCATAATTTTGCCTATACTTTTGTATACATAACTTAGGCACAAAACATTATCAAAATATACCTTGTATAAATTAAAAATATACAAAAAAATATAAACTCATAAAAGGAAAGGATTTGATACCAAGGTGTGCATGCTTGCCGGTGACATGCACCATCAAGTGGCAAAATTGCCACACTTCAACATAGACCACCCGCATGAGAAATTGTCCTCTTTGGGCCTAGGGAATCCTTTTACAACCCAAGCCTTAAGGTTTTAAAAGGCCTCTCAAAGAAAAGGTATCCACACCTACTTACATGGAGTGTTTCGTTCTCCTCTCCAATCGATGTAAGACTTCACAATAATGCTAAGTTGTTTACTTGTATCTCCAAATATTCCTATTACTTTATTCTATTATTCCAATCAAATCAATTAGAAATCAACAAGAGAAAAAGTAAGAGGACCTAACCCATTGAATCATAACTATATCCACTATTCTAATATTAAAATTCGATTAGAGATAAAATTGGAATAGTGGATTTTTTTTTTTTTCATTTTCATATTTCTCTGGACTACGCGAGAATCTTTCGATATTTCCGATTAAATCTTCTTGTTTCTAGATGTTGTATAGGAATGCCATTATATTCCTTTACTTTACAGCGAAAGATTTATTCCAAGAACATACATAAGAGGCGTTTAAAACACCTTTCTTTGATTCCAGCACACAAGACAAGATCACTTTCTATTTTATTATATATATTTCATAATTTATAAGTATCTATTTTAGATACGTAGATAGATATGTATCAGGTCATGGTTTCACGTAACAAATATTTCCATCCATATGGATACATACAATTTTTTTTTTTCTGATAATCGGATGGAAAATGGATGCAAGAAAGAGACTTTTATTTATAGTCTCCTATTATTAAATTCAATACACTATTAATTTAATTAAATATAAATAATAGAATAAAATAAATAGAATAGGAAGTTTATTAAAAGAAAATGAAAGAGTAAAACAGAAAGTAATAAAATATATGATACTGTAGTAGTTTATGACACATACAAATTCTTATTTTTATTAATTTTCATTACAGGATTCAAGAATAAGATTAGTTGATGGAACGGGAGGAATATACATGGGGATCTATCGGTTGCGAGAAAAAGGAGCATTGTTTCTTGAACAATTCTTTTCAAATCAAATAAAAAATGCATCTATCTGATTGATGAATCATAAGACAATTCATGGTTTAAGTGGTTATCAAGAATAGGAAAGGATAACCGAATTGAGTTAAGAGATTTTACTTTACTAGGTTGAGTTAGAGACCAATAAATTTTTTTATATTTGAAACCTATTCTAAAGAAGGGGTAGTGGACGAGAAATCAAATCATAAATATATGACAGAAGCCCTAACGTTTTGAAAATGCTATGAGGTGCTCGAAAATGGTTGAAGTAGTTGAATAAGAGGATCACTATGACTATAGCCCTTGGTAAATTTACAAAGATGAAAATGATTTATTTGATATTATGGATGACTGGTTACAGAGGGATCATTTCATTTTTTTTAGGTTGATTCGGTCTATTGCTCTTTCCTTGTGCCTATTTTGCCTTAGGGGGTTTGGTTTACAAGTACAACCTTTGAAACTTCATGGTATACCCTTGGATTAGCAAGTTCCTATTTGGAAGGTTATAACTTCTTAACCGTCACAATTTCTACTCCTGATAATAGTTTAGCACACTCTTTGTTGGTACTATGGGCTGTAAAGTACAAGGAGATTTTACTCATTGGTGTTAAGTAGGTGGACTTTTGGTGCTCTTCACGGTGCTTTCGGACTAATAGGTTTCATGTTACGTCAATTTCAACTCGCTCGATCTGTTCAATTACGACCTTATAATGCAATCGCATTCTCCGGTCCAATTATGTCTTTTGTTTCTGTATTCCTGATTTATCCGCTAGGTCAGTCTGGTTGGTTCATTACGCCAAGTTTTGGTGTAGCGGCTATATTTCAATTCATCCTCTTTTTCCAAGGGTTTCATAATTGGACATTGAACCCATTTCATATGATGGGAGTTGCTGGGGTATTAGGCGCTGCTCTGCTATGCACTATTCATGGTGCTACCATATAAAATACTTTATTTGAAGATGATGATGGTGCAAATACATTATGGGCTTTTAACCAAACTCAAGTTGAAGAAACTTCTATGGTCACCGCTAACCGCTTTTGGTCCTAAATCGTTTTTGCTCTTTCCAATAAACGTTGGTTACATTTCTTTATGTTATTTGTACCAATAACCGGTTTATGGATGAGTGCTCTTGGAGTAGTCGGTCTAGCCCTGAATCTACATGCCTATCACTTCATTTTTTAGGAAATCCATGCAATGGAAGATCTGGAATTTAAGACTTTCTACACCAAAAATATTCTCTTAAACGAAGGTATTCGTGCTTGGATGGCAGCTCAAGATCAGCCTCATGAAAACCTTATATTCCTTGAGGAGGTTCTACCCTATGGAAATGCTCTTTAATGGAACTTTATCTTTAGCTAGTCATGACCAACAAACCACCGGTTTCGCTTGGTGGGCTTGAAATGCCCAACTTATCAACTTATCTGGTAAACTACTAAGGGCTCATGTAGCTCATGCCAGATTAATCTTATTCTGGGCCAGAGCTAATTTGAAGTGGCTCATTTCGTACCATAGAAGCCGATGTACGAACAAGGATTAATTTTCTGATGTATGAACAAGGATTGATTTTACTTCCCCACCTAGCTACTATAGGTTGAGGGGTAGGTCCCCGGGGGGAAGTTCTAGACACCTTTCCATACTTTGTGTCTGGAGTAATTCACTTAATTTCCTCTACAGTATTAGGCTTTGGTAATATTTATCATGCACTTTAAGGACCTAAAACTCTTGAAGAATCTTTTCCATTCTTCATTTACGTATGGAAAGATAGAAATAAAATGACTACAATTTTGGGGATTCATTTAATCTTGTTAAGTATAGGTGCTTTTCTTCTAGTGTTCAAGGCTCTTTATTTTGGGGGTGTATATGATACCTAGGCTCCCAGGGCACTTTGGAGGGGAGGGGGGGTGTATGTAAGAAAAATTACCAACTTGACTCTTAGCCCAAGTATTGTATTTAGTTATTTACTAAAATCCTTTTTTGGGGGAGAGGGGTGGATTGTTAGTGTGGACGATTTGGAAGATATAATTGGAGGGCATGTATGGTTAGGTTCCATTTGTATACTTGGCAGAATATGACATATCTTAACCAAACCCTTTCCATGGTCACCCATTCTTGAATTGTAGAATCAAGCGACGCATTATGGTCGAAAAGCATTGCCTGTTCCATTTTTTTATTTTTTTATAATCTTTAAATAGTTTTTTAATTGTTCATCTACAAATATGTTCATGTAGCAATCCAATGAACATAAATTCCATTGATCTAAAAATAAAAAACAGTTTTGTCAATGCTCTTCTCAATCATTCACATATATGTGTATAGAGGAGACATAGAATATCTCAAGACCTAATTTGAGATATGGTACCGAATATAGAATTATAATTCAACAAGCATTTATTGACCAATTTATCTATATAAGTATGTTAAATGAGCTTAACTTTCATGTGTTTGTGTTCAACGATAGCTTATTAGTTTTTAAAAATTGAAAGTCCATTAAATTACTTTTTATAAAAATAAAAAATAAAAAAATTGAAGGTACAGGTGATGCAATCCCATCCAAAAGCATCACCTATTCCATGTTTTATTTTATTTTTTAATCTTTAATTAGTTTTTTTGATTGCTCATCTACAAATTAAAAAAAAAAGCATGTTTGCAAAATAAAAATAAAAAAAAAATACTAAAAACAACTTTCAAATTAAAAAAACAAAGTAAAAATTGGTTGGGTGAAAAGACGACGCATTTGTTAAAAAAGAGGTCACCTATTCCTATATTTGGTGACCCTTTTCTAAAAAAGTGTCACCTATTTTATATTAAACATCCTTCAAAATTTGTAAGTCTCTTAAATTGTATTTTTGTATTTAAAAAAAACGCATTGCCTAAAACTATATTAGCTATTTCTTATTGCATTATTACATCCAAGTCATTTAGTCTAGTGGTGTGGTGATTCCTTGAGAATGTAAGAGGTTTTGGGTTCAATTCTTGGATGGCCTTCTCTAATTTTTTTTTTAAGGGTTTGTACACGTGTAAATAAAAAAATGGAAAAAAAATAAGACGACGCATTTGTCGAAAAATATGTTGTCTATTTCTTTATTTGGCGACTTTGTTTTTTAAAAAATGCATCGCCTAAAACTATATTAGCTATTTCTTGTTGTATTTTTACATCCTAGTCATTGGGTTTGGTGGTTTGGCAATTCCTTAAGAGTGTAAGAGTTTCTGGGTTGAATTCTTGGCAAGGCCCTATTTTATTTTATTTTTTGTATGGGTTTGTACACGTGTAAATAAAAAATTGAAAACACAAAAAAGAAAAGGCAATGCATTTGTTGAAAAATGCATTGCCCTTTTCTCTAGTTGGCGACTTTTTTTAAAAAAAATGCATCGCTTAAAACTATATTGGCTATTTCTTGTTGCATTATTACATCTAAGACATTTGGTCTCATGGTGTGGTGATTCTTTGAAAGTGTAAGATGTTATGGATTTAACTCTTGGCATGGCCATATCTGATTTTTTTTTTTAATGGGTTTGTACACGTGTAAAAAAAAGAAACAAATGTGTCGTCTTTTCCTCTGTTTGGTGACTCTTTTTTTTAAACAATGCATTGCCTAAAACTATATTAGCTATTTCTTGTTGTATTATTACATTTAATTCATTTGGTATGCATCGCCTTTTCCTCTATTTGGCGACTCTTTTTTAAAACAATGCATAGCCTAAAACTATATTCTCTATTTCTTGTTATATTATTACATTTAAGACATTTGGTCTCATGGTGTGGTGATTCTTTGAAAGTGTAAGAGGTTCTGGGTTTAATTCTTAGCATGGCCATATCTGAATGTTTTTTTTAATGGGTTTGTACATTTGTAAAAAAAAGAAAATTAAAAAAAAGAAACAAATGTGTCATCTTTTCCTCTGTTTGGTGACTTTTTTTTTTTACACAATGCATCGCCTAAAACTATATTAGCTATTTCTTGTTATATTATTACATCTAATTCATTTGGTATGCATCGCCTTTTCCTCTATTTGGCGACTCTTTTTTAAAACAATGCATAGCCTAAAACTATGTTATCTATTTCTTGATATATTATTACATCTAAGTCATTTGGTCTGGTGATGTGGGGATTCCTTGAGAGTGTAAGAGGTTTTGGGTTCAATTCTTGGCATGGCCCTATGTGATTTATCTTTTTAATGAATTTGTGCATGTGTAAATAAAAAAATTGAAAAAAAAAAGAAGAAAAAGGCGACGCATTTGTTGAGAAATGCATTACCTTTTCCTCTGTTTAGCAATTCCTTTTTAAAAAAATGCATCGCCTAAAACTATATTAGATATTTCTTGTTGTATTATTATATCTAAGTCATTTGGTTTGGTGGTGTGGTGATTTCTTGAGAGTGTAAGAGATTCTGGGTTCAATTTTTGGTATGGCCCTGTCTATTTTTTTTTTTATTGGTTTGTACACATGTAAATAAAAAATTAATAAAAAAGAAAAAAGGAAAGGTGATGCTTTTGTTGAAAAATGCGTCACCTTTTCCTCTATTTGGCGACTCTTTTTTAAAAAAATGCATCGCTTAAAACTATATTGGCTATTTCTTGTTGCATTATTACATCTAAGACATTTGGTCTCATGGTGTGGTGATTCTTTGAAAATGTAAGACGTTATGGGTTTAACTCTTGGCATGGCCATATCTGATTTTTTTTTTTTTTTAATGGGTTTGTACACGTGTAAAAAAAAGAAACAAATGTGCCGTCTTTTCCTCTGTTTGGTGACTCTTTGTTTTAAACAATGCATCGCCTAAAACTATATTAGCTATTTCTTGTTGTATTATTACATTTAATTCATTTGGTATGCATCGCCTTTTCCTCTATTTGGCAACTCTTTTTTAAAACAATGCATAGCCTAAAACTATATTGTCTATTTCTTGTTATATTATTACATTTAAGACATTTGGTCTCATGGTGTGGTGATTCTTTGAAAGTGTAAGAGGTTCTGGGTTTAATTCATGGCATGACCATATCTGAATTTTTTTTTTAATGGGTTTGTACACATGTAAATAAAAAATTAATAAAAAAGAAAAAAGAAAAGGTGATGCTTTTGTTGAAAAATGCGTCACCTTTTCCTCTATTTGGCGACTCTTTTTTAAAAAAATGCATCGCTTAAAACTATATTGGCTATTTCTTGTTGCATTATTACATCTAAGACATTTGGTCTCATGGTGTGGTGATTCTTTGAAAGTGTAAGATGTTATGGGTTTCACTCTTGGCATGGCCATATCTGATTTTTTTTTTTTAATGGGTTTGTACACATGTAAAAAAAAGAAACAAATGTGCCGTCTTTTCCTCTGTTTGGTGACTCTTTTTTTTAAACAATGCATCGCCTAAAAGTATATTAGCTATTTCTTGTTGTATTATTACATTTAATTCATTTGGTATGCATCGCCTCTTCCTCTATTTGGCGACTCGTTTTTAAAACAATGCATAGCCTAAAACTATATTATCTATTTCTTGTTATATTATTACATTTAAGACATTTGGTCTCATGGTGTGGTGATTCTTTGAAAGTGTAAGAGGTTCTGGGTTTAATTCTTGGCATGGCCATATCTGAATTTTTTTTTTTAATGGGTTTGTACATTTGTAAAAAAAAGAAAATTAAAAAAAAGAAACAAATGTGTCATCTTTTCCTCTGTTTGGTGACTTTTTTTTTTTTAACAATGCATCGCCTAAAACTATATTAGCTATTTCTTATTATATTATTACATCTAATTCATTTGGTATGCATCGCCTTTTCCTCTATTTGGCGACTCTTTTTTAAAACAATGCATAGCCTAAAACTATGTTATCTATTTCTTGTTATATTATTACATCTAAGTCATTTGGTCTGGTGATGTGGGGATTCCTTAAGAGTGTAAGAGGTTTTGGGTTCAATTCTTGGCATGGCCGTATGTGATTTATTTTTTTAATGAATTTGTGCATGTGTAAATAAAAAAATTGAAAAAAAAAAGAAGAAAAAGGCGACGCATATTTGTTGAGAATTGCATTACCTTTTCCTCTATTTAGCAATTCCTTTTTAAAAAAATGCATCGGCTAAAACTATATTAGATATTTCTTGTTGTATTATTATATCTAAGTCATTTGGTTTGGTGGTGTGGTGATTTCTTGAGAGTGTAAGAGATTCTGGGTTCAATTCTTGGTATGGCCCTGTCTATTTTTTTTTTTTTTATGGGTTTGTACACATGTAAATAAAAAATTAATAAAAAAGAAAAAAGAAAAGGTGATGCTTTTGTTGAAAAATGCGTCACCTTTTCCTCTATTTAGCAATTCCTTTTTAAAAAAATGCATCGGCTAAAACTATATTAGATATTTCTTGTTGTATTATTATATCTAAGTCATTTGGTTTGGTGGTGTGGTGATTTCTTGAGAGTGTAAGAGATTCTGGGTTCAATTCTTGGTATGGCCCTGTCTATTTTTTTTTTTATGGGTTTGTACACATGTAAATAAAAAATTAATAAAAAAGAAAAAAGAAAAGGTGATGCTTTTGTTGAAAAATGCGTCACCTTTTCCTCTATTTAGCGACTCTTTTTTAAAAAAATGCATCATCTAAAACTATATTAACTATTTCTTGTTGTATTATTACATCCAAATCATTTGGTTTAGTGGTGTGGTGATTCCTTAAGAATATAAGAGGTTCTGGGTTCAATTTTTGACATGGCCTTATCTGATTTTATTTTATTTGGCCTGATGGTGTGGTGATTCCTTTAAAGTGTAAGCGGTTTTGAGGTCAATTCCTCACATAGGCTTATCTGATTTTAATTTTTTTATGGGTGTGTACAAGTGAAAATGAAAAAATTGAAAAAAGAAAAAAAAAAGAAAAGGCGAAGCCGTTGTTGGAAAACGCATCGTCTATTTCTTTATTTGGTTACCCTTTTTTAAAAAAGCATCGTCTGTTTTTATATTAAACATCGTCTAAAACTTGCAAGTCTCTTAAATTATATTTTTGTATTTAAAAAAAGGAAACAGGTGATGCAATTACTTCATTTGGCGTCGTCTGTTTTTTTTTTTTTTTTTAAGGGAATAGGCGATGCAATAACTTTTTTAAAAGTCGCCTATTTTTTTTCTTTTTTCTTTAAAAGTACAATTTATTTTCTATTTAAAATTGCAAACCTCTTAAATTGTCTTTTTTTTTTTTTTGGTTAAAAAGGAACTGGTGACGTTTAGCGTCGCCTATTCTTTGTTTTTTATGGGAATAGGTGACGTAATAACTTTTTTTAGCGGTGCCTATTCTTTTTTCTTTTTTCTTTAAATAACTTATTTTCCAAGTATAGTTTATTTTCTGTTTAAACTTGCTAATCTCATAAATTGTATTTTTGTTTTTTTTGTCGCTTGTTCTTTGTTTTTAAAGGAACAGGTGACGCAATAACTTCTTTTAGCGTCACCTATTTTTTTTCTTTTTTCTTTAAATAATTTTTTCCAATTACAGTTTATTCTTTGTTTAAACTTGCAAACCTCTTAAATTGTATTTCTTTTTTAAAAACAAATTGGGAACAGGCGATGCAGTTACTTGGCTTAGCATCGCCTATTCTTTTTTTTTTTTTTAAGGAAACAGGCGATGTAATAACTTTTTTTAGCGTCGCCTTTTTATTTTCTTTTTTGTTTAAATATTTTTTCCTAGTATAGTTTATTTTCTGTTTAAACTTGTAAATCTCTTAAATTGTATTTTCGATTTTTTTTTTTAAGGGAACAGGCGAAGCAGTTACTTCTTTTAGCATCGCTTGTTCTTTTTTTTTTTTTTCTCCTTTAAATAATTTTTTTTTTCAACTTCAAATAATCTGTGAAAATATTTAAGCAATATAACTTAGGTGGTTGTTCAATTATTTTGTTTTTCATGTACAGTTTATTTTCTGTTTAAACTTGCAAATTTCTTAAATTGTAGTTTTATTTTTTATTTTTTAAAAAGGGAACAGGTGATGCAATTACTTCATTTAGCATGGCTTGTTCTTTGTTTTTTAAAGGAATAGGCGACACAACAACTTCTTTTCTTGTCGTCTGTTCATTTTTCTTTTTTCTTTCAATAAATTTTTTTTCTAAGTACAGTTTATTTTTTGTTTAAATTTGCAAATCTCTTAAATTGTATTTTTATTTTTATTTTTTAAATGAACAGGTGACGCAATTACTTTTTTTAGCATCGCCTGTTCTTTGTTTTTTTTTTTCTTTAAAAAGGATTCTTTTTCAACTTCAAATAAGCAGTGAAAATATTTAAGCAATATAACTAAGGTGGCTGTTTGATTATTTTATTTTTCATGTACGGTTTATTTTCAATTTAAACTTGCAAATCTCTGAAATTGTATTTTTATTTTATTTTAAAAAAAAAAGGAACAGGCAACAGAATTACTTCTTTTAGTGTCGCCTATTCTCTGTTTTTAAGGGAACAAGCGACGCAATATCTTCTTTTTGCATGGCCTTTGTTTTTTCTTTTTTTTTCTTTAAATAATTTTTTTTGAAGTACAATTGATTTTCTGTTTAAACTTGCAAATCTCTTAAATTGTATTTTTTTTTTTTAAAGGAACAGGCAACACAATTACTTCTTTTAGCGTCGCCTGTTCTTTGTTTCTTTTTCTTCTTTTTTTTTCCTTTAAAAAGGATTTTTTTTTCAACTTCAAATAAGCAGTGAAAATAGTTAAGCAATATAACCATTTTATTAATTTTTCTTAACATTTTAAGTAATATTTTAAGTGTTTATTTGAAGATGAACAATTGTAAAAAAAAAAAAATAACACATAAAACAGGCAATGCATTTTTAAGGTAATGCGTCATCTGTTTTCTTTTGTAAAAAGAAAATAAAAGAAATTTAAGAGACTTGCAAATTTATAAGCATATAAACTTGACGTGAAAAACAAAAATATTAAACAACCACCTTAGTATTTTTCCTTCACATTTTTAATAAATATTTTCAGTATTTACTTGTTGACGAACAATAAAAGAACTAATTAAAAAACAAAAAAAAATTATGATTGGAGGTATAGGCGATGCAGTTATATGTGAATGTGTTGCCTATTACCTTAATTTAAAAAAATTATTTTTAACAAACTTACAAATTTTTATAGCAAATATGCTGTACTTGAAACAAAAAAAATATATATATATATATATATTTTAGGGCAATGTTTACTATTTTTTTGTTTGCAATTTCCACTTAATTTATTTTTGTAATAATAAATAATTTGCTTGTTAAATTAAGGAGTTTTAAATTTTTTCTTTTATCATATCAAATATTAAGTGACACATTTTCTATTATAAACGTCCCCTTTTTTCATCTATTTTCTTAGTATTCATATAATTAAAGTTTGTGATTATGTAAACATAGATAAGTGGTTGGTTAATCATTTTGCATGAGTATAGCATTTAAACAATATAATTTAGATAAAATATAAGCATAGTATTAAAGGCAATGCTTTTCAAACACATATTCAGTGACGTCGAAAAGCAGCGTCGCGTATTTTTCTTTTTAGCGACCTTTTCACTTCGACAGTTTTTGAATGCGTCGTATATTTATAGAATTTTAACTAACTCTTTTGCCTCAGCATCGCGGTTTCATTTTTTTTAGATGCTTTTGTTTTGTAGCGTCACTAAGTTAGTGTCGCTAGATCTTAATTTTCGTGTAGTGTGAGCTTGTTAATTTTCCAGAAAACGACTTAGAAGACACACTACATAATGTTGCCTTTATCCACTTACCACACCAGGGAACCCCATATCAGATTCTTCTCCAAGAAATTCAACCCCCATATGTACAACCAATACACATAGTGAACCAAGAGACAAACCTGAAAACTCATACCATGTAACACATGCAAACCAAGAAGACCAGACCTACTAAACAACTCCAGCCCATGTAAACAATGAATTTACACTAACTACGTCTCATAATATCTCTCAAATAACAGCTGAAACATTACCAAATCAATTGAATACAGCAGCAATTGATCCACCTTTCAACCACTCTAATTGTCCTGTTTCTGTAGTGGACATGACAATAGATGAACAAACTGTTGAACCAGACACAAACACACATAAGATGATAACAAGACAAAAATTAAAGGCCAACCCATAGCTAGCATCTCAAATGGCATTGCTGTTATAACGGTGAACCAAAACATTAAAATCAGCCCTTCAAAGTCTTGAATGGTTTTAAGCTATGCAAGAAGAATTCACAGCCTTGCATGATAATAAATGGATGTTGTTGGTTCGAAATAGGTATACAAAACCAAGTATAAAAAAGATGGTTCCATAGATATGTTCAAAGCTCGTCTCATAGCCAAAGGCTTTACACAAATTGAAGGACAAGATTTTGAGGGAACATGCAGTCCTATAATCAAACATACCACTATAAGAATGATTATATCTACACCTATTACATGCAGGCAGACAATTCGACAGCTAAACATCAAGAATGCTTTTCTTCATGGCCAACTTAAAGAAACTATCTATGTGTAACAACCTCTAGGTTTTAGCACTTAATCTCATCCTTAACATGTGTATCTTCTAAGGAAATCATTGTATGGCCTTAAAAAGGCCCCCTGAGCATGGTTTGACAGACTTTCTCAATTTTTAATTCCTTTAGGCTTCATATGTTTCAGGGCTAATTCTTCATTCTTTATGTTTCAAAATTCTAATATTGTTGTGTTATTATTAATTTATGTAGATGATCTTTTAATACATAAAACAACCCTAACATTATCAATGATCTGGTTAGTAAAATGGGTGCAGAATTTGCCATTAAAAACCTAGGTAAACTGCGTTATTTTCTTGGACTTGAAGCAAGGTATTTTCAAGGGGGCTTTTTTTACATGTACGAAGTATAAGCATGATCTTCTATCTCTTGCAAAAAGGCTTGAAGTAGCTCCCATGAAAACACCTTTAGCTGTCAAAACAACAACTCAAATAAATGATAATGATCTTGTTGACGCAATTGAATATCGCAAGCTTGTTGGTAGCCTGCAATACATTACCTTCACTAGATTAGATATATCTCATACTATCAGGCATGCTTGCCAAAGCTTTCAAGAACCCACCATGTTGAATCTTGGAGAAGTTAAAAGAATACTAAGATATCTCAAGGGTACCATCACTTATGGTTTACATTTTCTATATCAAAGTTCCTTAAACTTGACAAGATACTGCAATGCTAACTGGATAGACTGTCTAACCACAAGATGAAGCATGAGTGGCTACTGCATCTTTCATAGCATTAATTGCATTTCCTGGTCCTCCAAGAAGTAACCAACAGGAGCTTGTTCCAGCACCAAAGCTAAATAACGAGCTATGGAAATAGTAACAACAGAAATAAAGTGGCTTACCTACCTGCTAAGAGACATTGGCATAACTCCGTACAGACGACCTCACCTACTGTGTGACAACATAAGTACCCTACACACAACCATTAATCCTATTTTACATGGACAAACGAAGCACATTCAGATCGACTACTACTTTTTCAAAGAAAAAGTAGCAATTGGACAGCTCATTAGTCGCTATATCCTTTCACACTTACAAGTTACAAATTTACAAACGAATCCATCTTTAGGAGAAGTATTTTAACTATTCAGGAATAAGCTTGGAGTTCATACAGCACCTTCTCCAAGCTTTAAGGGGCATGATAAAGAAGAAGAGAAGTCAAACACAAACATATCCATTGCATCAACTTCATCCACAGGTACGATTGCTCAATCATCACAAAAGCAATGTTCACTTTTTAAATCAAGAGATTTCTCATATGGCAAGGCTTGCAAGATTTCCATTGATAGAAAATGCCTTTAAGACATTGGTTCACCTCTTTTAGTATTTTTGAATTTTTTCTAACATAGGAAGATGTTAATTAGCTTCCTTGTTTGTTCAAAACCACACCTCTATAAATTCTATCAATTCTGTAAAGCTTAAATATATGAAATAATACACACAGTTGATTACCTTCTTCAATTTAAGCAGTATTCTTGCTAAAGTTCAAAGGCAACAACTAGGTTGCCAGCTGGCACTAGTCATATATATATATATAAGTAATAAACATGCATGCATGCATGTATTGTGTGTGGAACAATGCCATGATATGCATATTATCATGGCCTTTTATGTTATCGTATGTTGACATTGCCTACCTAGTGTAGTCATAATTAATATATCTGTATGTATGTGTGGTGCCATTACAATTTATGATATGACAACTTTATGTTACTTTTATGATATGCTATGGTCTTTCAAATGAACTATTATTAAATTGTGTTATCCTATGGTCTGCAAATATTTAGAAAACCAATTTTTCTTATGCATGTAACCAGGGGTGAAGCCTTGAGGGGCAAAGATTGTTTTTTTCCAAAAACAAAAAATTACAATAAAAAATTGTAATATACAACATTAGATTGTAAGGAAAAATAAAAATAAAAATCATAAATTTTAAATTAACAAAGCCATATAGAAATACATGCAATAATTTAAAATAATTTCCAATCTTTCTTTTAATAAAAATAAAAACTATATATTTTAAATTTAACACAGCCATATAGAAATGCATGCAATAATTTAAAATAATTTACAATTTTTCTTTTAAATTTTATATACAACTTATCATTTAAATTTAACAAAGATGTATAATTTATAGTTGCTAAACCGAGATATGTACATATATAATTGATATTTTAGTAAGAAATATATTATTTTAGTATATTTTTATTTTTGGGACATTGGTTGTATTGTCCCATGCCACAATCCATTAAATCGGTCTTCCATTATCATTCACGCCATCATAGATGAAGCCCCTAACGAATAAGCAAGTAATTCATCAACACTGAGATGAAGAAACAAACACCACTCTCCAATGCTAACATTTGGTGGATATGGAACATTTCCAATGCCACCAAAGTAATCATGGTGCTGCCCCTTATACTTTATAAGCTCTTTAGGCCCATTGAAAATTCGGCCAGATGTGAATAGACCGCGAGTGGCCATGCCTTGGATCTGCTAGCTTAGTTACCATATTTTTTAAGTACGTACCAAAGAAAATATCTCAATTGTTTGTTGTCTGTCAAAACTACATATTTACATATATTTATATATATATATATATATATAGAAAATTTGTGCTAGTATCGCATATTGTGCATGAGTTAGGCACATGACATATAGCTATAAATAAGTGGAAGCGAAAGTGATTGAGCATTAATTACTATATTAATATCTTATATATATATATGTATATTAATGTATATGCTTACAAATAAAAAACTATGGATCCAGGCCAGTAGCCAGGTGTGGTAATTAAATCATTTCAGCAAAATTTCCACACCTACCATACATCATAGTTTGAATTTACAATAAAAAAAAAAATTCCATTATTTTAAATAGGTTATTATATTTATTACATGTATTTTTTATTCAATTTTTTTAAATTTAAAATATATGGGGTTTATTTTTTTTTTCCACTTACCTTCAAATGTTGTATTCTACAATTTTTGATTGTAAATTTTTTTTTTGAAAAAACAATCTTGGCCTATAGGGCTCCGCACCTGGCTACATACATAGGAAGAATTAATTCTCTAAATATTTGCAGACCAAATGATAATACAATTTAATAATATTTCATTTGAAAGACTATAGCAAATCATAAAAGAGTTGACATATCATAAATTGTAATAGTAACATACATATATATTAATTATTGCTGAATCAGCTAGACAACCTCAATATATGATAAAGTTGACATAAAAGACCATGATAATATGCATATCATGGTACTTTATATTATTTGTAAACAACGATTATACATACTATGAATAAAGATATACTAAAATAATATCTTTCTTACTAAAATATCAATTATATATATACATATGTTGTTTCAGCAACTATAAATTATACATCTTTACTATTCAAAAAATAAATAAATGATCTATATGTCTTTCTTAACAAAGAACCAACTATAAAGAATGTATAGAAGATACATTTCATTTTTTGATAATTTTTTTTTTTGTTTTCGTATTTAAAATTAGATACAATACTTTTTGAGGTGATGGTTGCATGGTAAAAAAATTTAATTACTTTGTATAAGTCTTCAAGATGGTTGCATCAACAAACTAGCTAATAAAATATGATACTAAGATTAATTAAATTGAAAAATTATATTAAAATTAGTGCTAGAGGAGCTATGGCGTACAAGTATGTGAGGTGTCATGAGTATTGTCCAAGAAAATATATTAAAATTATGAAGTGCCAAAGGAGCACTAGAGTGCATACATGTGAGGTGTGGTGAGCAGTGTCCAAGAAAATACGTTAGAATTTTCTTCCGTCTCACACTGAATTCCTTTTAATTATTTATAATATTTTTCCTTCATTTTCATATTTCAAATTTATAATTTTTAAATTATAAATATAAATGAGAAAATATGTTAGAATTTTCTTCCCTCTCACATTGTATTCCTTATAATTATTTATAATATTTTCTCCTTCATTCTCATATTTCAAATTTATAATTTTTAAATTATAAATATAAATAATTTATCAAATCAATTTTATTTAACATTTTATACTATTTTAAATAATATATATATATATATATTATGAATAAAAATATATTAAAATGATATTTTTTTTAATGAAATATCAATTACATACATACATACCGCGGTTCAGGAACTAAACATTATGTATCTCTATTATTCAACAAAAAAAATAATAATAATGATCTATACATATCTTTGTTAAAAAAGAAAAAAACGTAAAAGAGATATATATTTTTTTTGATAATTTCTTTTTGTTTTCATTCCTAAAATTAGATACAGCACTTTTTCAATTGATGATTGCATGATTACATGTAAATAAAAATAAAAATAATCTATAAAAAAATAAAATGATAAGTTATTTATAAAATTTAAAAGAAAAATTGGATAATTATTTTAAATAAGTTATTATATTTATTACGTGCATTTTTTATATGGTTTTGTTAAATTTATAATATATGGCTTTTATTTTTATTTTTCACTACGATAAAATGTAGTATATTACAATTTTTTATTGTAAATTTTTTTTTTTTAAATCTTTGCCTGCAAGGTTCCATCCCTGGTAACATACATAAGAAAAATTGGTTCTCTAAATATTTGCAAACCAAAAGATAACAAAATTTAATTGAAAGATCATAAAACTAATAGCATATATTCATATTATCATGTGACCATACATCTAAATGCTAATTGCATGCATGCATGATTATATATATATAGACAGACATAAAAGTAAACTAATACAATATTAACTTAAATATAATATATACAAGCTAGCTAGCTTAATTATATAGTTTTTGACTATATTGTTGCATGCCACAATCTATTGAATCAATCTTCTATTATCACTCATGCCATCATAAACGAAGCCTCCTAATGAATGAACAAATGATTAATAAGCACTGAGATGAAGAAATGAACGCCGCTCTCTAGTGCTAACATTAGGTGGGTATGGAACATCTTCAGTACCACCAGATTAATTATGGTGCTGCCCATTATATGTTATAAGCTGTCTGGTGCCATTGAAAATTTGGCCAGATGTGAGCAGACCGCGAGTGGCTATGCCTTGGATGTGCTAGCTTAGTTACTATATTTTTAAGTACGTACCAAGAAAATAACTTAATCTATATGCTTACAAATAAAAAACTCTGGATTCAGCCCAATAGCTAGGTTCGGTAATTAATTCATTTTAGCAAAATTTTCACACCTACCATACATTATAGTTTAAAATATTGACATTTTTCATGAAATTTCCATGAAATTCCTATTTTTTAAGCAAGTTAAAAAAAAAAAATAGTTCTTAAGTAGAAACATATATAATTTCTACAATATCCGCTGAAATGTTTGATATTTCTTCATAATTTGCATAGAAATTTTTATCATAATATCCATATCAAATATTTCACAATTTGGTTAAAAAATCCATAATTTCCAAGGATATTTTCAAAATTTCCATGAAATTTTCATAGAAATTTTGGAAATACCTATGATTTTTTCATTAAATTTTTTTTTTCAAAAATTTTTATAAATATTAGTGATAGTTAGTAAAACTTTTTGCAACATTAATATTATTGATGGTTCTTTTTTAACTTTTAATTGTCTTCTAATAATTAGGCAAATAAAAATTTAAAAGAAAAATCACATTTAACAAACAACCATATTCTTAAGGAAAATTAGTATTACAAGTTACAAATTTACCTATTTATTAATATTGTTTTACAATAATTAATTCAATATTTGTGTAAATATTACAAATTAGATAAAAATTATAACATAGCAAAAATTGAAAGATATGCAAGAAATATATTTTCTATAAATCAAGATTCAAAATTTTGGTATTGATGGCATTTGATATATGCAAACCTAACCCTTAAATAGTCCTATCGATGATATATTAATAATTACATGCAAAATTATCAAGAAGCTACATATTTTAATTATTACTCCATACATTTCATATTTTAAAATGAGAATAAGAAAGATAGAAACAATTCTCAACCACTCAAGAGTTTTTTATGGTATTGAAATGACATTGATAAAATAAAATGTAATTATAATAATTGTTCTTTATATCTTAATTAATAAATAATTTTATTAAATATGTTTTTTTTTTGTATTTCTTATTAATAATGGTATATTTTTAACTATTAGCACTTATTATTAATTAATTGATTAAAAGAAATATAATATACATTGAATATTTTTACAATTTTAATAGTCAATTTGATAATTAATTAATTAAACAAGTTAAATTTAAAATTTCAATAAAATATTTTATTTTTTTAAATAAATTTCTATCAATTTCCATAATTTTTTAAGAGTTTTTATTGATATTTGATAATTTCCATAGATATTTCTATATTTTGAGCCCTCGAAATTTATATCATTGCTAAAATTTTGAACATTGCCACACAATGGTTCACATATGATATAGATGTAGATTAATATATATTTTGCATTTTAATGCCTTAACTTATTTACATACATAAGCGTAGCAAAATAATTAATTTATGCATTTAATTTATTTGTTTTTTTAATTTTAAACTAATGATTTTTTAATTTATTTATTTTTAATTTTAAATTAATGATTTTTTAAATTTAAATAAAGTATGAAAAGTTTAATTGCTTTAAAATTGAAAAGCATTAGGCGACGCTTTTAATATTAAAAGCATCACGTATTGTCTTAATCTTTTTAATTTTGTTTAATTTTATGTTTTACTCATATGCATATGAATGTTAAATAAATTAATTAGTAATAAGAAGAAAAATAATTAATCCATGCATTTAATTTATAAACTTTAAATTGATGATGTTTTAAATTACTATAAAATTTGATAAATTTAATTATTTCAAAATTGAAAAGTATCAAACTACACTTTTAGCATCAAAAGCATAACCTGTTCTGTTAAGTTTTAGTATTTTAATTAATTTTATGTTTTAATATTATGTATATAAAGATTAAGCATATTAAATAGCAATAAGAAGCAAAGTAATTAATCTATTCATTTAATTTATTTTTATTTCAATTTTAAATTAATTCTTCTTTAAAATAATAAAATTTTGACATGATTAATTATTTAATAATTTAAAAGGATTAGGTGACATTTTTAATATCAAAAGCACAACCTATTTGTCTTAATTTTTTGAAATTTTAATTAATTATATGTTTTATTTATATGTACATAAATATTAAATATATTAATTAACAATATGAAGCAAAACAATTAATCTATTCATGTAATTTATTTGCTTTTCAATTTTAAATTAATAATAGTTTGACAAAATTAAATATTTTATAATTTACAATTATTAGACGATGCTTTTAATATCAAAAGCATTGCCTATTGGCTTAAATCTTGGAATTTTATATAATTTTATGTTTTATTCATATGTATATGAATATTAAATATATTAATTAACAATATGGAGCAAAATAATTAATCTATGTATCTAATTTATTTGTATTTTAATTTTAAATCAATAAAAATTTTGATAAATTTAATTATTTTAAAATTGAAAACCATTAGACGACGCTTTTAACATCAAAAGTGTCGCTTGTTGTGTTAATTTGTGATATTTTAATTAATTTTAGTTTTTATTGTTATGTATATAAATATTAAATATATTAACAAGTAATATGAAGCAAAATAATTATTCTATGCATTTAATTTAATAAAAGTTTAATAAATTTAATTATTTTAAAATTGAAAACCATCAGGCATTGCTTGTAGCATCAAAAGTGTTGCTTGTTGAGTTAATTTTTTGTATTTTAGTCAATTTATTTTTTATTTTACATATATGAATATTACATATATTAATTAGCAATATGAAGCAAAATAATTAATATATTTATCTAATTTTTGTGTATTTCATTTTTAAAGTAATTATTTTTTAAACTAATAAAATTTTGGCAAAATTAGTTATTTTATAATTTAAAAGCACTAGGCGATGCTTCTAACATCAAAAGCATCGCCTATTCTCTTAATTTTTGAAATTTTATTTAATTTTATATTTTATTCATAAGTATATGTATATATATATTAAATATATTAATTAGCAATAAGAAACAAAATAATTAATCTATGCTTTCAATTAATTTGTGTTTCAATTTTAAATTAATGATTTTTTAAATTAATAAAAAGTTTGATAAATTTATTTATTTTAAAATTGAAAAGCCCCAGACGATGTTTTTAGAATCAAAAGCGTAACCTATTATGTTAACTTTTGGTATTTTAATTAATTTTTTGTTTTAATATTATGTATATAAATATTAAGTATATTAAATAGCAATATGAAGCAAAATAATTAATCTATTCATTTAATTTATTTTTATTTCGGTTTTAAATTAATTATTTTTTAAACTAATAAAAGTTTTCACAAAATTAATTATTTTACAATTTAAAAGGATTAGCCGATACTTTTAACATCAAAAGCGTTGCCTATTATCTTAATCTTTTGAATTCTATTTAATTTTTTTGTTTTATTCGTATGTATATAAATATTAAATATATTAATTAGTAGTATAAAGCAAAGCAATTGATATATTTGTGTAATTTATTTGTGTTTTAATTTTAAATTAATTATTTTTTCAATTAATAAGAGTTTGAAAAAATTAAATATTTTATAATTTAAAAGCATGAAGCCACGCTTTTAACTTTAAAAGCATTGCATATTGTCTTAATATTTGGAATTGTATTTAATTTTATGTTTTATTCATATATATAAATATTAAATATATTAATTAGCAACTTGAAGCAAAAAAATTAATCTATGCATTTAATTATTTGTGTTTCAACTTTTAAATAATGATTTTTCTAAATAATAAAAAGTTTGATAAATTTAATTATTTTAAAATTGAAAACCATTAGGCAACGCTTTTAATACTAAAGGAGTCACCTGTTGTGTTAATTTTTTGTATTTTAATTAATATTATGTTTCATTATTATGTATATAAATATTAAATATATTAATTAGTAATATAAAATAAAATAATAAATTTATTCGTTTAATTTATTTGTGTTTCATTTTTATATTAATCATTTTTTAAATAAATAAAAATTTGGTAAAATTGATTATTTTATATTTTAAAAGCATTAGGTGACACTTTTAACATTATGTGACACTTTTAAATTAATAATTTTTAAAATTAAAAAAGAGTTTGGAAAACTTAATTCTTTTAAAAGGAAATGTATCAAGCGATGCTTTTAGCATAAAAAATGTTGCCTATTGTGTTAATTTTTTTGTATTTTAATTATTTTATGTTTTATTATTATGTATATAAATATTAAATGTATTAATTAGCAATATGAAACAAAATTATTAATAAACATATTTAAAATTGATGATTTTTTAAATTAATAAAATTGTTTGATAAATTTAATTATTTTAAAATTAAAAAGCACCAGATGATGCTTTTAGCATCCAAAAAGTCGGCTATTGTGTTAATTTTTGGTATTTTAATTAATTTTATTTTTTTATTATGTATATAAATACTAGATATATTAATTGGCAATAGGAAGTAAAATAATTAATTTATTCATTTAATTTGTTTTATTTTTTATATAAAAGTGTCGACTGCTGTGTTAATTTTTGGTATTTTAACTAATTTTATATTTTATTCTTATGTGTGTATATATATATATATATATATATTAAATATATTACTTAACAATATGAACTAAGATAGTTAATCTCATTTAATTTATTTGTGTATCAATTTAAAATTAATGATTTTTTAAACTAATAAAAAGATTGAGAGGTTGAATTTTTTTGAAATTGAAAAACATAGGCGATCCTTTTAGCCAAAAAAAAAAGGTGCCTATTTTGTTAATTTTTTGTATTTTAACTAATTTTATATTTTATTATTATTTATATAAATTAGATATAAAATTAGCAATATGAAGCAAAATAATTAATCTATTGATTTAATTTATTTGTCTTTCAATTTTAAACTAATTATTTTTTAAATTAATAACAAATTTATGAAGTTTGAAAGCATTAGGCAATGCTTTTAACATTAAAAGCATTGCCTATTATCTTAATTATTGAAATTTTATTTAATTTTGTGCTTTATTATCTATATAAATGTGAAGCAAAATAATTAATTTATCATTTAATTAATTCTGGCTTCAATTTTAAATTAATGATTTTTTAAATTAATAAAAAATTTAACAAATTTAATTATTTTAAAATTGAAAAACTGCAGGTAAAGCTTTTAGTGTCAAAAATGTCGCCTATAGTGTTGTCTTCTAGCATTTTAATTAATTTTATATTTTAATATTATGTATATAAATATTAAGCATATTAAATAGCAATATAAAACAAAATAATTAATCTATTGATTTAATTTATTTGTATTTCATTTTTAAATTAATAAAAAATTTGAGAAATTTAATTATTTTCAAATTGAAAAGCATCAGGTGGTGTTTTAATGTCTTAAATGTCGCCTGTTACATTAATTTTTGATATTTTAACAATTTTATGTTTTATTCATATATTTATAAATATTAAATGTATTAATTAGGAATATAAAACAAAATATTTAATCTATTCATTTAATATATTTACATTTCAATTTTAAATTAATAAAAGCTCGATAAAATCAATTATTTTATAATTTGAAAGGATTGAGGACGCTTTTAATGTAAAAAAATGTCATCTATTGCCTTAAATTTTGGAATTTCAATTAATTTTATATTTTATCTATATGTATGTAAATATTAAATAAATTAGTTAGCAATATGAAGCAAAATTAATTAATCTATGCATTTAATTTATTTGTAATTTAATTTTAAATTAATAATTTTTTAAATAAATAAAAAGTTCGAGAAGTTTAATTGTTTTAAAATTGAAAAGCATTAGACGACGCTTTTAGCATCAAAAGTATTGCCTCTTGTGTTCTTAAAAAGATTCAGGGATGCTTTTAACATCAAAAAAGGTTGCATGTTATGTCAACTTTTTATATTTTAACTATTTTTATGTTTTAATATTATATATATTAATATTAAGTATATTAAATTGAAGCAAAATAATTAACATATTCATTTAATTTATTTGTGTTTCAATTTTAAATTAATTATTTTCTATGTTATTTTGACAAAAATAATTATTTCAAAATTGAAAATTATCAGTTGAAGCTTTTAGAATTAAAACCATCATCTTTTGTATTAATTTTTGTTATCTTAAATAATTTTATGTTTTACTATTTATGTATATTAAAATTAGCAATATGAAGCAAAATAATTAATTTATTGATTTAATTTATTTGTCTTTCAATTTTAAACTAATTATTTTTAAGTTAATAAAAAGTTTGACAAGTTTAATTGTTTTAAAATTGAAAAACATCAGGCAATGCTTTTAACATCGAAAGCATTGCCTATTATCTTAATTCTTGAAATTTTATTTAATTTTGTGTTTCATTCATATGTATATAAATATTAAATATATTAATTAGTAATTTGAAGCAAAATAATTAATTTATGCATTTAATTAATTTGTGTTCCAATTTTAAATTAATAATAAGTTTGACAAATTTAATTATTTTAAACTTGAAAAGCAATAGGTGAAGCTTTCAGTGTCAAAAGCATTGCTTATTGGATTATCTTCAAGCATTTTAATTAATTTTATGTTTTAATATTATGTATAAAAATATTAAGCATATTAAATAAAAATATAAAGAAAAATAATTAATCTAATGATTTAATTTACTTGTATTTCATTTTGAAATTAATTAAAAGTTTGAAAAATTTAATTATTTTAAAATTGAAGAGCATCAGATGGCAGTTTTAACGTCAAAAGCATCGCTTGTTGCATTAATTGAGACATTAGCTATATTATCCCATGCCACCATCCATTGAATCTGTCTTCCATTATCATTCATGCGATCATAGACGAAACCCCCTGATGAGTGAACAAGGGATTCATTAGCTCTAAGATGAAGAAACGAATGCTGTTCTTCAATGGCAACATTTGGTGGGTATGGAACATTTCCAGTGCCACAAGACCAATCATGGTGCTGTCCCTTATACTTTATAATCTATCTAATGCCATTGAAAATTGGTCAGATGTGAACAAACCACCAGTGGCCATACCTTGGATCTACTAGCTTAGTTACTATATTTTTAAGTGCGTACCAAAGAAAATAACTCAATTGTTCATTGTCTGTCAAAACTACATATCTACATATATATATATATATATATAGAAAATTTTTGCTGGTGCTACGCATCAGGCATGAGCAAGGCATGTGACATATAACTATAAATATGTGGAAGAACAAGTAATTGGGCATTAATTACTGCATCAATATCTTACACACACACACACACACACACATATATATATATTATTGTATATGCTTACAAATAAAAAAACTCTAGATCCGCCCAGTAACTAGGTTGGGTAATTAATCATTTCAGCAAAATTTCCAAACCTTTTATACATCATAGTTTAAATTTACAATTAAAAAATTTTCCATTATCTTAAATAGGTTATATTATATTTATTACGTGGATTTTTAATATGGTTTTCATGAATTTAAAATATATGGTTTTTGTTTTGTTTTGTTTTGTTTTGTTTTTTTTTTTTTCGTGTTACAATTAAATGTTGTATTTTACAATTTTCTATCGTAAATTTGTTTTTTTTTTTTTTTAAATCTTGGCCGGCATAGCTCCACCCCTTATTACATACATAAAAGGAAATGGTTCTTTAAATATTTGCAGACCAAAGGATAATACAATTTAATAATATTTCATTTCAATTACCATAGTATATCATAAAAGTAACATAAACTCGCCATATTATAAACTATAATGGTACCAACCACGCGTACAAACATACATATTCATTATTATTGCATAAGTTAGGCATCCTCAACATACGATTAAGTTGACATAAAAGGCCATGATAATATGCATATCATGGTATTTTATATTATTTTTAAACAAATATTATACATACTGTGAATAAAAATAAACTAAAATAATATATTTTTTACTAAAATATCAATTATATATATAGTACATTGTTTCAACAACTATACGTCTTTCTTATCATAGAACCAACTATAAAAAATGTATGAAAGATATACTTCATTTTTTTATATCTTTTTTTTTTTTTTAGTTGACGTTGCATGGTAAAATAATTTAATTACTTTGTATAAATTTTTGGGATGGTTGCATCGACAGATTAGCTAATGAAATATGATGCTAAAATTAATTAAATTGAAAACTTATATTAAAATTGGTACCAGATGAGCAGTGGAGTGCATGCATGTGAGGTGTCGTGAGTAGTGTCCAAAAAAATATGTTAAAATTATGGCGTGCTAGAGGAGCAGTGGAGTGCATGCATGTGAGGTGTGGTGATTATCCATGAAAATATGTTATAACAATTTCTCCTTAATGCTCATAGTTCAAATTTATAATTTTTAAATTATAAATATAAATAATTTATCAATTGAATCAATTTTATTTAACATTTCATATTATTTTAAACAAATAAAAATATATATATATATATATTATAAATAAAAATATATTAAAAATAATATCATTTTTAATGAAATATCAATTTCATACATATATACCGTGATCCAAGAACTAAAAATTATGCACTCCTATTATTCAAAAAAAAAAATAATAAAATAAATATCTATACATCTTTGTTAACAAAGAAAAAATGTGTAGAAGATATATTTTACTTTTTGATAATTGTTTTTTTTTTCATATCTAAAATTAGATACAGTACTTTTTTAATTGATGATTGCATGATTAAATAAATTTAATTACTTTGTATAAGTTTTTGAGATAGTTGCATCCACAAATTAGCTAATAAAATATGATACTAAGATTAATTAGATTAAAAATATTTTGTTCGCTCTAGAGCACTACAGACTCTTTAGTACTTCTTTTATTCTTATCATGAGCAATAAGTTAGAATTTTCTTCCGTCTTACATTGTGTTTCTTTTAATTATTTAAAATAAATTTTCCTTTTTGTTCACTATTTTAAATTTATAATTTTTAAATTATAACACCAGCTAGCGTTGAATGGAATGTAATAAAACAAAATCTGCCTCTCAATCACAACTCTAGCAGCTATGATGGATACTTGGCCCATATTTCGATTATTGATGGCAATTTCCCTAAAACTCATGATAAAGAAGAAGAGATGTCAAACACAGACATATCCACTGCATCCATTGCATCAATGTCATTCACTGCCACGATTGTTCAATCATAAAAAAAGCAACTTTCACTTTCTAAGTCAAGAGATTTCTCATATTGCAAGACTTGCAAGATTTCCGTTGACAAAAAATGCCTTTAAGACAATAGTTGACCTCTTTTAATATTTTTGAATTTTGTCTAATATAGGAAGATGTAATTAGCTTTCATCTTAATCATAACTTCCTTCTTTGCTCAAAATCGCACCTCTATAAATTCTCTCCATTCTATAAAGTTTACATACAAGAAATAATACACATAGTTGGTTATTACCTTCTTCATGGTATCAGAGCATTATTCACACATACCACTATTATGGATTCTCAAAACGAATTTCTTCATAGCCAAGTACTAGCACCAAAGCTTTTGTTCCACAAGAACCCATCATAGTCGTTCAATCTTTTCACCAGTGTACCAATTTGATTTCAATCAAATTGAATGCCCTAAACTTTCTCTTTTATCATTTAGTTTCTCTTTTATCTAATTTAATGGATAAGTTTATTTTGGACAATGTGGTCGTGGAAGAAGTCGTAGAGATCATGGTGGTGGCCATTTCAATTCAAAAGGAAAAGGCTTTAGTCCAGTAGGGAACTTCTCTGAAACCAAGAAACCAAAAATCAAAACCAATATTGAGGGCAATTCTGGATGAAATAGTAAAGGTAAAATTATTTGTCAAATATCACTACAAAAAATTTAGGCAATGACTACAAAAAATTCTAGTGACAGATGAAAATTTATCACTTTATATTGGCAATTAGTGACGAAAAATTTCTTTGTCACATTTAGTGACTGGGTCATTGAGTTAGTGATAAATTCTTACTTTATCACCTACTTTTGTAACTAGTTGCCCTTTAAAGTTTGGAGGCAATTTTTTTTTTTTTGAATTTATTTGTTGTTAATAGTGACAAAATTTTATGTTTGTAACTAATTTTAAGATATTCGATGTAATAGATAATTTTAGACACTACTGTGACAAATAAAAAGCTATCAGTTTATATAGGCGATCGGTGAAAAAATTGTTTTTGTCAGATTTAATGATTGGATCATTTAATTAATGATAAATTCTTATTTTGTCACCTACACTTGTAACTAATTGCCCTTTGAAGGTAAATTTTTTTTTTTTAATTTATTGATGTCAATGGTGACAAATATTTTACATTTGTAACAAATCCTACTAAATAGATAACGCTGACAAAGATATTGAATAGATAACTTTAGATACTACTATGACAAATGAAAACTTGTCAGTTTATAGAGGTGATTGGGCAAAAATTTTTGTTATTACATTTAATGATTGGGTCATTTAATTAGTGATGTCACCTATATTTGTAACTAATTACTCTTTGGAGGGAAATTTTTTTTTTATGACAATGGTGACAAATATTTTTTGTAACTAATTTAAATATAAATATGAAAAGAAAAGAGGACACTGCCTTTGATGAAGCTTTCTTCTTCTCCAGCCTACAACCCCAATGCTTTACAAAAACCACACAGGCCACTTTCATTGGAAAATCGCTCTAATCTTGACACCAATCCACCACACCTCCACCTCAACCACCAAGTCCAATCTGCCAATGATTGAACCATGGTGAGAATACTCCAAATGACTACCCGATGCATCGGGGAAGAGCTGAACTCGAGCGATCACTATTTCATTTAGATCATTGAAAGTTTGTGGTTCTTAAATCTTTGGCCCAACCTTTTCCACCATTATTGGATTTCTTGAGCTTGAATCGAAGCTCAGATTGGCTTGAAATTTACTCATTGGTATTAAAATGGAAGTTTCATTCTAGGATACTTCCAACTATATACGATAGTATTCAATGCATGATATTGTACGCTTTTGTTATTGGTTTTTCCAAGCTCAATTTGTTTCTTTACCATGACTATATATATATGTTGTTAGTTTCAGATGTAATTGACCATGGTGAACTGAGAGATAGAAAAGAGCTAGCTAGCTTGTTATCTATTTTTTAACCCGAATGAGTTAAGTTATTAACCATTGAAAGTTATAAGCATTCATTTTTCTTGTCTTGGCTAAACACACTGGGTCCTTGATTCTTACTGCAATTTTTATGTGGAGATATAGCATAGATGACATACTCTGGTTTGAAGTGAGCCACAGTTTCTAGGTAGTTGGAGGACATGTAATAGGATTATGAGTTGTGAGTTGGGACTATTATTTTCCATCTAAATCCATGAATGTTTTGTTACCAAGGTTTGTGGGCCATCAGTAAAGCCTTTGCAATGCTCAACTATTACTAAGGTCTAGAAGCTTCTTGCTTTGAGCAGGGATTTTTTTCTAAGATTACACCATTGCATAAGTGATGCTAGTGGTAAACAAGACTTGAGAGTTTTTAAAGTTTATATATATATATATATTATAAGCAATTTTGAGAGTTTTTAATTAAGTGATAATAACATAGAGGATATGAAGGTTACGATGCTATAGTAGGGCAGCAACTTGTCAAGAGAAATGGTTCATGAGAAAAACTTTATTATATATGTAGCTGCGGTTAATATGAGTGAATATCAAACCTCAAGTTGATTATTTCATTAATTTTTTTGCTTGGGTGTATCTAGGAGCTTTTTATATAGGAGTCTAATATTACATTGTGTCACTTTGATTTGGTGTGGTGTCACACTAGCATGCCATTTTGTGTAAAATTCAACTCTTCATTTTGGTGTAGTTGGTATTAATTTTGGGTGGTTACCTCTATTGGCTTTACCCTTATAAACATGCATGAGTTTGGTAGCTTTTTGTCCACTCTTTTAGCCCCTTAGTTAGCATTTCAGGTCATGGTAGCACCTGCCTTGAATACAGTCAGTGTCAAGTCTTTCTAATTGTAATGGAAATGCCTTTAGGTTTTGATAAATTATTTTCCTTGAATGATTTTTGACAAAGGTCATGCTTTGAGTATGTTTAGCTCAATGATTCTAAGGAACATGATGCAGAAACATCATTAATGAAGAAGGTCAATCATATATGCTCTATATATTTCATTCTTTTCTTTTATTATTGTTTAGGATCTTTAGAGATGATTGCTACTTTGAAAGATGGAGATGGACATTAGTTAGATGGTATAGGCAACAATCATGTCCCCCCTACCCCAGAAATAGAGAATGTTTTTCTTTATTTTTTCCCTTTTAGTGTAAGCTTATTGTATTTGGTACACCTTGTATAGTACATATATATATTTTCACGTGCATATATAGTAATATGAACTATAACTTTCACACTTTGTCTGTAATAGCTAAATATGATTATTCCTTCGGAAATGGTAAAGGACTAATGGAATGGGGTTAGATTGACCCACATTAACGAAGAGGTGGGAATGCTTGGCTGGTAAAGGACCCACATCTGAAACGCATCGTGCTTTAAGTGCAACAAATACCTCGGCAGATCTTTGGCACCAATGCTTGGGACATCCCACTCTAAGGGCTTTAAAAACTTTACATTCCAATAATGTTATTAATGTTTCCAGTTGGACAAATAAGTTCAGTGTTTGTGCTAGTTGTCAATTAGGGAAGAGCTGCAAACTTCCTTTCTCTTTATTTAATAAAACTTCATTGTTTCCTTTGGAAAAAATCCATTGTGATATTTGGGGACCAGCCCCAACATTTTCAACACAAAAATACTGTTTGTATATTACTTTCATTGATGATTATTCCAGGTACACTAGGCTATTTCCTTTGTGTAAAAATCAAAATGTTTTAAATGTTTCCGTAAATTTCAAAGAATGGTAGAGAACCAATTCGAAAGATGAATTAAAATTCTTTAGAGTGATGGAGGCGGTAAGTTTATATCTTCAGCTTTCAAGGAATACTTAGGTAAGTATGCAATTGTTCATCAAACGTCCTATCCAGAAACCTCAGAACAAAATGGGGTTGCTAAAAGGAAACACAGGCATGTGGTGGAAATGGATTTAACTATGATGTTCCATGCAATGTACCCATGAAATTATGGGTGCAGGCTTTCTTAACTTCAACTTTTCACATTAACATATTACCTTCATCTGTTTTAAAAACTGGAACCCCATATCTTCGTCTACTTAAAAGGCATCCAAATTATCAAAGTTTGAGACTCTTTTGTTGTAGGTGCTATCCTTATTTTCGGAATTATGCAATAAATAAATTTTCAAAGAAAACTCTTCTTTGCATCTTCATTGGATACAGCTCACAACATAAAGGATTTCATTGTTTCCATCCAACAACCAATCAAGTCTACATCAACAGGCATGTTGTCTTTGATGAACAATATTTTCCATACTTATCTACCAATATTAACCCATAAAAACATCTTAAGCCTGTTAAATTTCCAGAAAACAACTTAGAAGACACACGACATAATGCTCTTGATTGCCTTTATCCACTTACCACACCTTGGAACCCCATATCAGATTCTTCTCCAAGAAATTCAACTCCCATATGTACACCCAATACACACTGTGAACCAAGAGACAAACCTGAAAACTCATACCATGTAACACATGCAAACCAAGAAGACCAAACCTTTTAACAACTCCAACACATGCAAACAGTGAATTAGCACCAACTACATCTCATAATATCTATCAAATAACAGCTGAAACATTATCAAATCAATTGAACACATCAATAATTGATCTAGCTTCCAACCATCTAAGTATCCTATTGCTTATTAGGACATGACAACAGATGAACAAACTGTTGAATAAAACACTAATACATATCAAATGATAAAAAGACAAAAATTAAAGGCCAACTTATAACTAGCATCTTAAATGGCATTGATGTCATAACGGCAGAACCAAAAACATTGAAATCACCCATTCAAAATCTTGAATGATTTTAAGCTATGCAAGAAGAATTCATAGCCTTGCATGATAATAACACTTGGTAATTAGTTCCACGACTGACATACATCAATGTTGTTGGTACGAAATAGGTATACAAAACCAAGAATAAAGAAGATGGTTCCGTTGATAGGTTCAAAGCTCATCTCATAGCCAAAGGCTTTACACAAATTGAAGGATAAGATTTTGATGAATAAAGTCTTGTAATCAAACATACCACTATAAGAATGATTAAATCTATAGCTGTTACATGCAGGCAGAGAATTCAATAGCTAGACATCAAGAATGCTTTTTTTCATGGCCAACTTAAAGAAAATGTCTATATGGAACAACCTCCAGGTTTCACCTCTTCATCTCATCCTCAACATGTGTGTCTTATAAGGAAATCATTGTATGGCCTTAAAAAGGCCCCCCGAGCATGGTGTGATAGACTTTCTTAATTTTTAATTTCTTTAGGCTTCATATGTAACAGGGCCAATTCTTCACTCTTTGAGTTTGAAAATTCTAATATTGTTATGTTATTATTAATTTATGTCAATGATCTTTTAATAATAGGAAACAACTCTAACATTATCAATGATTTGGTTAATAAAATGGGTGCAGAATCTACCATTAAAGACCGAGGTAAATTGCATTATTTTCTTGGACTAGAAGCAAGGTATTTTCAAGGGCGCATGTTTTTTATACATAAAAAGTACATACATGATCTATCTCGTGAAAAAATGCTTGAAGCAGCTCCCATGAAAACACCTTTAGCTATCAAAACAACAACTTAAACAAATGATAATGATCTTGTTGACACAACTAAATATCGTAAGCTTGTTGGTAGCCTACAATACCTTACCTTCACTAGATTAGACATGTCTCATACTGTCAGGTATGCTTGCCAGAGCTTTTAAGAACCCACCGTGTTGAATCTTTGAGAAGTTAAAAGAATACTAAGATGTCTCAAGGGTACCATCACATATGGGTTACATTTTCTATCTCAAAGTTCCTTTAGCTTGATAAGATACTACTATGTCAATTGGATAGGTTGTCCAACCCCAAGACCAAGCACGAGTGGCTACTACATCTTTCTTGGCATAAATTGCATCTCCTGGTCCTCCAAGAAGCAACCAGCAATAGCTTGTTCTAGCACTGAGGTTGAATATCAAGCGATGGCAACAACAATGACAAAAATAATGTGGCTCACCTACTTACTAGGAGACATTGGCATAACCCTATACAGACATTCTGACCTATTGTGTGACAACATAGGTACCTTACGCATGACCATTAATCCTACTTTACATGGACAAACGAAGCACATTCATATTGATTACCACTTTGTCAGAGAAAAAGTAGCAGTTGGACAGCTCATCAGTCGTTATATCCTTTCATATGTACAAGTTACAAATACAAAAATCAAGCCACTTTCGGCAGCAGTGTTTAAACTATTTAGGAATAAGCTTAGAGTTCATACAACACCTTCTCTAAGCTTTGGGGGCACGATAAAGAAGAAGAGAAGTCAAACATAAATATATCCACTGAATCAATGTCATCCACAGCTACAATTGCTCAATCATCCAAAAAGCAACATTCACTAAGAGATTTCTCATATGGCAAGACTTGCAAGATTTCCATCGACAAAAAATGCCTTTAAGACATTAGTTGACCTCTTTTAATATTTTTGAATTTATGTTCATTAACTTCCTTATTGATTATCACTTCCTTCTTTGCTCAAAAGCACATCTCTATAAATTCTATCCATTCTGTAAAGCTTAAATACATGAAATAACACACATAGTTCATTATCTTCTTTAACTCGGGCAGTACTCTCTCCACAGTTCAAAAGCAACAACTAGGTTGCTTGCTGGCACTAGTCATATATATATATAAGTAATAAGCATGCATGCATGCGTGTATTGTGTGTGGAATAATGCCATGATATGCATATTATCATGGCCTTTTATGTTATCGTATGTTGAATTTGGCTAGCTGATGCAGCCATAATTAATATGTATGTATGTATGTATGGTGCCATTATAGTTTATGATACACCAACTTTATGTTATTTTTATGATATGCTATGGTTTTTCAAATTAAATATTATTAAATTGTGTTATCCTAGGTCTGCAAATATTTAGAGAGTCAATTTTTCTTATGTATGTAACTAGGGGTGAAGCCTTGAGGGTAATGATTTTTTTTTCAAAAAGAAGTTACAATAAAAAATTGTAATATACAATATTTGATCGTAAGGAAAAATAAAAGTAAAAACCATATATTTTAAATTCAACAAAGCCATATAAAAATACATGCGATAAATATAATAGCTTATTTAAAATAATTTTTCAATTTTTCTTTTAAATTTTATAAACAACTTATCATTTTATGTTTTTATAGATCATTTTTTTTTTGTTGAATAACAAAGATGTATAATTTATGGTTGTTGAATCGATATGCGTACGTATATAATTGATATTTTAGTAAGAAATATATTATTTTAGTATATTTTTATTTACAATATGTATTTTCTTTGTTTAAAAATAGTATAAAAGGTTATATGAGATAAACTACTTACGTCTATAACTTTAAAAAATTATAAATTTAGAATAGTGAAATAAAAAGAAAATTATTTTAAATAATTAAAAGAAGCATAGTGTAAGACGGAATAAAATTCTAACCTATTTTCTTGGGCACCTCACACGCATGCATTGCACTGCTCCTCGGGCACTCCATTATTAAATGTCACGTGTATTAAATTTGTCTTCCACATTGCTAATGTCATGTGCCATGACATCACATACCAATTCGAAATTAAGTTGCTCACGATAAGCATAAAAGAAGTACTAAAGAGTCAGTAGTGCTTTAGAGTGAATAATTTTTTTTTATTTAATTACTCTTAGTATCATATTTTATTAGCTAATTGCAATTCAATTATCTCGTGAACTTATACAAATTAATTAAATTAATTTAATCATGCAATTGTCAATTGAAAAAGTATTGTATCTAATTTTAGATATGACGACCAAAAATAAAATATATCAAAAAATAAAATATATCTTTTGCATATTTTTTTCTTTGTTAACAAAGATATATAGATCATTATTTTTTTTTAATAGTAGAAGTGCATAATTTTTAGTTCCTGAACCGCGAATATATATGTATGAAATTGATATTTCATTAAAAAGGATATTATTTTAATATATTTTTATTTATAATATATATATATATTGTTTAAAATAGTATAAATTGTTAAATAAAATTGATTCAATTGATAAATTATTTATGTTTATAATTTAAAAATTATAAATTTGAAAAATGAGGAAACATTATTATAAAAATTAAAAGGGACACAGTGTGTGATGGAAGAAAAATTCTGATATATTTTCTTGGACACTAATCACCACATCTCACATGCATGCACTCCCCTACTACACTGGCACACCATAATTTTAATACATTTTCTTGGGCACTAGTCATGATAGCTCACATGCATGCATTGCACTGCTTCTCTGGCACTAATTTTAACATAATTTTTTAATTTAATTAATCTTAGTATCATATTTTATTAGCCAATTTGTTGATGCAACCATCTTAAAAACTTATACAAAGTGATTAAATTATTTTACAATGCAACCATCACCTCAAAAAGTATTGTATCTAATTTTAGATATGAAAAAAAAAGATCAAAAAATGAAATATATCTTCTGTACATTTTTTATAGTTGGTTCTTTATTAAGAAAGACATATAGAATTTTTTTTTGATAACAAAGATGTATAATTTGTAGTTGCTGAAACAACGTATGTATGTATATAATTGATATTTTAGTAAAAAATGTATTATTTTAGTATATTTTTAATTCACAGTATGTATAATCTTTGTTTAAAAATAATATAAAATACCATGATATGCATATTATCATGGCCTTTTATGTCAATTTAATCGCATGTTGAGGATGCCTAGCTTATGCAGTAATGATGAATATGTATGTATGTATGTATGTATGGTTGGTACCATTATATTTTATGATATGGCGAGTTTATGTTACTTTTAAGATATTCTATGGTCTTTCAAAAGAAATATTGTTAAATTGTATTATCCTTTGGTCTGCTAATATTTAAAGAGCCATTTCTTCTTATGTATGTAACCAGGAGTGGAGCCTTGCAGGCCAAGATTTGTTTTTTCCAAAACAAATTTTCAATAAAAAATTGTAAAATACAACATTTGATCGTAACTATATAAAATAAAAATAAAAATCCATATATTATAAATTCAGCAAAACCGTATTAAAAATCCATGTAATAAACATAATAACCTATTCAAAATAATGGAAAATTTTTTGTATTGTAAATTTAAACTATGATGTATGAAAGGTGTGAAAATTTTGACTAAATGAATTAATTACCCAACCTAGCTACAATGCAGATCCAAAGTTTTTTATTTGTAAGCATATACAATAATATATGTGTGTGTGTAAGATGTTGATATAGTACTTAATGCCCAATTACTTGTGCTTCCACTTATTTATAGCTATATGTCATGTGCCTAATTCATGCGTGATGTGCAACACCAGCACAAATTTCCTATATCTATATACATATGCATATGCATATATAGATATGTAGTTTTGACAGGCAATGAACAATTGAGCTATTTTCTTTGGTACATACTTAAGAATATAGTAACTAAGCTAGCAGATCCAAGGAATGGCCACTGGTGGTCTGTCCACGTCGGGCCAAATTTTCAATGGCACTAGACAGATTATAAAGTATAAGGGCTAGCACCATGATTGGTCCGGTGGCACTGGAAATTTTCCATACCCACCAAATGTTGGCATTGGAGATTGGCATTCATTTCTTCATCTTAGCACTGATGAATCACTTGCTCACTCATCAGGGGGCTTCGTCTATGATGGTGATGAGAATCCATCCGTGCTTGTACAACCGACTACCCGCTGGGGTACCAATCCAATACAGATGAAGACCGGACCAATCACTAGAGCACAAGCTAAGAGATTTAAAGACAACCTAGCTGGATTCATATAGGGAGTTATCAATTCACAAAAGGGTTTATCCATATCCGAAGATACAAGATGTGTTTTATGCATCCAAATGGTGGAGGCCGAGTTGGACCTGGGTAGTTGTTTTATTGCATTTATGGATTGCGGACAGCATGGAATATGTTCAACACTTCTTGAATTCACTTGATATGACTAAGATGTCATGGAATGAAGTCAAGGTAGAAGCAAAAGCATCCAAGAAAGCCATTTGCGAATGGAAGGGATTGTTGGCATGTTTTGGTGTATTTGTCGCTGGCTTTGCTATATTTTGTTGATTTGGCATTTTCTCTTTGTTCCAATCAAGGGAAACATATGGGAATCATTATTAATCCTATTTGTCATTCTACATGGAATATGGGAGGTAATTTGGAGCCTTTACAAGCTGAAAATTGGTCAAAGATCGCTTAGTTGTCAAACTAGTCAACTAGTTTCCTAATTTGAGTTTGACTTTTTGTTTTAGGAAACTAGCTTTTATTTTGGTTTTATTTAATTATTTTTCTGGAAAAATTAACTTAGGAAAGTTATTATTTTATTATTTCAATTGTAAATTAATTAATTTCTAATTCAAAATAAGGGAATTAATTAATCCAAATTAGTTTAGGAAAGCATTAAAAATTTGGCCACCTTTGTTTCCTAATTCCTTGAGGTCGAATTTTACCTAGAAAGTTAGGGTTTATTATTTGGGACTTTAGCCTATTTAAGGGCTGATTTTTCAATGAGAAAGCACCTTTAATATTTAACATAAAAACTTATGACAAAAAATTCTCTTTGTTCTCTTTGAACACCTAAAACACGTGTTTTAGTTTTGACTTATTGATACGAACCTAGGACGACCTGCTCCTAAACCCGTATTATATTAGCCCGGATCTTAATTAAGTTCAGGTTCTAATGGAATTGACCTCAACCCCTAACCAACATGTGGTTAGAAACATTGGTAGAATGTAGACGCCACAATAGGGGATGGAAAACCTATTGATAAGTCAAGCTAAAACAACCAATTCTCTAATGGTGTTTTAGGTGTTCTCAAAGAACAAAGAGATAATTAATCTCACAAGTATTTTCTTTATCAAATCAAAGTTTTATTCTTATTGATAACTAAGCCTTTAAATAGGCTACAAAGCCACGAAATAAAACCCTAGAACATAAAGAAAACCAGCCACCACACATAAAGAAACCTAGTTGGCTGAAACTATACTTCCTTTCCTAATCTAAGTTTGATTAATTAATTCCTTTATATTAAATTAGGAATTAATTAATTTATAATGGAAAGAATAAAATAAAAAGCTTCCTAAAGTTATTTTTCCAGAAAATAAATAAATAAAAGCCAAAAAGTAATGGTAGTTTCCTAAAACAAAAAGTAAAAACAAATTAGGAAACTAAAAATGCTAGCCTTTTTGATCAAGTTGACTTTGATCAATCTTTGACCTCTTTGAGCTTCAAATCAGCTTCTAGATGATTTTTAGGATGCTAAATAAGCTGAATATGAAGTCCCACACGTTGCCCATGCTTGGAAAAATAAGAAAAGGCTAATACAGTAAAATACAGTAAAGCCAGCAAGCAATACAGCAAATTCGGCCAAATTGTTGAGGCTGCCCGTACAAGCCCTTTTTGATTGCATTTGAGGCCTGATTTAACTTGATTCCATGACCTCTTAGGCATATTTATTGAACCCATAAAGCATTGGAACCATTTCATGCATCCTGGACTCCAAAAATGTACCAAAACCGTCACCCGGGTCCGTATCGGCTTCCACCACTTGGGTGCTTAGAATAGGCTTTGTATCTTCAAGTATGGACAAGCTCTGTTGAGATTGATTACCCCTGTATAAATACTCCCAGGTTGTCCTTAAATCTCTTAATTTGAGCTCTTGTGATTGGCCTAATCTTCATCCGTGTCGAGTCAGCACCCCAGCAGGTTATCGGTGGAGTGGGCTCCGGCGGAATCATATCATTCCCCTCCTCTTGAAAAGGATTTGTCCTCATATCAAGATCATCACCTGTAGCAAAAGGAGTTAAATCAGCAACATTAAATGCAGCACTCATGTTATACTCACCCGGTAAATTAGGCTTGTAGGCATTCTTGTTATTCGGCTCCAAAACTTGAAAAGGTCCATCCATAGGCTGCATGAGCTTTGACTTTCTTTGATTAGGAAACCTTTCCTTTCGTAAGTGCAACCAAACCTATTCTCCTGTGTCAAACACTATTACAACAAAATCTAGAAATAAATGCTCATTATGGTAAAAATTACACTTTTTAAAGTTAGCAATCAATATTTCCCAAATTTTCAAATTGCCACTAAGTAGAGCTCTCAACAATGCAGATAAAGTTCGATGAAATAAAGATATCTTTAAATAAGTATCTTTAAAATTCATGGTCAGCAATGATTTCTTATTCATAATTACTTTATTAACATCACAAATGCTAAGATAAAAATTTATATTTTTCCTTTCTTGTCTTCCTTTTCCTTTCTCGCTCACGGCCATCTCACCTTCCTCACTCTCGGCTTTTGCACCAAATTTCTCACTCTTGGTTTTATTAAAAATTTTCCACACAACCTGAGTATTAGAAGACTTACCTTGGACAACAAGCTCACCTTTTCCCTCTTGATTGGATGGTAGTCCACTTGGAATTTCATTTGGGAAGACATCTCCAAATTCCTTCAAAAGAGAAATAATTGAACTTGGCAATTCAAGTTCTTCAAAGTTAGTTTGATCATTAAAATAATTATCTTTATAAATCATGACCAGCAAAGGTTTCTTAAACTTAATAACCTTATTAATATCCCCTAAACTCAAATAAAAGTTGCTAGTTGACCTTTCTTTTCTTTCTTTTTCTTTTTCCCCCTTGGATTGGCGCAAACCTTCGGATTTCCCTTCCTTCTCCAAGCTCTCGGGTTTGCCACTTTCTTTGATCTTTCCACTCAATATGAGTCTTAGAAACCTTACCTTGATCAGCAACCTCATTCTTACCTTCTTGAAAGGATGGTGAAGTCGTTGGTGCCATACTTGCTTTTTCCTTGAGCTTTTCGGCTTCTCTCCTTTGTTGCATTTGTAATTGGTCTTTGTAAACCTTTTTAGGAGATAATGGTTACAGCTTAACCTTCTTCCCTTTAAACCTGAAAACAATACTATTTTCTCGACCAAAATGAGTAGCATCTTTATAAAATTGCCATGGTCTACCTAATAGTATATGTCCAGCAATCATGGGTACAATATCACATAAAACTACATCCTCATATCTACCTATATTAAATTTTACTTTGGCTTGTTTATTCACTTTTATTTCACCACCATCATTAAGCCATTGTAATCTATAAGGTTCTGGATGTTTAATAGTTATTAAGCCTAATTTATCAACTACAATGTTACTAATTACATTTGTACAACTTCCATTATCAATAATCATACTACAAATCTTACCTTGAATTTCACATCGGGTGTGGAAGATGTTCTCTCTTTGAATTTCATCCTCATCTTTGTATGCAGCAAATACTCTCCTAGAAAGCAAGTTTAATTCATCATTGGATGCTGGCAAGGTTTCGAGTTCATCCTTCAAGTCCTCCTCCTCTTGCTTGGCTTCATCCTCACTTTCTTCACATTCCGATTCTAGCTCGTCATTGCCCTTTAACACCATGATTCTTGTATTCGGGCATTGGCTATCAATGTGTCCTCCTCCCTGGCACTTAAAACACACAACATCATGAGTTCTAGAAGGTTTAGGATCTAATTTTACCTCATTCTTTGGTGCTTGGACAGATTTGATTCTAGTCTCCTTCCTTGGCCAGTTTGAACTTTCTTCTTTGACTTTCGGCTTTGGCTTGCTTTCATAGATGGGATTGTTCCTCCAGCCACTTGAATTGGACCTTCCACTGTTGGAAACACCTCCAAACCATGATCTTACACCCCTCCTCTTGAATTGATGCTCTAATTTAATAGCCACATGCAACATCTCCTCCAATTCCACATATTGTTGCAATTCTAGTTGATTGGCTATTTCACGATTCAAACCATCAAGAAACCTTGCCATGGTTGCTTCCCTATCTTCATTCAAGTTCAATCTCATCATAAGTATCTCCATCGCCTTGTAATAATCCTCCATGGATCCATGTCCTTGAGATAAAGATTGAAGTCTTTGATGCAGCAACCTATGATAGTGTGATGGTACGAATCGCTTCCGCATGGCTCCTTTCATTTGTCACCATGTAGTAATCAAGTCATCACCAACTCTCCTTCGGGTGTTTTGCTCATTGGTCCACCATTGAAGTGCATAATGGCCAAACTCCATTGCTGCCAATTTCACCTTCTTAGCCTCTGAATAATTATGGCGGTCAAATATCATATCCATTTTTTCTTCCCACTCCAATATGCTTCGGGGTCACTTTTTCCCATGAATGGTGGGATGTTGATCTTGATATTGCTAAGATTGTCATCTGTTTCTTCCCTCCTATATCTTCCACGGCCAGCTCTCTCTTGGACAGCAAAGTTTTCGTCCATGCCTTTCCCAAAGTCTCCACCGAAATTCTCCTCCTCAAATTCCTCTCTCGGTCTCTCACGACCTCCTCGACCTCGACCTCGTCCTCCATGGAATTCTTGCCTATCTCTTGTGTTCGGCATTCCTTTTGAAACTTCTAGTCTTCCCATCCTTTGATTCACATGCTCAACTTGAGCACTAACCCACTGTATTGACTCCAAAACAGCTCTCATGTCCACTTGGTCTCCACTCCCGGTAGCTCGGGCATCGCCATGGAATGCTACGGACTCCTCCTCATTGATCCTCAAAGGTGGATCTCCTTTTCTTATTCTAGAATCTGCCATGTTATTAAAATACTGTAAAAATAAAATAAATCCTCACAATATTCACTCCCTCACGTGTTTCACTCAAACAAGGTCTTGACACTCGTGCTTGCACACTAGTTTCGGCTTTTACCCTCTTTTAAGCTCACACAATCTTGCCTTTTTCCACTCAATGAATTATCTCATAGTTCTAATTAAAACACCCACAAAACAGCAATTAGATCACTAATATGTTTTAATTAAACTTATCAACAAAACAGTAGCAAAAAGTAGGCAATACCGAAAGAATCCAACAAATCCTAATTTTTCGGTTTTCTAGACAAGAAAACACAAAATAATGGAAACACGTTGGAATTTTTGAAAACTGCACCAGATGGTATTAGATTATGAGTTCAAGAATAAAATTCCAGGAAAAGAAATTCAAATATGAACAAGAATCAAATGGAACAAAAATATAGAATAGTTGTTGGTTGTTGTTCTTTGTAATTCAAGTTTTGTATCAAATCCTTTAACTGATTTTAATCCAAATAATTTAAGCACCCAAAATCCAAATATCCAGCAGCAAAAATAATTTCCCAGCAATTCAAATATTGAATAAATAAACAAAAAAACCAGCAGCTCCAACAAATTCCCAGCAAACAAATCAAACTCCAACAAGCCGAAATATTTTTATTTATTTATTTATTTTTTTTTATCCGGCTTTGCCTCTTCTTTTTTTTTTTTTTTCACTCACAGGACATAAAAAACTTCAGTAGCAAGAGTAAGTACTAAAATTGCAATTCCAAATCCAAAACAAACACCAAACCCGTGACCTCCAAATAAACAAAATGTGCAGTTATTATTATTATTTTTTTTAAATGTTGCTGCAAACTTTTTTTTTCTTGTTTTTTTTTTTTTTAATATATGAATGCAAATATTTAAGACTAAAACAGCAAAGAAAAATCAACAAAAACCAAATTAACAAGAACAATGATAAAAGACAACCAACAAACTAGGAAACAAAAATACGATAAAACTAGGAAATCCTAAATCAACTAGGAATGAATTTTTTTTTTTTTTTTAAATGCTGAACATGTATAGGATGGATGCAACCTTAACCTAATGCTAAAATTCCAGAATAACACAAAAACAAATAAAGCAAATAAAGATAGATCAAACCTGAACAAAATTTAGCTCTGATACCAAATGATACGAACCTAGGACAACCTGCTCCTAAACCCGTATTATATTAGCCCGGATCTTCATTAAGTTTAGGTTCTAATGGAATTGACCTCAACCCCTAACCAACATGTGGTTAGAAACCTTGGTATAATGTAGACGCCACAATAGGGGATGGAAAACCTATTGATAAGTCAAGCGAAAACAACCAATTCTCTAATGGTGTTTTAGGTGTTCTCAAAGAACAAAGAGATAATTAATCTCACAAGTATTTTCTTTATCAAATCAAAGTTTTATTCTTATTGATAACTAAGCCTTTAAATAGGCTACAAAGCCATGAAATAAAACCCTAGAACATAAAGAAAACCAGCCACCACACATAAAGAAACCTAGTTGGCTGAAACTATACTTCCTTTCCTAATCTAAGTTTGATTAATTAATTCCTTTATATTAAATTAGGAATTAATTAATTTATAATGGAAAGAATAAAATAAAAAGCTTCCTAAAGTTATTTTTCCAGAAAATAAATAAATAAAAGCCAAAAAGTAATGGTAGTTTCCTAAAACAAAAAGTAAAAACAAATTAGGAAACTAAAAATGCTAGCCTTTTTGATCAAGTTGACTTTGATCAATCTTTGACCTCTTTGAGCTTCAAATCAGCTTCTAGATGATTTTTAGGATGCCAAATAAGCTGAATATGAACTCCCACACGTTGCCCATGCTTGAAAAAATAAGAAAAGGCTAATACAGTAAAATACAGTAAAGCCAGCAAGCAATACAACAAATTCGGCCAAATTGTTGAGGCTGCCCGTACAAGCCCTTTTTGATTGCATTTGAGGCTGCTTTAACTTGATTCCATGACCTCTTAGGCATATGTATTGAATCCATAAAGCATTGGAACCATTTCATGCTTCCCGGACTCCAAAAATGTACCAAAACCGTCACCTGGGTCCGTATCGGCTTCCACCACTTGGATGCTTAGAATAGGCTTTGTATCTTCAAGTATGGACAAGCTCTGTTGAGATTGATTACCCCCTGTATAAATACTCCCAGGTTGTCCTTAAATCTATTAATTTGAGCTCTTGTGATTGGCCTAGTCTTCATCCGTGTCGAGTCAGCACCCCAGCAGGTTATCGGTGGAGCGGGCTCGGACGGAATCACATCACTTATCAATAGAACATCCAACACCTATTGTGGTATCTTCATCATATACCAAGGTTTCTAGTCATAGGTTGATTAGGGGTTGAGGTGACCATAAGAACTTGAACTTAATTTGTCGATCCGGGCTAATATGAGCCGAATTTTGTTTAGATTTGATATATCTTTTTTTTTTGGCATTAATTGGCAATTTTTGCATTAGGTTAAGATTATTCTTACTTTGTACATGTTCTGCCTTAAAAATAAAATAAAATTTCCTAGTCAAATTAGGTTTCTTTGTTTTACCGTATTTTGCTTCCTAGTTTGTTAGTTGTTTTTCATCATTGTTCTTATTAATTTGGTTTATTGTTAATTTTTATTTGCATTCATATATTAAAAAAAAAAGAAGAAGAAGTTTGGAAGCATATTGCACAAATCCTACAAATTGTGCAATTTGTTTTTGTTTGGAGTGTGGTCTTGGATTTGGTGCTGGAATTGCAATTTTTGGTGTTGATTTTTGCTACTATAGTTGTGTTTATATTCTGTGAGTAGATAAAAAAAAAAAAGCCGAAGATAAAAAAAAATAAAAATTGTAAAAGGCCGGTTTTTAGTTGAAGTTTGGAGTTCGAATTTGTTTGCTGGAAAATTATTGGAGTTGCTGAGTTGTTGCCTATATATTCAATATTTGGTTGCTCGAAAATTGAATTTTAAGTGCTAAAATTGTTTGGATCATAATTGGTAAAGGATTTGATACAAAGACTTAAATCACAAGAACTACAACAAACAACTATTCCATATTTTGTTCAAAATTGTTCTTGTTTGTTGCTTGGATATCTTTCCTAAATTTTATCCTTAAATTATTGGTTTCTTAATATTCTAGGCAGTTTCTTATTGATTTCAAAAATTACTTGTTGAATTATCTTATTTTTGGTAAGTTAGGCTAAGACAAGGTTTTATCAATTCACTTGATATTTGCTTGCTTTTTGTTGCTGTTTGTTGATAAGTTTATACTAACATGGCAGATTCAAGGATGAGGAGAGGAGATGGCTCATTTAGAATTAATGAAGAAGAATTAGTAGGGTTCAAGTGTGACTCCAGAGCAACAGGAATTGGAGGTGAACCTTTCGACATAATGGTAGTCTTGGAACAACTTCAAAGGATGAATGCTCATTTTGATCAACTAGATCAAATGATGGACAGGTTAGAAACATCACAAGGTGGATCGAATCCAAGGGTGGAATTACATTGAGGTTGACGTCTAGGATGAGGACATCATGGTCAGCCTAGAGTAGGATTTCAGGAAGATAATTTTGAAGACAATCTAGTGGAAGAATTGGATGATATTTTTGCACTCCAAGGAAGGTGATGCGAATCCGTTCGAACCCGTACAACAGACAACCCGCTGGGATGCCGATCCATTACGGATGAAGGTGGGACCAATCACTAGAGCACAAGCCAAAAAGTTCAAGGATAACCTTTCTGTGCTTATTCCAAGGATAAATCATAATCAAGAAGGAATGATCATGACCAAAGAACCAAGACCTGTTTTGCTGATACAAGCGCTGGAGACTGGTCCGGACCCGGGTGACGGTTTTGGTACATTTTTGGAGTCTGGGAAGCATGAAATGGTTCCAATGCTTTATAGGTTCAATACATATGCCTAAGAGGTCATGGAATCAAGTTAAAGCAGCCTCAAATGCAATCAAAAAGGGCTTGTACGGATAGCTTCAACAATTTGGCCGAATTTGCTGTATTGCTTGCTGGCTTTACTATATTTTACTATATTAGCCTTTTCTTATTTTTCCAAGCATGGGCAACGTGTGGACTTCATATTCAGCTTATTTGGCATCCTACAGAGCATCTAGAAGCTAATTTGGAGCTCAAAGAGGTGAAAGATTGATCAAAGTCAACTTGATCAAAAAGGCTAGCATTTTTAGTTTCCTAATTTGTTTTTACTTTTTGTTTTAGGAAACTACCATTACTTTTTGGCTGTTATTTATTTATTTTCTGGAAAAATAACTTTAGGAAGGTTTTTATTTTATTCTTTCCATTGTAAATTAATTAATTCCTAATTTAATATAAAGGAATTAATTAATCAAACTTAGATTAGGAAAGGAAGTATAGTTTCAGCCAACTACTAGTGATCTAATTTCTGTTTTGTGGGTGTTTTAATTAGAACTTTGAGATAATTCTTTGAGTGAAAAAAAGGCAAGAGAGTGTGAGCTTAAAAGAGGGTAAAAGCCGGAACTAGTGTGCAAACACGAGTGTCGAGACCTTGTTTGAGTGAAACACGTGAGGGAGTGAATATTGTGAGGATTTATTTGATTTTTGCGGTATTTTACTAACATGGAAGATTCTAGAATAAGAAGAGGAGATCCACCCTTGAGGATCAATGAGGAAGAGTCCGTAGCATTCCATGGCGATGCTCGAGCTACCGGGAGTGGAGACCAAGTGGACATGAGAGCTGTTTTGGAGTCAATACAGAGGGTTAGTGCTCAAGTTGAGCATATGAATCAAAGAATGGGAAGGCTAGAAGCCTCACAAGGAATGCCAAACACAAGAAATAAGCTAGAATTCCATGGAGGATGAGGAGGTTGCGAGAGACTGAGAGAGGAATTTGATGAGGAGCTATTCGGTGGAGACTTTGAGGAAGGTATGGATGAAACTTTTGCTGTCCAAGATAGAGCTGGCCATGGAAGATATAGGAGGGAAGATACAGATGATTATTTGAGAAATATCAAGGTTAACATCCCACCTTTTATGGGTAAGAGTGATCCCGAAGCTTATTTGGAGTGGGAAGAAAAAACGGAGATGATTTTTGACTGCCACAACTATTCGGAAGGTAAGAAGGCGAAGTTGGCAGCAGTGGAGTTTGGAAATTATACCCTCAAATGGTGGACCAATGAGCAAAATACCAGAAGGAGAGTTGGTGATGATTTAATCTCGACATGGCGTCAAATGAAAGGAGCCACGAGGAAACGGTTTGTGCCATCCCATTACCATAGGTTGTCGCATCAAAGGCTTCAATCTTTATCTCAAGGAACTAAGTCCGTGGAGGATTATTACAAAGAGATGGAGATGCTCATGATGAGGTTAAACATGAGGGAGGATAGGGAGGCAACAATGGCAAGATTTCTTGGAGGGTTAAACCGTGACATTGCCAACCATTTTGAATTACAACAATACTTGGAATTGGGGGATATGTTGCATGTAGCAATTAAGCTTGAGAACCAATTCAAGAGGAGGGGTGTTAGCACACGGTTTGGAGGAGTTTCTAGCAGTGGAAGGACAAGTTCAAGTGGCTGGAAAAACAATTCCACTTATGAAAGCAAGCTGAAGCCGAAACTTGGTGAAGAAGCTACCAACCGGCGGAGAAGAGAATTTAAAACCAAATCTACCCAAGCCATTAAAGGTGAGGTAAAATCTGAACCTAAACCTCAAAAGTCAAGAGAAATTATTTGTTTCAAGTGCTAAGGAAGAGGACATATAGCCAGCCAATGCCCGAATAGAAGGATAATGGTAATTAAGGGTAATGGAGAGGTGGAATCCGAGAGTGAGGCTAGTGAGGCTGAAATCGAACAAGTAGATGAAGGACTTGATGATGAGGCCAAACCATTAAACACATCAAATGTTGAGCTAAATTTGGTCTCAAGGAGGGTACTTGCTGTTTACAAGGATGAAGAACAAATTCAACGAGAGAACATCTTCCACACTCGTTGTGAAATACAAGGTAAAATTTATAGCATGATTGTAGATAGTGGGAGTTGTACTAATGTAATAAGTAACCTTGTAGTTGATAAATTGGGCTTAAAAACAATAAAACATCCTGAACCATATAGATTACAATGGCTTAATGATAATGGTGAGATGAAAGTAAACAAACAAGCCAAAGTAAAATTTAATATAGGTAGATATGAGGATGTAGTTTTATGTGATATTGTACCCATGATTGCTGGACATATACTATTAGGTAGACCATGGCAATTTGATAAAGATGCTACTCATTTTGGTCGAGAAAATAGTATTGTTTTCAGCTTTAAAGGAAAGAAGGTCAAGTTGGAACCATTATCTCCTAAAGAGGTTTACAAAGACCAATTACCAATGCAACAAAGGCGAGAAGCTGAAAAGCTTAAGAAAAAAGCAAGTATGGCACCAACGGCTTCACCATCCTTTCAAGGAGGTAAGATTGAGGTTGCTGGTCAAGGTAAGGTTTATAAGACTCATATTGAGTGGAAAGATCAAATAAAAACTGAAAGAGAGGGGAAAGAAAGTGGCAAACCATAGAGCTTGGAGAAGGAAGGAAAATCCAAAGGTTTGCGAAAATTCAAGGGGGAAAAAGAAAAAGAAAGAAAAGAAAGGTCAACTAGCAACTTTTATTTGAGTTTAGGGGATATTAATAAGGTTATTGAGTGTAAGAAACCTTTTCTGGTCATGATTTATAAAGAAAATTATATTAATGATCAAACTAACTTTGAAGAACTTGAATTGCCAAGTTCAATGATTTCTCTTTTGAAGGAATTTGGAGATGTCTTCCCAAATGAAATTTTCAAGTGGACTACCACCTATTCGAGGGATAGAACATCAAATTGACTTTGTTCCAGGGGCTGCCATGCTAAATAGACCAGCTTATAGGAGCAATCCTAAAGAAACAAAGGAGCTGCAAAAACAGGTAAGTGATTTACTTGACAAAGGTTATATTCGTGAGAGTTTAAATCCATGTGCTGTACCTATTTTGTTAGTGCCAAAAAAAGATGGTACATGGAGAATGTGTGTTGATTGTAGGGCTATAAATAACATTACTATCAAATATAGACATCCCAATCCTAGATTAGATGATATGTTTGTTGAGTTGCATGGTGCTTGCATGTTTACAAAATTTGATCTTAGGAGTGGTTATCATCAAATTAGGATGAAAGAAGGAGATGAATGGAAAACCGCATGCAAAACTAAATATGTGCTGTATGAATGGTTAGTTATGCCTTTTGGATTATCTAATGCACCTAGTACTTTCATGAGGCTTATGAATCATGTAATGCGTCCATTTATTGGTAAATTTGTGGTTGTTTATTTTGATGACATTCTAATATATAGACGAAATTTGGATGACCATGTGGATCAACTTAGGCAAGTTTTGCAAGTTCTTAGAAAGGAAAGATTGTTTGCTAACATTAAAAAAATGTGATTTTTGCAAAGATGAGCTTGTGTTTCTAAGATTTGTAGTAAGTGCTGTAGGAATCAAAGTTGACCAAGCTAAGGTGCAAGCAATTCAAAAGTGGCCGGTTCCTACTTCTATCACCTAAGTGAGGAGCTTTCATGGCTTGGCAAGCTTTTATAGAAGATTTGTTAAGGATTTTAGTACCATAGCAGCACCATTGAATGAAGTTGTCAAGAAGAATGTCGGCTTTAAATGGGGGGAAGTAGAAGAAAAATCTTTTAATCTATTGAAAGAAAAATTGTGTAATGCACCTTTATTAGTTTTGACAAATTTTTCTAAGACTTTTAAAATTGAGTGTGATGCTTCGGGTGTAGGTATTGGAGCTGTCTTAATGCAAGAAGGAAGACCCATAGCCTACTTTAGTGAAAAATGAAATGGAGCTGCCCTAAACTACCCAACTTATGACAAGGAGAGGTATGCTTTGGCGAGGGCTTTGGAGATGTGGCAGCATTATCTCATGCCAAAAGAGTTTATGATTCATATGGATCATGAGTCTTTGAAGTATATCAAGGGTCAAGGAAAGCTCAACCGAAGGCATGTCCAGTGGATTGAATTTATTGAAACCTTTCCATATGTGACCCAAAGGTATGTACTCTTTTCTACCTTAGAAGCTAGATTGTTTGGATTTGAACAATTGAAAGAACTTTATGAGCATGATAGTGACTTTGGAGAAATTTTTAGAACCTATTTGAAACATGGATTTAATAAATTTTACATATTTGAGGGATATTTGTTTAAGGAAAACAAACTTTGTGTGCCTAATTGTAGCATTAGGGAATTATTGGTTCGGGAAGGACATGGGGGTGGTTTAATGGGTCATTTTGGTGTTTTAAAAACTTTATCCTTGCTGCAAGAACATTTTTATTGGCCTAACATAAGGAGAGATGTTGAAAGAATTTGTGAAAGATGTTTGAAGTGCTGAAAAACAAAATCAACTTTGAAGCCGCATGGATTGTACAAGCCTTTACTGATTCCTACCTATCCTTGGGTAGATTTGTCTATGGATTTTATTCTTGGTTTGCCTAGGTCAAGGACAGGTAAGGATTCAATATTTGTTGTAGTAGATAGATTTTCTAAGATGGCATATTTTATTGCATGTAACGAAACTGATGATGCATCCAATATTGCTAATTTATTTTTCAATGAAATTGTGAGATTGCATGGAATGCCAAGAACTATTGTTTCGGATAGGAATGCTAAGTTCTTAAGCTATTTTTGGAAAACTTTGTGGGCTAAGTTAGGTACTAAGCTTTTATTTTCAACTACTTGTCATCCATAAACTGATGGACAAACCGAAGTAGTAAATAGAACATTGTCTGCATTGTTGAGAGCATTAATTAGTAGAAATTTAAGAACTTGGGAAGAATGTTTGCCACATGTTGAATTTGCATATAATAGGTCTTTACATTCAGCAACTAAATTTACTCCATTTGAAATTGTTTATGGTTTTAATCCTTTGACTCCATTAGATTTAACACCTTTACCTTTAAGTGAGCGTGCTAATCTAGATGGAAAACAAAAAGCTGATTTTGTAAAGCAGATTCATGAGAAGACATTGGCAAACATTGAGAGGAGGACCGAGCAATATGCAAAGGTGGCTAATCAAGGCTGAAAATCAATGGTGCTTGAACCTGGAGATTGGGTGTGGCTGCATTTAAGTAAAGAAAGGTTTCCTGAACAAAGGAAATCCAAACTCATGCCGAGGGGCGATGGACCATTTCAAGTTTTGGAGAGGATAAACGCCAATGCCTACAAACTTGATCTACCGGGTGAGTATAGTGTTAGTGCTACATTTAATGTTGCTTGTTTATCTCCTTTTGGTGCAGGTGATGACTTCAATTTGAGGACAAATCCTTTTCAAGAGGAGGGGAATGATGCGAATCCGCTCAAACCAGTACAACCGATAACCCGCTGGGGTGCCGATCCGTTACGGATGAAGGTGGGACCAATCACTGGAGCAAGAGCCAAGACGTTCAAGGATAACCTTGCTGTGCTTATTCAAAGGATAAATCATAATCAAGAAGGAATGATCATGACCAAAGAACCAAGACCTGTTTTGCGGATACAAGCGCTGGAGACTGGTACGAACTCAGGTGACGATTTTGGTACATTTTTTGAGTCCGGGAAGCATAAAATGGTTCCAATGCTTTATGGGTTCAATACATATGCCTAAGAAGTCATGGAATCAAGTTAAATCAGCCTCAAATGCAATAAAAAAGGACTTGTACGGACAGCTTCAACAATTTGGCCGAATTTGCTGTATTGCTTGCTGGCTTTACTGTATTTTACTATATTAGCCTTTTCTTATTTTTCCAAGCATGGGCAACGTGTGGGCCTTCATATTCAGCTTATTTGGCATCCTAAAAAGCATCTAGAAGCTGATTTGGAGCTCAAAAAGGTGAAAGATTGATCAAAGTCAACTTGATCAAAATGGCTTGCATTTTTAGTTTCCTAATTTGTTTTTACTTTTTGTTTTAGGAAACTACCATTACTTTTTGGCTGTTATTTATTTATTTTCTGGACAAATAACTTTAGGAAGGTTCTTATTTTATTCTTTCCATTGTAAATTAATTAATTCCTAATTTAATATAAAGGAATTAAGTGATTAAAATAAAAAAATGCATATATAGTTAAATGGAAGTAAAAATAGAAAACATACCATATATTTTTCCAATATTTCATATCCCAATGCACCAATTCTATGGGGATGCTTGTTCAATTTTCTTCCCTCAGATTGTTGCTTACTTAGAAATTCATTCAACATCTCTTCGACTATGAATTGATACATTCTAAGTGGATGCTTAAGTACTTCGGGTGTCTCAAAATATGGTCAAACATATTTTGTATGAAAGGCACAGCCAACTTTGAAATACTATACAAGGTTGGCAACATGTGTGAGTTAATTGGCTATTGTGATAGTGATTGGGCAGGTAGCTTGGAAGATTAAGAAGAGTTACTTTTATGATATGCTATGGTCTTTCAAATCAAATATCATCAAATTGTGTTATCCTTTGGTTTGCAAATATTTAGAGAACCATTTTTTTTGTGCGCATGTAACCAATAGCGAAGCCTTGCAGGAAAAGAATTTTTTTTTGGGAAAAAAATTATAATATACAACATTTGACCATAAGGAAAAATAAAAATAAAAACCATATACTTTAAATTTAACAAAGCCATACAAAAAATACAAGTAATAACTGTAATAACTTATTTAAAATAACTTTCCAACTTTTCTTTTAAATTTTATAAATAACTAATCATTTTATTTTTTTATTGATCACTTTTTTTTTTGGTTAAACAACAAAAATATATAATTCATAGTTGCTGAACCGAACTACGTACGTATATAATTGATATTTTTATAAGAAAGATATTATCTAAGCATATTTTTATTCAAAGTATGTATTTCCTTTTTTTATAAAAAAAAGTACAAAAGATTTATTCAATTAATAAAGTACTTACACCAATAATTTAAAAACCATAAATTTAAAATAGTGAAATAAGAAGAAAATTTATTTCAAATAATAAAAAAAAGATATAGTACTGTAAGATGGAAGAAAATTCTAACATATTTTCTTGGACACCTCACACGCATGCACTCCACCGCTCCTCTGATGCTTCATAATTTAATGCCATGTGTATCAAACTTTTGTTCTATACTGCTGATGTCATGCACCATGACATCACATACCAATTGAAAATTAAGTTGCCTGCAATAAGCATAAAAGAAGTGCTAAAGAGTCAGCAGCAGTGCCCTAGAGCAAACAAAATTTTCTCCATTTAATTAATCTTAGTATCATATTTTATTAGCTAATCTGTGGACGTAACTATCTCGAAAACATATACAGACTAAACTAAATTATTTATTCATCCAATCGACAATTGGAATAGTAATCCATCTAATTTTAGATATGAAAACCAAAAAAACAAATTATCAAAAAAAATAAAAATATCTCGTGTGCGTTTCTTCTTTGTAACAAAGATGTATAGATCATTATTTTTTATTTTTGTTGACTGATAGAGATGGATAATTTTTAGTTCCTCAACCTCAGCATGCATGTACATAATTGATATTTCATTAGAAAATATATTATTTTAATATATTTTTATTCATAGTATATATTTTTTATTTGAAATAGTTTAAAATATTAAATAAAATTGATTTGATCCTAGATCATTCATACTTATAATTTAAAAATTATAAATTTGAAAGATGAGAAAGAAAGAGAAATTATTATAAATGATTAAAAGAAATACAATGAGACCAAAAAAAAAAATTTCTAACATATTTTCTTGGATATTGTTCATCGCACCTCACACACATGCACTTCACTACTCCTCTGACACTCCATAATTTTAACATATTTTCTTGGACACTACTCACTACACCTCACATGCTTGCACTCCACTGCACCTAAGGCATTAATATTAACATAATTTTAATACAATTTTTCAATTTCATTAATCTTAATGTCATATTTTATTAGCTAATTTGTTGATACAAGCAGTTCGAAGACTTATTCAAAATATTTAAGTTATTTTAGTAAGCTAATAAAGTATTGTATCTATTTTTAGATTTGGAAACCAAAAAAAAATTATCAAAAAATAAAATACAGCTTCTGAATTTTTTTTTTATTTCTTTTGCTTAACAAAGATGAATATATCATTAATTTTTTTTTTGAATAATAAAGATGCATAATTTTTAGTTCATAAGCGATGATGTATATGTAGGTAACTGACTAAAAAATATTATTTAAATTATTTTTGTTAATAATATAAGTATTTTTTGTTTAAAATAATATAACATGTTAAATAAAATTAATTCAATAGGCAAATTATTTATATTTATAATTTAAAATTTATAAATTTTAAATAAGAGACATGAAAAAATTATTATAAATAATAAAATGAACAAAGTGTGCAAAGGAAGAAAATTCTAACATATTTTCTTGGTCACCACACCTCACATGCATGCACTCCACTGCTCCTCGGGCACTCCATAGTGCAAAACATATTTTCTTTTCTTTTTTTCACATATTTTCTTGAACACTAGTCAAGATGCCTCACATGCATGCACTCCACTACTGCACTGGCACCTCATAATTTTAACATATTTTCTTGGGCACTACTCACTACACTTCATGTGCATGCAATCCAAATTTTAACATAACTTTTCAATTTAATTAATCTTAGTACCATATTGTATTAGCTAATTTGTCGATGCAACCATCTCGAACACTTCTACAAAGTAATTAAATTATTTTACTATACAACCATCACCTCACAAAGTATTGTATCTAATTTTAGATATGAAAACAAAAAATTAAAAATGATCAAAAAATATAAAATATCTTGTGTACGTTTTTTCTCTGTCACAAAGATGTATCGATCATTATTTTTTATTTTTGTTGAATGATAGAGATGGATAAATTTTAGTTCTTGAACCTCCGCATGTATGTATATAATTGATATTTCATTAGAAAATATATTATTTTAATATATTTTTATTCATAGTATATATTTTTTATTTTAAATAATATAAAATATTAAATAAAATTGATTTGATCGTAGATCATTTATATTTATAATTTAAAAATTATAAATTTGATAGATGAGAAAGAAAGAGAAATTATTATAAATGATTAAAAGAAATACAGTGAGACAAAAAAAAAAAAATTCTAACATATTTTTTTGGATACTGCTCACCGCACCTCGTACACATGCACTCCACTGCTCCTCTGGCACTCTATAATTTTAACATATTTTCTTGGATACTACTCACGACACCTCACGTGTATGTACTCCTCTACACCTATGGCATTAATATTAACATATTTTTAATATAATTTTTTGATTTAATTCATCTTAATGTTATATTTTATAAGCTAACTTGTTGAACAACCTGATACAAACCTAGGACAACCTGCTTCTAAACCCGTATTATATTAGCCTGGATCTTAATTAAGTTCAAGTTCTAATGGAATGGACCTCAACCCCTAACCAACCTGTGGTTAGAAACCTTGGTATAATGTAGACACCACAATAGGGGATGGAAAACCTATTGATAACTCAAGCTAAAACAACCAATTCTCTAATGGTGTTTTAGGTGTTCTCAAAGAACAAAGAGATAATTAATCTCACAAGTATTTTCTTAATCAAATCAAAGTTAATTCTTATTGATAACTAAGCCTTTAAATAGGCTTTAAAAGAAACAAAATAAACCCTAAAAACCCTAGGTAAAACCGGCCACTCACATAAAGAATCCTAGTTGGCCGAAACTATACTTCCTTTCCTAATCTAAGTTTGATTAATTAATTCCTTTATATTAAATTAGGAATTAATTAATTTACAATGGAAAGAATAAAATAAAAACCTTCCTAAAGTTATTTGTCCAGAAAATAAATAAATAAAAACCTAAAAGTAATTGTAGTTTCGTAAAACAAAAAGTAAGAACAAATTAGGAAACTAAAAATGGTAAATTTCGGCTATGTTGGTAATGACCCTTCTTTGATCCAATTGGACTCCAAATCAGCTTCAATAGTCTTTGTGGGATGCCAAATAAGCTTATTGTGAAGTTCCTCACGTTGACCTTGCTTGGAAGTATGAGAAAAGGCTAATATAGTAAAATACAGTAAAGTCAGCAAGGAATACAGCAAATCCAGCCTTTTCTTCCCCTTGTACGCAAACCACCTTGTTGGCTGGCTTTGAAGCTGCTTTGGCTGGTTTCTATGACTCATCCTCCATATGAATTGAACCGATAAGGATGGGGTTCCAATTCATACAACCCGGCCTCCTTATTATCACCAAAAATGTCACTCGGGCCTGTTTTGGCTTCTATTGATTGTATGAGTAAAACAGACCTTGGTTCTTTAGATATGGCCAACCCCTCTTGACTATGACTTATTCCTTGTATGAAGACAGCAAGATTGTCCTTGAACTTCTTGGCTTGGGCCCTAGTGATCGGTCCCACCTTCATTTGTATTGGGTCAGCACCGCAGCGGGTTGTCGGTCGAACAGTCTCGGATGGATTCGCATCACAACCAGTTCAAAAATTTATACAAAGTAGTTAAGTTATTTTAGTCAGTTAATAAAGTATTATATTTATTTTTGGTTTTGGAAACCAAAAAAAAAAAATTATCAAAAAATAAAATATAGCTTCTGTACACTTTTTTTTTTTTTGGGTTAACAAAGATGAATAGATCATTTTTTATTTTTTGAATAATAAACATGCATAATTTTTAGTTCATCAGCGGTGATATATATGTAGGTAACTGATATTTCATTAAAAAATATTATTTTAAATTATTTTTATTCATAATATAAGTATTTTTTATTTAAAATAATATAACATGTTAAATAAAACTAATTTAATTGATGAATTATTTATATTTATAATTTAAAAATTTTAAATTTTAAATATGAGACATGGAAAAAAATTATTAGAAATAATGAAAGTGAATAGAGTGTGAGAAGAAAGAAAATTCCAACATATTTTCTTGGTCATCACACCTCACATGCATGCACTCCAATGCTCCTTGGGCACTCCGTAATTCAAAACATATTTTCTTTTTCTTTTTTTTAACATATTGTCATGGACACCGATCAAGATGCCTCACATGCATGCACTCCATTGCTCCACTGTCACTTCATAAGTTTAACATATTTTCTTTGGCACTACTCACTACACTTCACATGCATGCAATCCTAATTTTAACATAACTTTTCAATTTAATTAATCTTAGTACCATATTGTATTAGATAATTTGTCGATGCAACCATCTCGAACACTTATACAAAGAAATTAAATTATTTTATTATATAACATCATCTCACAAAGTATTGTATCTAATTTTAGATATGAAAATATAAAAAAAAATTATCAAAAAATAAAAAATATCTTGTGTACGTTTTTTCTTTGTAACAAAGATGTATAGATCATTATTTTTTATTTTTGTTGAATGATAGAGATGGATAATTTTGAGTTTCTGAACCTCGACATGTATGTATATAATTGATATTTCATTAGAAAATATATTATTTTAATATATTTTTATTCATAGTATATATTTTTTATTTAAAATAATATAAAATATTAAATAAAATTGTTTTGATCGTAGATCATTTATATTTATAATTAAAAATTATAAATTTGATAGATGAGAAAGAAAGAGAAATTATTATAAATGATTAAAAGAAATACAGCGAGACGGAAAAAAATTCTAACATATTTTCTTGGATAATGCTTACCGCACCTCGCACACATGCACTCCATTGCACCTGTGGTACTAACCTTAACATTATTTTAATATAATTTTTCAATTTAATTAATCTTAATATCATATTTTATTAGCTAATTTATTGATACAATCAGTTCGAAGACTTATACGAAGTAGTTAAGTTATTTTAGTAAGTTAATAAATTATTGTATCTATTTTTAGATTTGGAAGCAAAAAAAATATATATATATATCAAAAAATAAAATATAGCTTCTGTACATTTTTTTTTTTGGGTTAACAAAGATGAATAGATCATTTTTTATTTTTTGAATAATAAACATGCATAATTTTTAGTTCGTGAGCGGCGATATATATGTAGGTAACTGATATTTCATAAAAAATATTATTTTAAATTAATTTTATTCATAATATAAGTATTTTTTTTAAACAATATAACATGTTAAATAAAGCTAATTCAATTGATAAATTATCTATATTTATAGTTTAAAATTTATAAATTTTAAATATGAGCACATGGGCATTCCATAATTTTAACATATTTTCTTGTGTTAGCTAATTTGTCGATGCAACCATCTCGAACACTTTTACAAAGTATTTAAATTATTTTGCCATACAATCATCACTTCACAGAGTATTGTATCTAATTTTAGATATGAAAACCAAAAAAAATTATCAAAAAAATAAATATGTCATCAGTGCGTTTTTTTATCATTGGTTTTTTGTTAAGAAATACATGTTGATCTTTTTTTTAAAAAAAAAAAATAACAAAGATGTATAATTTATAGTTGCTGAACTTATGTATGTATAAAATTGATATATTAATAAAAAAAATATTATTCTTGTACATTTTTTATCACAGTATATATAATCTTTGTTTAAAAGTAATATAAGATGCCATGATATGCATATTATCATGTATGGTTGTTGCCATTACAGTTTATGAAATAATAACTTTATGTTACGTTTATGATACACTATTGTCTTTAAAATGAAATATTATTAAATTGTATTATCCTCTGGTCTACAAATATTTAGGGAGCCATTACTTCTTATGTATGTAACCATGGGTGGAGCCTTGCAGACCAAGTTTTTTATCAAAAAAATTTTACAATAAAAAATTATAAAATAATACACTTTATCGTAACGAAAAATAAAAATAAAAATTATATATTTTAAATTTAAGAAAACCATATAAGAAATCCATGTAATAAATATAATAAGCTATTAAAAATAGTTATTTTTCTTTTACTATAAATTTAAACTATGATTTATGGTTTATGTGGAAATTTTGTTGAAATTAATTAATTACCCAACCTAGCCATTGGGACGAATGTAGAGTTTTTATTTATTTATTTATTTATTTTTGTAAGCATGTACATTAATATATATATATATATATATATATATATGTTTCTGTGTGTAAGATATTGATATAGTAATTAATGCCCAATTACATGTGTTTCCACTTATTTATAGCTATCTGTCACATACCTAACTAATGCTCGATGCGCAACACTAGCATAAATTTTCTATATATATATATATATATATGTAGATATGCATTTTTTGATACATGACAAACAATTGAGCTATTTTCTTTGGTACTTGCATAAAAAATATAGTAACTAAGCTAGCAGATCCAAGGCATGGCCATTGACGGTTTGTTCACATCTGGCCAAATTTTCAATGGCATTAGAAACATTATAGAGTATAAGAGGGAGCACAAGATTGGTTTGGAGGCACTGTAAATGTTCCATGCCCACCAAAAGTTGGCATTGGAGAGCGGCATTCATTTTTTCATCTCAACACTCTTAAACCTCCTACTAGTTCATCTAGGGGCATCGTCTATCGTGGCGTGAATGATAAGGGAGGAGATATTCAATGGATTGTGGCGTGGGACAATCGAGCCGATATCACAGAAAATCTAGTAACTATATAGTTAAGCTAGCAAACTAGTATACATTATATTTAAATTAATATTGTACTGGTTTACGTCTCTGCTTGTCCCTATATGTATAGTCATGCATGCATGCATTTAGCATTTAGATTTTAGACACATGATCATATGAGTATAAGCTATTAGTTTATTAGTTTTATCAAATTCAGTATTAGTCATTTTAACATAAAAAGAAAAATAAAATCATTGTGAGACATATATAATTGTATTTATATGTTCTTATATATTGAAATGTAGGTATACACTAAAGTCCGTGTACCAGCTAAGGTTGACTGGGAGGTGATAGAACAAAAGCTGCCTCTTAATCAAAACTCTAGCAACTATGACGGATGCTTCGCCCATGTATCAATTACTGATGGCAATTTCCCTGAAATTCGAGCAATACTCATGCCGAACTTCACAAGCAAGAACTAGGTTTCCAACTAGCACTGATCATAAGTAATAAGCATGCATCATGTACTGTGCGTGGAATAATATCATGATATCCACATTATCATGGCCTTTGGTGTTATCATATGTTGAGGCAGTCATAATTAATATGTATGGTGCCATTACAGTTTATGACATGGCAATTTTATGTTACTTTTATCATATGCTATGGTCTTCTAAATAAAATATTATCAAATTGTGTTATCCTTTGGTTTGCAAATACTTAGAGAACCATTTTTTTCGTATGCATGTAACAAGTAGCGGAGCCTTACTGGCAAAGACTTTTTCTCGAAAAAAAAAATTATAAAATACAGCATTTGATCATAAGGCAAAATATAAAAATAAAAATCATATACTTTAAATTTAACAAAGCCGTACAAAAAATACAAGTAATAAATAAAATAACTTATTTAAAATAATTTTTTAATTTTTTTTTTTAATTTTATAAATAACTAATCATTTTATTTTTTTATTGATAATTTTTGTTTTGTTAAACAACAAAAATATATAATTCATAGTTGCTGAATCGAACTACGTATGTATATAATTGATATTTTTATAAGAAAGATATTATTTAAGTATATTTTTATTCAAAATATATTTTTTAATTTTTTTAAAAAAACAATACAAAAGATTTATTCTATTTTTATTCAAAATATGTATTGTTTTTTTTGTTTAAAAACAATACAAAAGATTTATTCAATTAATAAACTACTTACATCAATAATTTAAAAATCATAAATTAAAAATAGTGAAATAAGAATAAAAATTATTTCAAATAATTAAAAGAAATACAGTACTACAAAATGGAAGAAGGTTCTAACATATTTTCTTGGACACCTCACACGCATGCACTCCACCACTCCTCTAACGCTTCATAATTTAATGCCACGTGTATCAAACTTTTGTTCTATACTGCTGATGTCATGCACCGTGACGTCACATACCAATTGAAAATTAAGTTACCCACGATAAGCATAAAAGAAATGCTAAAGAGTCAGTAGTAGTGCCCTAGAGCAAACAAAATTTTCTCCATTTAATTAATCTTAGTATCATATTTTATTAGCTAATATGTGGACGCAACTATCTCGTAAACTTATACAAAGTAATTACATTATTTATTCATGCAATCGACAATTAAAATAGTACTCCATCTAATTTTAGATATAAAAACAAAAAAAAAATTATCAAAAAATAAAAAATATCTTGTGTACGTTTCTTCTTTGTAACAAAGATGTATAGATCATTATTTTTAATTTTTGTTGAATGATAGAAATGGATAATTTTTAGTTCCTGAACCTTGGCATGTATGTATATAATAGATATTTCATTAGAAAATATATTATTTTAATATATTTTTATTCATAGTCTATATTTTTCATTTAAAATAATATAAAATATTAAATAAAATTGATTTGATCGTAGATAATTAATATTTATAATTTAAAAATTATAAATTTGAAAGATGAGAAAGAAAGAGAAATTATTATAAATAATGAAAATAAATACAGTGAGGCGGAAGAAAATTCTAACATATTTTCTTGGATACTGTTCAACGCACCACACACACATGCACTCCACTACTCCTCTCGCACTCCATAATTTCGAAATATTTTCTTGGATACTACTCACGGCACCTCACATACATGCACTCCATTGCACCTATGGCACTAATATTAACATAATTTTAATATAAATTTTCAATTTAATTAAACTTAATGTCATATTTTATTAGCTAATTTGTAGATACAACCATTTTGAAAACTTACACAAAGCAGTTAAGTTATTTTCGTAAGTTAATAAAGTATTGTATCTATTTTTAGAATTGAAAACAAAAAGAAAAAATTATCAAAAAATAAAATATAGCTTCTGTACTTTTTTTTTTTTTTTGTTAACAAAGATGAATAGATCATTATTTTTCTCTTGAACAACAAACAGGCATAATTTTTAGTTCGTGAGCGGCAATATATATGTAGGTAACTGATATCTCATTAAAAAGTACTATTTTAAATTATTTTTATTCATAATATAGGTATTTTTTATTTAAAATAATATAATATGTTAAATAAAATTAATTCAATCGATAAATTATTCATATTTATAATTTAAAAATCATAAATTTGAAATATGTGCACATGGAAAAAATTATTGTAAATAATAAAAATGAACACAGTGTGAGAAAGAAGAAAATTCTAACATAATTTCTTGGTCACCGCACCTCACATGCATGCCCTCCATTGCTCCTCAGGCACTCTATAATTCAAAATATATTTCCTTGTTTTTTTTTAACATATTTTCTTGGACACTAATCAAGATGCCTCACATGCATGCATTTCGTTGCTCTACTGACACTCACTACACTTCACGTGCATGCAATCCAAATTTTAACATAACTTTCCAATTTAATTATTCTTAGTACCATACTGTGTTAGCTAATTTGTCAATGCAACCATCTCAAACACTTATACAAAGTAATGAAATTATTTTACTACACAACCATCGCCTCACAAAGTATTGTATTTAATTTTAGATATGAAAACCAAAAAAAAAACTTATCAAATAATAAAAAATATCTTTTGTACGTTTTTTTCTTTCTAACAAATATGTATAGATCATAATTTTTTATTTTTGTTGAATGATAGAGATGGATAATTTTTAGTTCCTGAGCCTTGACATGTATGTATATAATTGATATTTCCTTAGAAAATATATTATTTTAATATATTTTTATTCATAGTATATATTTTTTATTTAAAATAGTCTAAAATATTAAATAAAATTGATTTGATCGTAGGTCATTTATATTTATAATTTTAAAATTATAAATTTGAAAGATGAGAAAGAAAGAGAAATTATTATAAATGATTAGAAGAAATATAGTCAGGAGGAAGAAAATTCTAACATATTTTCTTGGATACTGCTTATCGCACCTCACACACATGCAATCCACTGCTCCTCTAGTACTCCATAATTTTGACATAGTTTCTTAGATACTACTCACGACACCTCACATGCATGCGCTCCACTGCATTTATGACACTAATAATAACATTATTTAATATAATTTATCAATTTAGTTAATTTTATGTCATATTTTTTTAGCTAATATGTTGATACAACCAGTTCGAAAACTTATACAAAATAGTTAAGTTATTTTAGTAAGTTAATAAAGTATTGTATCTATTTTTAGATTTGAAAAAAAAATTATTAAAAAATAAAATATAGCTACTGTACCTTTTTTTTTTTTTTTTTGCTTAACAAAGATGAATTGATCATTATATTTTTTCAACAATAAACATGCATAATTTTTAGTTCGTGAGCGGCGATATATATGCAAGTAACTAATATTTCATTAAAAAATATTATTTTAAATTATTTTTATTCATAATATAAGTATTTTTTTATTTAAAATAATATAACATGTTAAATAAAATGAATTCAATCAATAAATTATTTACATTTATAATTTAAAATTATAAATTTGAAATATGTGCACATGGAAAAATTATTATAAATAATCAAAATGAACACAGTATGAGACGGAAGAAATTTCTAACATATTTTTTTGGTCACCACATCTCACATGCATGCCCTCCATTGCTCCTCGGACACTCCATAATTCAAAACATATATATATATATATATATATATATATATATATATATATATATATATATATTTAACATATTTTCTTGGATACTAATCAAGATTCCTCACATGTATGCACTCCACTGAGACTCCATAATTTAACATATTTTCTTGGGCACTACTCACTACACTTCACATGCATGCAATCCAAATTTTAACATAACTTTTCAATTTAATTAATCTTAATACCATACTGTATTAGCTAATTTGTCGATACAACCATTTCAAACACTTATACAAAGTAATTAAATTATTTTACTATACAACCGTCGCCTCACAAAGTATTGTATCTAATTTTAGATATGAAAAAAAAATTATCAAAAAATAAAAGATATCTTGTGTACGTTTTTTCTTCCTAACAAAGATGTATAGATCATTATATTTTATTTTTATTGAATGATAGAGATGGATAATTTTTAGTTCTCTAACCTTGGCATGTATGTATATAATTTATATTTCATAGAAAATATATTATTTTAATAAATTTTTATTCATAGTATATATTTTTTATTTAAAATAGTATAAAATATTAAATAAAATTTATTTGAACGTACATCATTTATATTTATAATTTAAAAAATTATAAATTTAAAAGATGAGAAAGCAAGAGAAATTATTATAAATCATTAAAAGAAATACAGTGAGGCAGAAGAGAATTCTAAGACATTTTCTTGGATACTGCTTACTGCACCATACACATGCACTCCATGCTCCTCTGGCACTCCATAATTTTAACATATTTTCTTGTGTACTATTCACTACACCTCACGTGCATGCAATCCAAATTTTAACATAACTTTTCAATTTAATTAATCTTAGTACCATATTGTATTAGCAAATTTGTCGATGCAACCATCTCGAATACTGATACAAAATAATTAAATTATTTTACCATACAACCATCACCTCACAAAGTATTGTATCTAATTTTAGATATGAAAAGAAAAATAATTATCAAAAAAAAGAAATATGTCATCTATACATTTTTTTATCATTTGTTTTTAGCTAAAAAATACATATTGATCTTTTTTAAAAAAAAAAAAATAACAAAGATGTATAATTTATAGTTGCTAAACTTATGTATGTATATAGTTGATATTTTAGTCAAAAAATATTATTCTAGTACATTTTTGTTCACGTTACATATAATCTTTGTTTAAAAGTAATATAAGATGCCATGATATGCATATTATCATCGTCTTTTGTGTCAACTTTGTCGTAAGTTGAGGCTATTTTGCAAATCCAGGGATAATTAATATGTATGCATGTATGGTTGCTGCCATTAATGTTTATGAAATAACAACTTTATGTTGCGTTTATGATATACTATAGTCTTTAAAATGAAATATTACTAAATTGTATTATCCTCTAGTATGCAATACTTGGGGAGCGGTTACTTTTTATGTATGTAACCACGGGTAGAGCCTTGAAGACCAAGATTTTTTGTCACAAAAAAGTTACAATAAAAAATTGTAAAATAATACACTTTATCGTAGCAAAAAATAAAAATAAAAATCATATATTTTAAATTTAACAAAACTATATAAAAAATCCATGTAATAAATATAATAAGCTATTTAAAATAGTTAATTTTTTTAACTGTTAATTTAAACTATGATTTATGGTAGGTGTGAAAATTTTGTTGAAATGAATTAATTACCCAACCTAGCCATTGGGACAAATCCAGAGTTTTTTTTTTTTTTTTTTGTGTAAGCATGTACATTAATATATATATATGTGTGTGTGTGTGTGTGTGTGTGTGTGTAAGATATTGATAGAGTAATTAATTCCCAATTACTTGTGTTTTCACTTATTTATAGCTATCTGTCACGTGCCTAACTAATGCTTGATGCGCAACACTAGCACAAATATTATAAATATTTTTTGGGAAAAAAAAGTCTTTACCTACAAGGCTCCGCTATTGGTTACATGCATATGAAAAAAAATGATTCTCTAAATATTTGCAAATCAAAGGATTACACAATTTAATAATATTTCATTTGAAAGACCATAGCAAATCATAAAAATAACATAAAATTGCCATATCATAAACTGTAATAGCACCATACATACATGCATACATATTAATTATGACTGCCTTAGCTAGGCAACCTCAACATAAGATAGCATAAAAGGCCATGATAATGTGCGTATCATGACATTATTCCACACACAATACATGATGCATGCTTATTACTTATGACTAGTGCTAGCTGGCAACCTAGTTGTTGCTTTTGAACTTTGGTGTGAGTACTGCTCGAATTTCAGGGAAATCGCCATTAGTAATTGAAACATGGGTGAAGCATCCATCATAGCTGCTAGAGTTTTGATTAAGAGGCAGTTTTTGTTTTATCACATCCCAGTCAACCTTAGCTGGTGCACGGACTTCAATGTATACCTACATTCAATATATAAGAACATATAAATACAATTATATATGTCTTGTAATGATTTTTTTGGGTTAAAATGACTAATAGTGAATCTGATAAAACTAATAAACTAATAGCATATATTTATATGATCATGTGCCTAAAATCTAAATGCTAAATTCATGCATGCATGATTATACATGTATGGACAAGCAGTGACATAAACCAGTACAATATTAATTTAAATATAATATATACTAGCTTGCTAGCTTAATTATATAGTTATTAGATTTTCTATGACATCGGCTTTATTGTCCAATGCCACAATCCATTGAATCTCTCCTCCTTTATCATTCATGCCACAATAGACGACACCCCCTGATGAACAAGCAAGTGATTCACAAGCGCTGAGATAAAGAAACGAATGCCACTCTCCTATGCCAACTTTTGGTGGGTATAGAACATTTACAGTGCCACCAGACCAATCTTTGTGCTTCCCCTTATACTCTATAATCTCTCCAATGCCATTAAAAATTTGGCCAAATGTGAACAAACCGCCAGTGGCCATGCCTTGGATCTACTAAATCAATTACTATATTTTTAAGCAAGTACTAAAGAAAATAGCTCAATTGTTCGTTGTCTATCAAAACTACATATCTACATGTATATATATAGAAACTTTGTGCTAGTGTCGCGCATCAAGCATTGATTAGGCACGTGACAAATAGCAATAAATAAGTGGAAACACAAGGAATTGGGTGTTAATTACTATAGCAATATCTTACACACGCGCACACGCACACACACACACACACACACACACACACACACACACACACACACACACATATATATATATATTAATGTACATGTTTACAAATAAAAAACTCTGGATCCATCCCAGTGGTTAGGCTGGTTAATTAATTCATTTCAGATTAAATTCCACACCTACCATAAATCATAATTTAAATTTACGATAAAAAAAATTTATTATTTTAAATAGGTTATCATATTTATTACATAGATTTTTTATATGGTCTTGTTAAATTTAAAATATATGGTTTTTATTTTTATTTTTTGTTACGATAAAGTGTATTATTTTACAATTTTTTATTGTAATTTTTTTTTAAGAAAAAATCTTGGTTTACAAGGCTAAGAAATGGCTCACTAAGTATTTGCAAACCAATAAGAGATTAAAAATGCTGAATGCCTCATGTTTATGCTGCCTTATTGAGGGATGGGGGATATTACGATAAGAAACCAGACGTGCTTCGAAGTTTAGATCCATTCACAATGACAATCATCAAAGATGCACCCCACCAACAAAATGGATATGAATGTGTTGTCATTTGAAATTAACTTCTATTGATGATATTTTATTGTGCTTAAATGTCAGAAAAACAAGATTGCTTTTTGTTTATATTTGATTTCATTTATAATTTTTCGACCCTCTTACATGGTGCATACAAACATTAATTTGTCACTTCCTTGACACTATTTCATGAATGCAATTACATAGGGGTTATTGTGGGGTGTTTGCTTTGAAGTTTATTAAGGACAGGAGCAATGATGATGATTTTTTATTTAGGCCATAAGACATTCATTGGTTTAGCAAGAAATATACTGTTGAGTTGTACTTTAATAAATTTTCAATTTAGATTTTATGTTTTTGACTTTGACATCCAATTTTACTACTTTCATGATGTGTATTTACACCATAGAAGATGTTCATTTCAACCTCATTTAATGATAAGAATCATCGTAAAGAAAATAAAACAAAAAAAGAGTTGTGAAAATTGTACAAATTTTCTATTGAGCATGATTACTGACATGTCATCGGTATCATCAATGCAAACCATCGGTAATCCCATCCAAATTAAGGAATTCATGCTGGAAGATTTACCGATGGACACCATCGATAATACCAATGGCCTATCGGTAATAGTTCATTCCCAAAGATTTCAATTCCATTCAACATAATAAAACACAGCTACTTTGACAATGTGTATTTGGACCATAGAACATGATCAAAGCAACTTTGTTTCATGATACGAATCATGGTAAAAAATAGAAAACACAAAGAGTTGGAAAACAGTGCAAAAATTACAGATGAACATAATTACCGATGGAAGTCATTGGTAATCCACTAAATTTTTTGGAAGCTTGTAGGAAAATTTATCGATGGACACCATCAGTAATAGACAATTTTCAAAATTTTCAACCGAATTGACCATAATTGAATACACTACTTTGATATTGTATATTTGCACCGAGAACATGCTCAATGCAACTTTATTTCATGATAAGAATGAAAGTAAAGAAAAGAAAACAAAAAAACGAGTTGGAAAAGCCAAAAATTACATATTAACTTGATTAATGATGGGCCATCGATAATCCAATAAATTTTTTTCACATGTTTCTTTAATAATTACCGATGGAAACCATTGGTAATACCAGTGGTTCATTGGTAATTACTATTGACAAGATGAAGAATATTAGCGAATGGGGTATAGAAAGACCAGAGCACCAGGGCTTTTGAGATTCGTTCGGGAACAAAATAACACAACAACTAGGACCAGTCGAAGACGACATCGTTTTGTCCTTCGAAGACAAAGAAAAACTGTAGTACTTGTGCTTCTTATTCTTCTCCAAAACCTGTGGCCCAACCGTCATCTTAAGCATCCATTTTGTATAGGTTTCCTGTTCAAATTAACATTGAAAATGCAGATAAGCATAAACTGAAATGTTCAACTAAAAAGTTCAACTAAATTGCATTTAGTTTGAAAAGTTTGAAAAGTTTCCTGTGCATTTAGTTTCCTGTGCATTTACTTAGCACAGTTTGAAAAGTTCAACTACAAAAATTATTTCATAGTTAACCATTAAATATGAGTGAGTGTAACAGGAAAATGCTGACAAACTTATGCAATATTTTCAGGTCCAACCTTTGATATATTTCCTTGCTTCCCAATGTTCACTTCGAGAGACATAACTAACCCTTCTCTAAAAGGATCAATAGTAGGATTTGTAAATTGTAGGGTGGAAAACAAAAAAATCTATCAACTACTAACATATAGGGTTAAGACCAAGTGCCAATACGAAAGAAGAGCACTCAAGATTCCTGCTAATGTCAAATCTATTTATTTAAAGGTAGAGAAGATTATATAGATGAACATGAATTTGGGGGACAGAAAGAAAAAGGACTTGAAAGAGTATCATTTCATAAAAATAATAATGTTGTTATGCCTATGTATGAATGTGTACCACAATGATGCGTATGATATTTTGTGCATTAGCCAATTACAGTAGCTCGTGTAGGAACACAACATATTGAGGTTATTTTTAATAACATAAAGTGCAATGCAACCCATAACTCATTGGAAGAAACTTAAAATATTAATCAACAAAATGGATGAACATCTTGACTTTTAAAATTAATATTAGCAAACAACAAGAATGTATGATTAAGTAAAAAAGGAAATATAAAAAGTTCTTCAAGAACTCAACTAGAAAAATCTATTCTAATGTGTTATGCAAGACATTGCATCAAGCATTCTTCATGAATTTATTAGAACCATCCTACCAAATATGGAAACACCTTCACCTAGAACCACGTACCATAGGATGTGCATCCTACAAATGATAGCACAAAGAAGAATGGAAAGCACACAAAGAAACATCACTATTGATATTTAAAAGTACAAGCCAGAATAACGAAAGAAACTAATATCATAAAGCTAGACCTGTATGTAAGGAAATTATATGTCCGTTAGCCTACATTGAAGTTGAGATATGTCCAACCTTTTGATTCAAGGTTCAAAAATTTCAACCTGCTATTATTTTGGAAATGGAAACAGAATTACAAGCCTGTTTAGAGTTTACAAAAACCATAGCTTTAAGAACTCACAAGCTATGTCAATCTCGATAACTACTAAGATCACATGCCTTTTTCTAGAAGGACTTTAAAAAAGCAACTCAAAAATTGTATTAACCAAATCTACTAGAAAAAGAGGCAACGTAAAGGAAAATTTTATCAATAAAAACAATGACATTAAAAGATGAAATAGATGTAAAATTAGACAGCAAACATAATGATTCAACAATCTACCTTTGTAAAACTTCCGTGGGGTGTGTCCCTAATTTTATCTTTTGAGGGATTTACCATCAGTCGAAAATGGAAATGAAGTTGTCCACTAGTGCAAGAGATTGAAAACCATTGGGTTGTTCTATTGTAAAGATGTAAGAGAAATCAAATAAAAGCATTAGAAAATCGCCCTCTGACAGATCAAGAAATTGGTATGCAACTTAACTACGTTCCAAGTATGTTCACAGCCAGAAATGCCAAGTAAAACTTCTCTCTTAAGATGTAACATATATACTTTCTCAGAATTCCTTGTCTTTAAAGAAACAAAAGCATGCCAAGGACAGGGAAGTAAAATGAAAAAAGGTAAAACTAAACATTTAGGAATATTCAATCAAAATGAGGACACAAATGAAGGTGCAACTCATACCTTTCTAAATGCATATATGCAATAGGTCCTCCATATCCAAACATGCCAAAAAAGGGCTGCATAACCAAGATATGCTTAAAAGATAAATTTCAATGAGTAAACACTAAGAAGATAGTGAACATAGGACATAACTTTCAAACAAATTGTACTTCGAATATGGAGGAAGAAATGCATAGATAAGGTACATGTAGGAAATAAGAGGTAGACTTATCTTTATATTAGAATGAAACATACATGAACAAGCTACAAAAGTCAGTATCTAGTTTTCATCATATAAATAGGTGTACGCACAAGATAAAAGCAAAATAAAAAGATATTGAAAACAAATTTTACCATAAGGTATGGAGGTTTTGACCTTATTGCCTGTCCTTTCGAAGACCTATGAAGTGATGTGCCCATCTTTCCCCATATAGAATACATGTAAGTGACACCATTTGGGGAGCACAAAAACCTCATAGAACATTGAAATCATAATTTCAAAATAACACTTATTATCATAATAAAAATAATGAAAAATGTATTTTCTTATAAGGTTGTTAAGGTTTTAGTTCTTTCGCAAGTTCTTCTTTTGTTTGACATTAGCATATCCACTTTATATGGAAAACAATTTCCTTAATTCATTATGCCTCTTTGAAGTACCAATCGTTTGTTCAAGAAATCACATAAAGAATGAACATTAAAAAGAAAATATAAAGAAAACACTAGAGCATAAGAAAATTAAACACTGATGAAGTACCAGCAATAAATTAATTGGAAGTCCAGGTCCAAAGTGCTAATCTAACGAAAACTAATGAAAAAAGACTTAGTTAAATTTTAACATTTGACGAAAAATTTTATTAGTGGGTCATTGTAAAGAATGACATGCTAAACTTCCAGAAGAAAAATCCTCAACTCTGCCACACCAAAGCTTTCCATATAACCATTGGCAAAAAACATGTTCTAGCTAACAAGTTAATCATAATGATGGAATTGTAACACATATTACTATCACCTTATTCTTGCATTCAGAGTATAAGCAAGCACAACCTTTCAACAGAAAATTCCATTCAAAACCTCTGAAGGAACCTTAAAAAAATAATAATAATAAATTAACAAAAGGTACCGTTACGAATGAAAAGCTAGGCATAAATCAAAAAAGGGCACCATTACGGATGAAAAGCTAGACATACTTGTGGCTTCAAGTTAGGATGAGAAGGTGATTCATCCAAGGATATACTAGTATGTTAAAGATTGAGCACCGCTTTGACCGACCATGAGGTCTTAACCAAGAGATCATCAGAGCTTCGAATTTCCTACGAGTGTGCTTTGATTTGCAATACAATCGAACGAAATTGATGAGGAATACTCCATTATCGATTGAAGGAGGCTGAGCAGCTATTGGAGGAGGAGTTAAGGAGCTGAGTAATGGGACTGGTGACTGAGTACTGTGATGCCATAGCAGAGATCGTAGAGAAAGAGAGAGTGAGAGGGAAAAGGATTGTACTACAACCCTATACCTGAGATCATAGATAAAGACAAAGTGAGAAAGAAAAGGATAGTGTGGAGATGAAGGAAAAGGAAATGGAATGAATAACTCAAAAAAAAAAAAAAATGAAGACAGATAACAGAGAGAGAGAGGGGTCTGAAACCACAACCACCTGCCTTCTAACTTACTTACACCCTCTATCTCTCTCCCTGGCATCTACTGCTTGTTCCTTATCTTGATGTAAACCCACACCTACTCTCTCTCATTCTCTTTATCTCTCTCTCTCTTTCTCTTTCCACTGCTTCGTAGTCAATGTCATATGTGTCGTGGTCCACCATTTGGATGCCTCAAATTGAGCATAAAACCTCCTTCCACATCTTTGAGATCGTCCTTCGAATTCAACCAGAGAAAGAACTTGAATATGAGAAGGGTTACTAGTAAGAGAAATCAGAAAATTGGATGTGAAATGTGGTAGCTGGGACATTGGTAAGAGGGAGAAAAAAATTGTATGGCTTTATTGAAAAGGTTGGGTAGATAAAAAAAGGTTAAAAGAGGAGGGATATTTTTCATTAAGAGTCTCAAAATAAGGGCATTTGCCTGAATTCTCCATATAAAATTAGGGCCATAAATATTTGTTATATTTTTCAATGATATATTCTATAAATTAATGATATATCAATTATTTATCCTTGTAAGAATAATTTTTAAAATAAAATTATTTTTAAGAGATCTATTCTTAATAATTGTATTATTAAAGGCCTTGAAAAATTATTAAAATTTTTTTTTTATGTTAAAAAAAAAAGGTATATTACATTACATATCTTAGAAGTTTCTTTTAATTATAACCAGATACCTTTATGAAGTTATAAAAATATAAGCACGAAGATATTCGGTTGTAATAAAAAAAAACCTCGAGGGTGTGCAGTGTAATATACCCTTAAAAAAAAGTAATAGACAATGCTTTTTCAAAAAAGCATCGCCCCTTTTACCACATTTAGTGACCCTTTTTCAGAAAAGCGTCACCTATTCTAACATTTAGCGATGCTTTTGAAAAGTATGTTATCCTAATATTTATCGACACTTTAGAAAAGTGTCGCTTATTTTAGTATTTAGAAACGCTTTTCAAAAAAAGTGTCGCTTATTTACATATTTAGTGATGCTTTTATAAAAAAAGTGTTGCCTTTTATTTTTATTTTTTTTCCTTCCAATTTGAAAGTTGCTTTTAGTTTTCTCAAATTATGATTGTTTAATAGTTAAATTCATGCAAAATAATTAATAGACAACAACGTTCAAATAAATATTTGCATAACAAACTAATATTTCCAATAAATGAAAGATTAACTCATATAATACTTTTATTATTTTAAAATTAATAATTTGCTAGATAGTTAATACATATTTAATAGATAGGAAATAAAAATACGATAAATTTAATTATTTTGAAAATTTTAATGGATAGTTAATAAAAATATGAATAAAATAATACTAAAATATTAATTAAATATATTAATTAGCAATATGAAGATAATAATTAATCCTTTATTTAATTGATTTGTATTTCAATTTTAAATTAATTATTTTTTAAATTAATAAAAATTTAACAAAATTAATTATTTTATTATTTAGAAGCATTAGTAATGTGATTCCGCCCGAGCCCACTCAACCGATAACCCGCTGGGTGCTGACCCGACATGGATGAAGACTAGGCCAATCACAAAAGCTCAAATTAAGAGATTTAAGGACAACCTGGGAGCATTTATGTAGGGGATAATCAATCTCAACCGAGCTTGTCCATACTTGAAGATACAAGGCCTATTCTAAGCATCCAAGTGGTGGAAGCCGATACGAAACCGGGTAGTAGTTTTGGTGCAAATATGGACAACCGGCAGCATGAAATGGTTCCAACTCTTTATGGATTCAATACATATGTCTAAGAGGATATGGAATCAAGTCAATCCAGCTTCAAAGGCATTCAAGAAGGGGTTGTACGGACAGCTTCAAAGTTGGCCTGTTTTTTATTGTATTTTGTGCTAACTTTACTGCATTTTGCTGAGTTGGCTTTTTCTTCCTCTTCCAAGCATGGGCAATGTGTGGTACTTCATATTCAGCTTATTTGGCATCCTAAAAACCATATTGAAGCTGATTTGGAGTTCAAATTGGTCAAAGATTGGTCAAAATCAACTTAGTCAAAAAGCTAGTATTTTGGTTTCCTAATTTGATTCTTCTTTTTGTTTTAGGAAATTACCATTACTTTTTAGTTTTTATTTATTTATTTTCTGGAACAATAAGTTGAGGAAATTTATTATTTTATTATTTTCATTGTGAATTAATTAATTCCTAATTCAAAATAAAGGAATTAATTAATCCAAATTAGATTAGGAAAGGAGTGAGAATTTCGGCCACCATAGGAAACTACTTTGTATGGCCGGTTTTCCCTTTGTTTTTAGGGTTTTATTTCATGGATTTGTAGCCTATTTAAAGGATTATTTTTCAATAAGAATGAAGCTTGAATTTTACACAGAAAATTATTTGTGAGATTGAATTCTCTTTGTTCTTTTGAACATCTAAAACACCATTAGTGAATGAGTGTTTTAGTTTGACTTATCGATAGGCCTTCCATCACCTATTGTCGCATCTTCATTATATAGCAAGGTTTCTAATCATAGGTTGGTTAGAGGTTGAGGTGACTATTACAACCTGAACATAATTAGATCCGGGCTAATATAATACGGGTTTAGGAGCAGGTCGTCCTAGGTTCATATCAATTAGGCGATACTTTTAACATCCAAAGCGTTAGCTCTTGTCTTAATTTTTGAAATTTTAATTAATTTATGTTGTATTCGTACGTATATAAATATTAAATATATTAATTAACAATATAAAAAAAATAATTAATCTATTCATTTAATTTATTTGTGATTCAATTTAAAATTAATTATTTTTAAATTATTACAAGTTAGATAAAATTAATTTTTTTATAATTTAAAACAATTAGAGTACACTTTTAATAAAATGGTGTCACCTATTGTCTTAATTTTTGATAGTTTAATTAATTTTATATTTTATTCATATTGTTATAAACATTAATCGATAGTTAATAAAAATATGATAAATTTAATTATTTTAAAAATACATAGATGACACTTTTTATGATAAAAGCATCGTGTATTTATTTGAATTTTTACTTTTAATTTTTTACCCATGAAATGTACCGTTTAGAATATGAATTAAATGTACTAAAATATTATAAATAAGTGGTAATTTACACAAAAATGAATAAATATTAAGCAAATTAGTTTTTCTTTCAAATTTTAAAATCATTTGTATTTGCCTCCAATTTTTTCAAGCCTCACCGTTTGATATTTTAAAATCATAATTAATATTTTAAAAAATATTGGGTGTGTTTTTCAACCCCCATCTTTTTACCAAGTACAAGCCCTAAAAGATCTAAACTTTGTTGTGCATTAAGAAGAGTTGAATAGTCGGGTTAGCTGGATTTTGTGGATTTCTTCTTTCTTTTTCCTCTGCCTCTATCGATGAACACATATTCACTAGTTTCTCTTCCATTTTGAACAGTGGCCATGCTAGGTTCATCGGTGCATTTCCTTTTTAGACCATTTTTTGTTTTTTTTTTTTTTTTCTTGCTTGATTGCTGGATTTTTTGGTGTGTCTATTGTTGGTTTCTGTGTTGTACAGGTTGTAGGTGAAAAAATTTTGGGTCATGGGTTTTTCTTTAAATTTAATCGGTGGGTTTTCTTAATCTTACTTGAGTTGATATTTTGTTTATGATTTTACTTGGAACTAGGGTTTTTGTCGCAATTTTACTTAGAATTGGGATTTTGTTCTTGCTTTTGCATTAGGTTGGGTTTTCATTTTGATTTTGGTCACTCGTTGTGCAGTGGATTGGGTTAGCATGATGATCGAAGTTTACTGCATTAGGTGATCGACTGGGCCTTAAGTTGTGTTTGGGTTTGTTTATTAGATTGTGTCGGATTTTGCATCATTGGAAAAAGGTATGCTTAATTTAATTTTATTTTTTGTTGATAATATTAAATTGAATTATTATATGAGTTTGAGTTTCATATTTAAAGTCTTCTTATCAAATATTATATTTAAATTCATGTTTACAAATTTAGACTTCTAAGTAGCCTATGAACACCGAACGTGGTTATTATATCATGAAGATAATGAGGGATGTCATTAGGAGAAATGTACCTCGGCAAAACTTAGGAACAATGGTAATTTTAACATTTTCATATACTTAATTTCTTTATAATAATTAATATTGAATTATTTTATGTATGTATTAATAACTTTTTGACATAATTTTTTGATGTGCAGTATGAGGGTGTAACTTGGTCTCAAGATGATGTCAACCAGTTTAAAGCTGAATGGGTATCAATTATGATCTCAAGCTTTTCATCTCAATGAGTATAATAATGTAATTGATTTTGTTTATATACAACAATATAAAATATTTAACCAATTTTTAAAAGTATTACATGAGTTAATATTTAATTTAATTTGAAATATTATTTTGTTATGTAAATATTTATTTTAATTTTGTTGTATATTAAATATTTTGCATAAAACTTTATTAAAAAATCTGAATTTGACAAAACTAAAAGCACCATTCAACCAAAAAAAAAAAAAAAAAAAGGAAAAGGTGATGCTTTTTTGAAAAAGCATCACCGAAAAGGAGAAAAGATGACGCTTTTTAGTAAAACCATTGGCTATTGTTAGGGTCCTCAGCGATGATTCTTAAATAGAGTTGGCTGTTTTGTAAACTTTTAGCGATGATATTTTAAAAGCATCATTGAAAATGTAAAGAAAAGCCAACACCTTTCTAAAAAAAGTCTCTACAAACTTATAGAATAGTCGATACATTTATAGAAAAAGTGAGTTTTTTGTAAAATTTTAGCGATGCCTTTTTAAGAAAAGCATCAATTATTACGGTATATTTGAGGATGCTTTTTCAAAAAAGCATCGGTATTTTTGACACATTTAATGATGCTTTTATTAAAGAAAAGCGTAGGCTTTTCTTGACTAATAGTCGACAATTTTCAAAGCATCGGCTTTTTATTGGTCATTTTAACGACACCATATCAGGGGATGCTTTGCGAAGCATCAACTCTTATTTTACACGGCGCATTAATTATGTCTCCTGTCATTGCAATTCTTATAGTGACCACTCTCTAATGCCAACATTTGGTGGGTATGGAACATTTCCAGTGCCACCAAACCAATCATGGTGCTACCTGTCACTATATTTTTAAGTACGTGCCAAAGAAAATAGCTTAATTGTTCATTATCTGTCAAAACTACATGTCTACATATATTTATATATATAAAATTTGTGCTAGTCCCACGCATTGTGCATGAGTTAGGCACTTCACATACAGATATAAATAAGTGGAAGCACAAGTAATTGGACATTAATTACTATATCAATATCTTACACACTCACACACACACACACACACACACACACACACACTTGCATATATATATATATATATATATATTAATGTATATGCTTAAAAAAAGAATAAAAACTCTAGATCCGGCCTAGTGTCTAGGTTGGATAATTAACTCATTTAAGCAAAATTTCCACACCTACCATATATCATAGTTTAAATCTATAATACAAGAAAATATTCCATTATTTTAAATTGGTCATTATATTTGTTACATTGATTTTCTATGGTTTTGTTAAATTTAAAATATATGGCTTTAATTTTTATTTTTCATTACGATTAATTGTTGTATTTTACAATTTTTTCTTGCAAAATTTCTTTTTAAAAAAAAATCTTGGCCTGCAAGTCTTTGCCTTTGGTTACATACCTAAGAAGAATTGGTTCTCTAAATTTCATTTGGAAGACGATACCATATCATAAAAGTAACACGAAGTTGCCGTATCATAAATTGTAATGGTACCATACATACATACATACATATTCATTGTTACTGCATTAGCTAGCCAGCCTCAACATACAATAAAGTTGACATAAAAGGCCATGATAATATGCATACCATGGCATTTTATATTATTTTTAAACAAAAATTATACATGTTGTGAATAAAAATATACTAAAATAGTATCATTCTTAGAATAATATCAATTATATACATATATATGTTGGTTCAACGCTTATAAATTATCCATCTTAGTTATTAAAAAAAAATGATCCACATGTCTTTCTTAACAAAGAACCAATGATAAAAAATGTAAAAAAAAAAAAAAAAAGATCTATAATTGAAGGGTGATATAAGATTGATCTATTTCTGGCATCATATCCATAGTTAGCGTATTCATCATAGTTAGAAGCTCTAGCTCTATATGAAGGTTACAGTCGATGTTGTCATTATCATCAATAAGAAAACCCTTTTTATTTAGGAACTTGTTTAGTAATACTATAATGAAAGGGACATAGGAGTTTTTCACTAGGTATTTGACCAAATAGGATCATCTAGTTCCTATAGAACCTATCACTAAAAATATCCCTAGAGAGGGATAGGGGTAAGTGAAGCAAAAAAAGGTTTTCCATGAAATGGGAAATGAAAATTATTAGCCCCACTGGAGGTTTGTGAATAAATGATTATCTGATAATGAGTAAAGAATATCTGTCTTCTGCTAAATAGGATGTATTGAACTCATAACTCATTAGATACTTTTTATGAATGTCAACTAAGTATCGTAAGTAAATTGCTCCCTATTATTCAATCATTTGATGACCAGAGTCATTCTTTGATAAGTGAGCACTATGAGTCAGATTCAATAGAATTTGATCAATACTTTTTTCTGTTGTCAAGGTGGAGATCTAAACCAAGAATTCTTTTTCTTTATCATCAATTGAATCACTATTTGAGACCTATGATTCTATTTTATCATCAATCCAATCACTGTTCACGTTTTTTCTTTTTCTTATCAATGAATAGATCTCTTTACTTGTATGACTTAGATGTCTTGTATTTCTCAAAACACCGATTCAATTTACCAAATGTGGTACGATACTTATGAAATCGACGGTATCAACGTGATTGATATTTAAATATTTCTTCTTAGAATCTATTGATTTGACCCCGTCCCACCACCCCATAGCATGTTGTCGCGAGAAGCAGAACCCTGTATTTCTTCTAGAGAATCTCCTAATTGTTCCAGAGCAACTAGAAAGAGATTCTTTAAACTAGAAAGAATTCAGTTCAGATGTCAGATACCTATCCAAAAGTTTTCGCAACTCAATCATGTATGATGGAATAATCAAAGATTTGACCTTTTCAAACTATGTCTGTAACTTACTATAGGGTCGAGAAACGAAGAGAAGGTGTGTCGAAATGAGATATCCAGCAACAAGAAGAAGGAAAATGATTGAATAGAAGAACTCCTAAACATTTGGCGATCTCAGATGTGTCAATACCAATGGTGACTCATTATTTCGATGAATCATTTCTTTGGATAGAAGAAGATTATGTAAATACTTACTCAAAATCTCACTTATCAGATTCCATTATAGAAGACACAGTTTTTTCTAAAGAATTCACAATGATATATCTACTCCATGCATAATATCATGAAAAGTGGATACAAATTTTTAGCTGCTACTTAGTATCAGCAATAGGTCTGAAAACGCATATGAAAATATCAAATTTGGATATTTGTATCCTATCGAAGTAAGGAACCATGGAATATATGTTTGGAATATATTCCATTTTAAGAGAGTTGAAAAAGCACTATCTCATTGAAAAGTTCTATACATCTGCCCTTTCTCAAGGCATTTCTTTAGACAAAGACCCCTTTTTATCCTCTTTTCGGATGGTAAATATTTCTCAGAACATGGAGTGTAAATCAAACCCATGTTTGAATTGAAATTGAGATATTGATACAAGTTCTTCCCTTTTGAATCAGACAGATTCATATCTGAAAGAGGTTGACAATGCATTCTTTCAAAATTGACTATTTGTCCCTCTGTTAGAAGTGTTCCAAAAATGTCTGCGATCGTGTAAATCACTCTACCAACGAATGGATTGGATCGAATTGGAAAATGGAAAGATTTGTACAAGATATTAAGGAATTGTCCATACATAAAATCATAATTATTGATACAGGCCTTTTCCACATAAAAAGGGAATCCTTTGTTACAATGGAAGCAAAAGTGACGTGGAATATTCAAGAATTGAAGTCATTTTCCCTTATAGGAAGAAGATATCAATGAATTTCTATGAAATGGTTTTCACAGGATTCAAACAATTGCCTTAATCATGGGATATCATTGAGAAATACGAATCTGTGTTATCGAAAGATTTCCTGTGATTATTTCTAGTATGGAATGAGTCAATCATCCACTTTGGCTTATTGAACAAAAATGGTGATATTGATTCTCCATTAATCAAGAATTTTGCTTTTTGGGAAGTATCATGATCATCCAATAAGAAGGTTTTCCATTTTTTCAAATGAACGATTTGAAGACATATTGATTCTAACAACTGATTGCAGAGTTGATCATTTGGACCTTTCAATTCATAGATGTGGATCTTGGACCTATGAATGGGAATATTCTCGAAACTCACAAAGAAAAAAGGAAGTGAGTTAGACAAAAAGAGAAGAAACTTGGACAACAAGAAAGGAAGTGACTTAGAAAAATCTTTTTTGTCGATAACCTCAGACTAACTAATCGAATATTGATTAATATGTAATAGATCGAACATTACTTAAAAATGAAAATGGCTCTTCTGCTCATAAATAAATGTTCCAAATGTTCCTGCAAATTCTTGCTCCTATTGGACCATTTTTATCTATATGCATTAGGATCCCGATTCATGGATCTCTCAGTTTGAGAAATAAAAATAAGATAATCAAACCATTTCTTCTCACTCGTTTTCAAATTTCATAAATGTTGGTTGATCGTATATTTAATTATAGTTCTATGATTCAGAGTATCATTTCCTATTTGATCCCTTTGAATTTCGAATTCGAAGTTGCGATCGGATTTATTCATTAAAAAAAATAGATTCAATACATTTCTTATGTACCCGTAGGTGCTATATTGGATTTGAATCAGATTTCGGATCAATGTATATTGATTGACTGCCTCCATTATGTTGTTGCTCGCAAATACCACTATTTTTAGTTTTACATCTTCCAAATCATTCCCGCATGAGGTCTAGACCCATTTTTTTCTGATCTTTCGATATAAAGACTCATTTTCTTTATAAAAATAGGAGGTAGAACCAATAAAGATTTCTTTTTCAATTCATCCCTATAGTTGAATACCTCATTCAAGAATTGTTTTTGATCCAATATATACGAATCAATAGAAAAGGAAAATCCCTTATGATACACCAGATCCAGCTCGGTTATTGATAAAGTGACTAGATCTGCCATTTCTTGAACTTCTAATTCAAAATCATGGTGTAACGTGTATCCCGCTGTTCCTGTCATGGAATAGATCAAATAAATCTTATTGGAACTATCCAATTCATCATTTGGAACCATATCACATCCCAAATCTAATGAAATATGATGAATTGAGACGGTATTTTGTAAATACATAGTTATCTTGAATATATTAACTATTTCTTTATTTTCTAATCAATTGGAAAGGACAAAAGAAACATCTCGTTATTTCTTCAACAATTTATGATCTCTAGTGGACCTCTCAGTAGGATCCGAACCCTATGAAGTTCTCACCATTTGTCAGAGAAAAAAGAACAAATGGATCTTGTAGGATTTGTTGAAGTGTGGCAATTTTGCCACTTGATGGTGCATGTCACCGGCTAGCATGCACACCTTGGTATCAAATCCTTTCCTTTTATGAGTTTATATTTTTTGTATGTTTTTAATTGATGCAAGGTATATTTTGATAATGTTTTGTGCCTAAGTTATGTATACAAAAGTATAGGCAAAATTATGCACAAAAGAGTAGGAATGTTATGCTTGAAATGCCTATGGTGCTGGATTCATAATTTCCAGCAACATAGTTCCACTATTTATCTTATATCTTAGGTTGCAAATGGAGTTTTGGGTTGAAATGTTTCCAGATGTCTACAGACATATATAGAAGACTATGGTTCAAATTTCAGGTCAAAATGACATGGGAAAGTCCACTTTCTATTCCAAACAGATTGCTGTATCTGATGGGCCCAGTATGCAAAGTAAGGGGAAATCAGCCACATTAAAATTACCTTTTGGAGAGGTCCATGGGATGCCCAAAAACTGCTAAGCAATAGTCGGACAAGTGGGGAATGTTGGGGTGAACCAAAAAAGTTTGGGTACAGTCGGATCAATATGTTGGCTAGGTAAGTGTCGTGCAGTAAGAGGAGTAGTTATGAACCCTATAGTGATGTGATTCTGCCCGAGCCCGCTCCACCGATAACCCGCTGGGGTGCTGACTTGACATGGATGAAGACTAGGCCAGTCACGAGAGCTAAAATTAAGAGATTTAAGGAAAACCTGGGAATATTTATACAGGGGGTAATCAATCTCAACAGAGCTTGTCCATACTTGAAGATACAAAGCCTATTCTAAGCATCCAAGTGGTGGAAGCCGATACGGACCCGGGTGATGGTTTTGGTACATTTTTGGAGTCCGGGAAGCATGAAATGGTTCTAATGATTTATGGGTTCAATAAATATGCCTAAGAGGTCATGGAATCAAGTTAAATCAGCCTCAAATGCAATAAAAAAAGGGCTTGTACGGACAACATCAACAATTTGGCCGAATTTGCTGTATTGCTTGCTGGCTTTACTATATTTTACTGTATTAGCCTTTTCTTATTTTTCCAAGCATGGCAAACGTGTGGGCCTTCATATTCAGCTTATTTGGCATCCTAAAAAGTACCTAGAAGCTGATTTGGAGCTCAAAGAGGTCAAAGATTGATCAAAGTCAATTTGATTAAAAAGGCTAGCATTTTTAGTTTCGTAATTTATTTTTATTTTTTGCTTTAGGAAACTACCATTACTTTTTGGCTTTTATTTATTTATTTTCTCAAAAAATAACTTTAGGAAGGTTTTTATTTTATTCTTTCCATTGTAAATTAATTAATTCATAATTTAATATAAAGGAATTAATTAATCAAACTTAGATTAGGAAAGGAAGTATAGTTTCGGCCAACTAGGTTTCTTTATGTGTGTGGCCGGTTTTTCCTAGGGTTTTTAGGGTTTATTTTGTTTCTTTCAAACCTATTTAAAGGCTTATTTTTCAATAAGAATACAACTTTGATTTGATTAAGAAAATACTTGTGAGATTCATTATCTCTTTGTTCTTTGAGAACACCTAAAACACCATTAGAGAATTGGTTGTTTTAGCTTGACTTATTAATAGGTTTTTCATCCCCTCTTGTGGCATCTACATTATACCAAGGTTTCTAACCACAGGTTAGTTAGGGGTTGAGGTCAATTCCATTAGAACTTAAACTTAATTAAGATCCGGGCTAATATAATACGGGTTTAGGAGCAGGTCGTCCTAGGTTCGTATCATATAGACCATCCCCATGGGGGTGGTGAAGGGAGGGCCCTAATTGGTAGCAAAAAAAACCGTAACCCCTTGGGGTTATCCTGGACTTGGAAGAAGAAGTAGAAAAAGGAATAAATTTAGTGATAATTTGATTCTTCATTACCGTAGTAAATAGAATTTGTTTCTTTGTTTTTATGAAAAAAAAAAGGAGTAATTAATTTTGACACATTCACTAAAAAAAAAAAAAAATCCTTTTGTAGCGAGTCATTTATTAAGAAAAATAAATACGATTAACACAAAAGCATAAAAAGAAATAATAGTCACTTGGTCCTGAGCATCTACTATTATATCGACAATGATCGGGCATACTATTGCTATCCATAATAGAAAAGATCATTTGCCAATTAATATAATAGATCATATGGTAGGACATAAATTGGGAGAATGATAATAGATCTCATCGTTAATAATTTTTTAATAAATACAAAAAGTGAATATAGTTTTATTGTTCATTAGTGAGAGGTAAACCTTATGGGAAAGAAGAAAAAGACAGATCGATATGTAGAAAAATACGCTATAGGTGGATTTATAGATATGTTTGCTCACAAAGTTGAAGAGTAATTGATCAGATTCGTGGGCATTCTTATGAAGAAACACTTCTGATACTCGAACTCATGCCCTATCGAGCATGTGCTCCCATTTTAAAATTGGTTTCTTCTGCAGCAGCAAATGCTAATCACAATAGAGGTTTCACCAAAGCAAAGTTAAAAATTAGTAAAGCAAAAGTCAACGAAGGCATTACTGTGAAAAAAATTAAAACATCGAGCTTGGGGATGAGGTTATCCAATAAAAAGACCCACTTATCATATAACTGTTGTACTAAAACATACAGCTGTATATTATTATACAGACTACTTAAAGAACAAAATTGTCTTTGAAGAATTTTAAGGTTAAAGTTAAATGACAAATATTTTTTTATAATAAAAATACAAATAAAATATGCCATATTATGCTTAGAAAAACATGGATGAATAAAAAAAAAAGTACATTGATATGACATGTCATGATATGTATAGCAGTGGGGGACTATGGGGAAAAAATAAGTCCACTTGGTTTCAGACTTGGCGCAACCCAAGGTCATCATTCTCTTTGATTTGAACAACCAAAAAATTATTCGGAGGATCTAAAAGAAGATAAAAAAATATGAAACTGTATCAAGAATTATGTACAAAAAAATATGAAAATATCTTCTAATGTCGAGGGAATTTCATGTATAGAAATTGAATCGATTTGATTCAAGTCATAATTTATATGGTATTCCCAAAGCTATTTATAGAACCTAGAAGAATCGAAGAATTATAGATGACTATACAAAAGGAACATAATTGTGTGAACTGAAAACTCAACATTGCTATTACAAGATTTGAAAACCCTTATGGAAACCCTAATATTCTTACGGAATTTATAGCCGGACAATTAAAAAATAGAGTTTCATTTCGCGAAGCAATAAAAAAAGCTATTGAATTAGTTAAGTCAAGTACAAATTGCAGGGCGTATTGACGGAAAAGAAATTGCACGTGTCGAATGGATCAGAGAAGGAAGAGTTCCTCTACGAACCATTCGAGCTAAAATTGATAGCTATTCCTATACAGTTTGAACTATTTATGGGGTATTAGGCATCAAAATTTTGATATTTATAGAAGAGGAATAATAGGCCTTTACTTGACTTATCTTTAGTTCTATTCTATCCATTCAATAATAGAACAGAAAATGACAAATTCTTTCATTTTTTTTCTCTTAACTTAAAACAAAAATGAACAATTCTATAAGGTTGAATAAAAATTCGATTAATCATTTGATATAATTACTATGCTTAATGTGTGACTCATTGGTTTTTTTTAAGATTAGGATTCAAAAAAAGAAAGAAGTACCAGCCCATAGTATGAACTAATAACTATTATAAAACTAACATAGATATAGAACTAATAACCAACTCATCATTTCGCATTATCTGGATATAAAAAACCGGTCGAGATATGATATATTGGTCATACCAACGTAGCAACTGAAATCTTTTTGCATAAACAAAGAACAAAAAAGAAAAAACTAATCTGAGTCTGAGTTGTAAAGAAAAAAAAAATGCGGATAAATGGAAGGATGAGAGAAAGAGCAAAAAATATATATATATATATATCAATGATATATGATTCCAATATGTAGGGTCTATGATTCATCTCATAACGAGGAATGTAATAAAGCATTAATACTGATTGGTCTATAACTATACAAAGCCATTCATAGAAAAAGAATCAAGAGCCCCGAGCCAATAAATACTAAGAGGATTGACTCGAGAACAATCAAATTTTGTTAGGGGCTCCATTGTAGAAGTCAGAGTTAAACATTAATCAAGAAGCGATGGGAATGATAGAACTTGTGAATACATAAGATTATATTGAAAATGAATCATAATGATTCATTGGGTAGGATGGTGGAATGAACCAGAAACCAATTCATTTATTCTGAAAGGTCATGTCATAAACTAATCCTACAATTGAATATTGAAAGAGTAAATATTTGCCAGCAAAATTTTTGATTTTACTGGATTTCTAAATTTTGGCCGATCTGATATGATAATAAAAAGCAAAACAAAATAAAGATTTGTTATAACCTTATATAAAAATGACTTTATCTATGCTATTATCTCTAACTGTATCTCTAAATAAAAAATTATCTATAAATCGAATCCATGTTTAGTTATATATCAAAACAAGATATACAAGTTTCTAATAGATTAGATGAAATTTCAAAAAATCTCACGAAACAATATATTTTTTAGTATATTATTCATTAAATACATAAATATAAATACATAGATATTATTTTTTAATTGTTTCAGTCGCAAGGAGCTGGATGAGAAGAAACTCTCATGTCCAGTTATGTAGTAGAGATGGAATTAATAAACAACCATCAACTATAAGCCCAAAAGAACCAAATTCCATAAACAGCATAGAGGAAGAATGAAAGGAATATCTTATTGAGGTAATCATATTTGCTTCGATAGATATGCTCTTCAAGCGCTTGAACCCGCTTGGATCACATCTTGACAAATTGAAGCCGATCAACAAGCAATGACACAAAATGTTTGCCACGGTGGGAAAGTATGGGTATGTATATTTCCAGAAAAACTAGTTACAATAAGACCTACAAAAACCCGTATGGGTTCAGGGAAAGGATCTCCTGAATATTGGGTAGCTGTCATCAAGCCTAGTAGAATACTTTATGAAATGAGCAGAGCCAGAAGGGCTATTTCACTAGCAGCATAAAAAATGCCTATACGAACTCAATTCATTATTTTGGCATCGAAATGTAGAACTAAAAGAAAAGGTTTTTTGGATGAAATGAAAAAAATAATTGCACGTTTCCCTTTTTGTTTTGAACAAACAACATTTTTTAATTTTTTTTTTGTTTTCTTACTTCGCCCTTTGTTTTAATCGAAAAAACAGATAAAAAAGTGATTCAACCTCAAAGCCATTTGAATGTAGTAGATAACAATGAAGCTTGAAAATCGACGATATGCTCATATTGGTGGCGTTACTATTGTTGTAATCAAGGAAGCAGCACCAGATACACTTTTAGAATGATCAAAAGTGATCAAAGCTGTAATTGTACATACTTATAAAGATCTCATACGTGAGAACGGTATGATAATATGATATGATGATAATGTTGCGGTCGTTATTCAAGAAGGAAATCCAAAAGGAATTCGAATTTTTGGTGCGATCACCTGGGAATTAAGACAGTTAAATTTCACTAAAATAGTTTCATTAGCGCCTGAAGTATTATAAGAAGAGACCATAACATAATTAGTATAATTAATTATAACATAATTAATATAATTAACATAGTTATAATATTTAACTAAGTATTTACTGAGTATTTAACTGAAATTGATTAAGATTATTTAGTAAATTGAGATTTATTATTAGTAGTAGATTGGTTGTGTCTCACGTATATGCCCTTAAGAATTCATAATTAAAAAATAAAGAAAAACAGAAAAAGAGCATGTTGATTATATCAAAATTTGAGTACAACAATATTATGAGTTTATCATGAATAAAGACACTACTGCTGACATAATAACCTCTATACGAAATGCTGACATGAATTAAAAAAAGAACAGTTCAAATACCATCTACTAACATTACTGAAAACATTGTTAAAATCCTTTTACTCGAATGTTTTATTGAAAACATGCTGAAATATCAGGAAAAGAACAAAGATTTTTTTGTTTTAACCCTACGACGTAGAAGGAATAGGATATAAAGCTGTTTTAAATTTAAAACAGATCAGTCGACTCAGTCTATGAATATATTCTAACTATCAATGCATTCCTAGAATTTTATGCGGAATGGGGATTGTAATTCTTTCTACTTCTAGGGGTATAATTACTTACAAAGAGGCTCGATTAGAATAAATTGGTGGAGAACTTTTGTGTTATATATGGTACTGCTTCTGATATGTGAATTATATGCGGAACTTTCATATTTGTGAAAAAAAAAGAAAAAAAGAGAGACGGCGGTTTTCTAATATCACCCATCCTTATTAGTTGATACCTCAAGAAGTTTGATCTAAAATGAAAGAAAAAAAAGGATTCGTGAAGGTTGAATTTCTTCATGACTGCCCAATGGTATAGTCTAAATTCGTTTAGATAATGAAAATCTAATTCTTGATTATGTTTGAGGAACGATTATAAGTAGTTTTTTTATATGTATACGATGAGAAAATTGAAACAAAAGTGAAGCAAGTTTTTATGATTCAACCAGCGGACGTATAGTTTATAGACTCTGAAAAAAGATTCCAGTGATTAGATGGTTTTTTCAAATTCAACATTCATTTCTGGGGTATAGAATTCGAAGCTAAAAATGTCAAGCAACTTATTTTCTTCCAATAAGGAAAGTTAGAATTAAGTTAAGGAATGATAAACATGAAAATAAGAGCCTCTGTGCATAAAATTTCTGAAACATGTCGATTGATCTGTAGGCATGATAAATTATAGTAATTTGTTCCAACCCGAGACATAAACAAAGACAAGGATAATCTTTCTAAACTAAAAAGGACTCTATAAATCTAAAGGAACCATTGTACAAATACAAAAATAAAAATAAAGGATCTGTTTTGATATGAAATGGATATATCCATATATCTTTGACTTATATTTATGAGATGATAAAATATGGCAAAACCTATACCAAGAACTGGTTCACATAAGAATAGATGTATTGGTTCACATAAAAATGCACATAGAATACCAAAGGGATTTATTCATGTTCAAGCACGTTTCAACAATACTATTGTGACTATTATAGATGTAAGGGGTCGAGCAATTTCGTGGTCTTTCGCTAGTACTTGTGGATTCAAGGGTACAATATGAGGGACACCATTTGCTGCTCAAACCGCAATGGGAAATGCTATTCGGATAGTAATAGATCAAGGTATGCAACGGATAGAAGTTGTGATAAAAGGCCCTAGTGTCGAAAAAGATGTGGCATTAAGAGCTATTTGTAGAAGTGGTATACTATTAAGTTTCATACGAGATGTAACCCCTACGCAACATAATGGCTGTAGACCTCCTAAAAAAAGGCATGCATAAAAATAAACATTGAAGATATTTCAAGAGAAGTAAATAATTCAATGATGTGATTAAATAATATTACTATGGTTCATGAGAAGGTAACAATATCTATTCAAACACTGCAGTGGAAGTGCGTTGAATCACAAGTAGACAATAAGCGTCTTTATTATGGATGCTTTATTCTGGCCTCACTTATGAAAGACTAAGCTGATACAATAGGCATTGTGATTCAAAGAGCTTTGCTTGGAGAAATAGAAGGAACATGTATCACAAGCGCAAAAATTTGATAAAATACCATATGAATATTCTACCATAGTGGGTATTCAAGAATCTGTATATGACATTTTAATGAATTTGAAAGAAATTGTACTGAGAAGTAATCTTTATGGAACTCGTGATGCGTCTATTTGTGTCAAAGGTCCCCGATATGTAATTGCTCAAGACATCATCTTACCACCTTCTATGGAAATCATTGATAATACATAGCCTATTGAATTACAACTCGAAAGGCATCGTGGGTATCGTATTAAAATGCCAAATAACTTTAAAGATGGAAGTTATCCTATAGATGCTGTATTCATGCCTGTTCGAAATGCCAATCATAGTATTCATTCTTATGCAAATGGGAATGAAAAACAAGAGATACTTTTACTCGAAATATGGACAAATGGAAGTTTAACTCCTAAAGAAGCACTTCATTAGGCTTTCTAGAATTTGATTGATTTATTTATTCCTTTTTACACGCAGAAGAAGAAAACTTCCATTTAGAAAAAAACCAACACAAAGTTACTTTACCCCTTTTTAACTTTTCATGATAAATTGGCTAAACCACGTAAAAATCGAAACGAAATAGCATTGAAATCTATTTTTATTGAACAATTAGAATTGCCCCCTAGGGTCTATAATTGCCTTAAAAGGTCCAATATACATGCATTATTAGACCTTTTGAATAACAGTAAAGAAGACTTATAAAATTGAAACATTTTCTCATAGAAAATATAAAACATATATTGGACATTCTAGAAATAGAAAAGCATTTTGCATAAAATTTAATGGATTATTTATTTTTTTTCTTAAAAAAAAGATAAAAATGAGTTTTGAATCTTTAGTACATTTAATATAACTTTAAAACTTTGATTTGATTAAGAAAATACTGGTGAGATTAATTATCTCTTTGTTCTTTGAGAACACCTAAAACACCATTAGAGAATTGGTTGTTTTAGCTTGACTTATCAATAGGTTTTCCATCCCCTATTGTGGCGTTTTCATTATACCAAGGTTTCTAACCACAGGTTGGTTAGGGGTTGAGGTCCATTCCATTAGAACTTGAACTTAATTAAAGATCCGGGCTAATATAATACGGGTTTAGGAGCAGGTCGTCCTAGGTTCGTATCACTCTCCTAGTAACTAAACTCAATTTAGCCTGTGATTCATTTATCAGCTTCATCTTCAATTTCTTCCTCTTCTTGCTTGGTTTCATGCTCATTATCTTCACTTTCGGATTCTAACTCACCATTACCTTTCAGCACCATGATTCTCCTATTCAGGCATTGGCTAGCAATGTGTCCTTGTCCCTGACTGATGTGATTCCGCCCGAGCCCGCTCCACCAATAACCCGCTAGGGTGCTGACTCGACACGGATGAAGACTAGGCCAATCACAAGAGCTCAAATTAAGAGATTTAAGGGCAACCTGGGAGTATTTATACAGAGGGTAATCAATCTCAACAAAGCTTTTCCATACTTGAAGATACAAAGCCTATTCTAAGCATCCAAGTGGTGGAAGCCGATACGGACCCGGGTGACGGTTTGTGTACATTTTTGGAGTCCGAGAAGCATGAAATGATTCCAATGCTTTATGGGTTCAATACATATGCCTAAGAGGTCATGGAATCAAGGTAAATCAGCCTCAAATGCAATAAAAAAGGGCTTGTACGGACAGCCTCAACAATTTGGCCGAATTTGCTGTATTACTTGCTGGCTTTACTGTATTTTACTGTATTAGCCTTTTCTTTTTTTTCCAAGCATGGGCAACGTGTGGGACTTCATATTCAGCTTATTTGGCATCCTACAAATCATCTACAAGCTGATTTGAAGCTCAAAGAGGTCAAAGATTGATCAAAGTCAAGTTGATCAAAAAGGCTAGCATTTTTAGTTTCCTAATTTGTTTTTACTTTTTGTTTTAGGAAACTACCATTACTTTTTGGCTTTTATTTATTTATTTTCTGGAAAAATAACTTTAGGAAGGTTTTTATTTTATTCTTTCCATTGTAAATTAATTAATTCCTAATTTAATATAAAGAAATTAATTAATCAAACTTAGATTAGGAAAGGAAGTATAGTTTCAGCCAACTAGGTTTCTTTATGTGTGGTGGCTGGTTTTCTTTATGTTCTGGGGTTTTATTTTGTGGCTTTGTAGCCTATTTAAAGGCTCAGTTATCAATAAGAAAACAACTTTGATTTCATTAAGAAAATACTTGTGAGATTAATTATCTCTTTGTTCTTTGAGAACACCTAAAACACCATTAGAGAATTGGTTGGTTTAGCTTGACTTATCAATAGGTTTTCCATCCCCTATTGTGGCGTCTACATTATACCAAGGTTTCTAACCACAGGTTGGTTAGGAGTTGAGGTCAATTCCATTAGAACTTGAACTTAATTAAGATCCGGGCTAATATAATACGGGTTTAGGAGCAGGTCGTCCTAGGTTCGTATCATTTGGTATCCGAGCTAAATTTTGTTCAGGTTTGATCTATCTTTATTTGCTTTATTTGTTTTTGTGTTATTCTGCAATTTTAGCATTAGTTTAAGGTTGCATCCATCCTATACACGTTCAGCATCTTAAAAAAAAAAAAAAAATTTCATTCCTAGTTGATTTAGGATTTCCTAGTTTTATCGTATTTTTGTTTCCTAGTTTGTTGGTTGTCTTTTATCATTGTTCTTGTTAATTTGGTTTTTGTTGATTTTTCTTTGCTGTTTTGGTCTTAAATATTTGCATTCATATATTCAAAAAAAAATAAAAAAAATTGCGGCAACATTTAAAAAAAAAAAAAAAAAAACTGCACATTTTGTTTATTTGGAGGTCACGGGTTTGGTGTTTGTTTTGGATTTGGAATTGCAATTTTGGTACTTACTCTTGCTACTGCAGTGTTTATGTTCTGTGAGTGAAAAAAAAAAAAAAAAAGAAAGAAGAGGTAAATCTGAATATAAAAATAAATAAAAAAAGAAAAAAAGAAAAAAAAATATTTCGGTTTGTTGGAGTTTGATTTGGTTGCTGGAAATTTGTTGGAGCTACTGGGTTTTTTTTGATTATTTATTTGAGTTGCTGGGGAATTATTTTTGCTGCTGGATATTTGGATTTTGGGTGCTTAAATTATTTGGATTAAAATTAGTTAAAGGAATTGATACAAAACTCGAATTACAAAGAACAACGACCAACAACTTTTCTATATTTTTGTTCTCTTTGATTCTTGTTCGTATTTGAATTTCTTTTTCTGGAATTTTACTCTTGAACTCATAATCTACTACCATCTGGTGCAGTTTTCAAAAATTCCAACGTTTTACCATTATTTTGTGTTTTCTTGTCTAAAAAGCCGAAAAATTAGGATTTGTTGGATTCTTTCGGTATTGCCTACTTTTTGCTACTGTTTTGTTGATAAGTTTAATTAAAACATACTAGTGATCTAATTGCTGTTTTGTGGGTGTTTTAATTAGAACTTTGAGATAATTCATTGAGTGGAAAAAGGCAAGGGTGTGTGAGCTTAAAAGAGGGTAAACGCCGAAACAAGTGTGCAAACACGAGTGTCAAGTCCTCATTTGAGTGAAACACGAAAGGGAGTGAAATTGTAAGGTCCTATTTTATTTCTATTGCATTATTATACTAACATGATAGAATCAAGAATGAGGAGAGGAGATCCACCCTTGAGGATTAATGAAGAGGAGTCCATAGGATTTCATGTTGACCCACGAGCTACCAGGAGTTGAGACCAAGTAGACATGAGAGCTATTTTGGAGTCAATACAGCGGGTTAGTGCTCAAGTTGAGCATGTGAATCAAAGGATGGGAAGGCTAGAAGTTTCCCAAGGAATTCCGAACACAAGAAATAGGCAGGAATTCCATGGAGGACGAGGCCGAGGACGAGGAGGTCGTGAGATACTGAGAGAGGAATTTGATGAGGAGCCATTCGGTGGAGACTTTGAGGAAGGTATGGATGAAACTTTTGCTGTCCAAGATAGAGCTGGCCGTGGAAGATATAGGAGGGAAGATACAGATGATGATTTGGGAAATATCAAGGTTAACATCCCACCTTTTATGGGTAAAAGTGATCCCGAAGCTTATTTGGAGTGGGAAGAAAAGATGGAGATGATATTTGATCGCCATAATTATTCGGAGGCTAAGAAGGTGAAATTGGCAGCAATGGAGTTTGGCCATTATGCACTCCAATGGTGGACCAATGAGCAAAACACCCGAAGGAGAGTTAGTGATGACTTGATTACTACATGGCGACAAATGAAAGGAGTCATGCGGAAGCGATTCGTACCATCACACTATCATAGGTTGCTGCATCAAAGACTTCAATCTTTATCTCAAGGAAATGGATACGTGGAGGACTATTACAAGGAGATGGAGATGCTTATGATGAGACTGAACTTGAATGAAGATAGGGAAGCAACCATGGCAAGGTTTCTTGGTGGTTTGAATCGTGAAATAGCCAATCAACTAGAATTGCAACAATATGTGGAATTGGAGGAGATGTTGCATGTGGCTATTAAATTAGAGCATCAATTCAAGAGGAGGGGTGTAAGATCATGGTTTGGAGGTGTTTCCAACAGTGGAAGGTCCAATTTAAGTGGCTGGAGGAACAATCCCATCTATGAAAGCAAGCCAAAGCCGAAAGTCAAAGAAGAAAGTTCAAACTGGCCAAGGAAAGAGACTAGAATCAAATCTGTCCAAGCACCAAAGAATGAGGTAAAATTAGATCCTAAACCTTTTAGAACTCATGATGTTGTGTGTTTTAAGTGCCAGGGAGGAGGACACATTGCTAGCCAATGCCCGAATAGAAGAATCATGGTGTTAAAGGGCAATGACGAGCTAGAATCGGAGAGTGAAGAAAGTGAGGATGAAGCCAAACAAGAGGAGGAGACTTGGAGGATGAACCCAAAACCATGCAAGCATCCAATGCTGAATTAAACTTGCTTTCTAGGAGAGTACTTGCTGCATACAAAGATGAGGATGAAATTCAAAGAGAGAACATCTTCCACACCCGATGTGAAATTCAAGGTAAGATTTGTAGTATGATTATTGATAGTAGAAGTTGTACTAATATAATAAGTAACCTTGTAGTTGATAAATTGGGCTTAAAAACAATAAAACATCCTGAACCATATAGATTACAATGGCTTAATGATAGAGGTGAGATGAAAGTAAAAAAACAAGCCAAAGTGAAATTTAGTATAGGTAGATATGAGGATGTAGTCTTATGTGATATTGTACCCATGATTGCTGGACATATACTATTAGGTAGGCCATGGCAATTTGATAAAGATGCTACTCATTTTGGTCGAGAAAATTATATTGTTTTCAGGTTTAAAGGGAAGAAGGTCAAGCTGGAACCATTATCTCCTAAAGAGGTTTACAAAGACCAATTACAAATGCAATAAAGGAAAGAAGCCGAAGAGCTCAAGGAAAAAGCAAGTATGGCACCAATGGCTTCACCATCCTTCCAAGAAGGTAAGAATGAGGTTGCTGATCAAGGTAAGGTTTCTAAGACTCATATTGAGTGGAAAGATCAAGGAAAAACCGAAAGAGAGGCGAAAGAAAGTGGCAAACCCGAGAACTTGGAGAAGGAAGGGAAATCCAAAGGTTTGTGCCAATCCGAGAGAGAAAAAGAAAAAGAAAGAAAAGAAAGGTCAAGTAGCAACTTTTATTTAAGTTTAGGGGATATTAATAAGGTTATTGAGTGTAAGAAACCTTTGCTGGTCATGATTTATAAAGAAAATTATGTTAATAATCAAACTAACATTGAAGAACTTGAATTGCCAAGTTCAATGATTTCTCTTTTGAAGGAATTTGGAGATGCCTTCCCAAATGAAATTCCAAGTGGACTACCATCCAAGCAAGAGGGAAAAGGTGAGCTTGCTATCCAAGGTAAGTCTTCTAATACTCAGGTTGTGGAGAAAAATTTTAATAAAACCAAGAGTGAGAAATTTGGTGCAAAAGCCGAGAGTGAGGAAGGTGAGATGGCCGTGAGTGAGAAAGGAAAAGGAAGACAAGAAAGGAAAAATATAAATTTTTATCTTAGCTTTGGTGATGTTAATAAAGTAATTATGAATACGAAATCATTGCTAACCATGAATTTTAAAGATAATTATTTAAAGATGTCTTTATTGCATAGAACTTTATCTGCATTATTGAGAGCTTTACTTAGTGGCAATTTGAAAATTTGGGAAATATTGTTTGCTAACTTTAAAAAATGTAATTTTTACCATAATGAGCATGTATTTCTAGATTTTGTTGTAATAGTGTTTGACCCAGGAGAATTGGTTTGGTTTCACTTACAAAAGGAAAGGTTTCCTAAACAAAGAAAGTCAAGGCTCATGCCGCCTATGGATGGACCTTTTCAAGTTTTGGAGCCGAATAACAAGACTGCCTACAAGCTTGATTTATCGGGTGAGTATAACATGAGTGCTGCATTTAATGTTGCTGATTTAACTCCTTTTGCTGCAGGTGATGATCTTGATTTGAGGACAAATCCTTTTCAAGAGGAAGGGAATGATGTGATTCCGCCCGAGCCCGCTCCACCGATAACCCGCTAAGGTGCTGACTCGACACGGATGAAGACTAGGCCAATCACAAGAGCTCAAATTAAGAGATTTAAGGGCAACCTGGGAGTATTTATACAGAGGGTAATCAATCTCAACAAAGCTTTTCCATACTTGAAGATACAAAGCCTATTCTAAGCATCCAAGTGGTGGAAGCCGATACGGACCCGGGTGACGAGTTTTGTACATTTTTGGAGTCCGGGAAGCATGAAATGATTCCAATGCTTTATGGGTTCAATACATATGCCTAAGAGGTCATGGAATCAAGTTAAATCAGCCTCAAATACAATAAAAAAGGGCTTGTACGGACAGCCTCAACAATTTGGCCGAATTTGCTGTATTGCTTGCTGACTTTACTATATTTTACTGTATTAGCCTTTTCTTATTTTTCCAAGCATGGGAAACGTGTGGGACTTCATATTCAACTTATTTGGCATCCTAAAAATCATCTAGAAGCTGATTTGAAGCTCAAAGAGGTCAAAGATTGATCAAAGTCAAGTTGATCAAAAAGGCTAGCATTTTTAGTTTCCTAATTTGTTTTTACTTTTTGTTTTAGGAAACTACCATTACTTTTTGGCTTTTATTTATTTATTTTCTGGAAAAATAACTTTAGGAAGGTTTTATTTTATTCTTTCCATTGTAAATTAATTAATTCCTAATTTAATATAAAGGAATTAATTAATCAAACTTAGATTAGGAAAGGAAGTATAGTTTCAGCCAACTAGGTTTCTTTATGTGTGGTGGCTGGTTTTCTTTATGTTCTAGGGTTTTATTTTGTGGCTTTGTAGCCTATTTAAAGGCTCAGTTATCAATAAGAAAACAACTTTGATTTGATTAAGAAAATACTTGTGAGATTAATTATCTTTTTGTTCTTTGAGAATACCTAAAACACCATTAGAGAATTGGTTGTTTTAGCTTGACTTATCAATAGGTTTTCCATCCCCTATTGTGGCGTCTACATTATACCAAGGTTTCTAACCACAGGTTGGTTAGGGGTTGAGGTCAATTCCATTAGAACTTGAACTTAATTAAGATCCGGGCTAATATAATACGGGTTTAGGAGCAGGTCGTCCTAGGTTCGTATCACTGGCACTTAAATCACACAATGCCATGAGTTTTAGAAGGTTTAGGATTAGATTTACCTTCATTCCTTGGTGCTTGGATAGATTCGATTTTGGCTTCCCTTTTTGGCCGATTGGTGCTTTCATCGCCTAGCTTCGATTTTGGCTTATTGTCATATATGGGATTACTTCTCCAAACACTTGAATTTTTCCTCCAACTGTTTGATACTCCTCTAAACCTTGAGCTTGTACCCTTCCTCTTGAATTAATTCTCAAGTTTGATGGCCACATGCAAAATATCTTTCAATTCCACATATTATTGTAACTCCAATTGATTGGCAATCTCTCGATTCAACCAACCTAGGAACTGTGCCATGCTCAATCATCATGAGCATCTCCATCTCCTTGTAATAATATTCCATGGTCGTATTTGCTTGAGATAAAGATTGTAACCTTTGATGGAGCAAGCTATGGTAATGAGTCAGTACAATTCGCTTCCTCATGGCTCCTTTCATTTGTTGCCAAATAGTAATCAATTCATCACCTACTCTCCTTCAGGTTCTTTGCTCATTTATCCACCATTGGAGTGCATAATGACCAAATTCCAAAGCTACCACTTTAACTTTCTTAGCCTCCGAATAGGTATGACAGTTGAATATCATCTCCATTTGCTTCTCCCACTCTAGGTAAGCCTCGAGATCACTTTTTCCCATAAAAGGTGGGATGTTGACCTTAATATTTCCAAGATCATCATCCTCATCCCTTGCTATTCTCCCACAGGTTGGTCTTCCTTGGAGTGAAAAAATATTATCAATTTCTTCTTCAAGATTATCTCTAAAATTACCTTCCCCAAATTCCTCTCTAGGTTGCTCTTGGCCTCCTCGACCATGAACTTTGCCACCATGTACATCAAACCATGGATTCGGCCCAGCTTATGAGGTTTCTAACCTATCCATCCTTTGATCTAGGTGATCAAAGTGAGCATTCATCCGCTATAATTGTTCCAAGACCACCATAATGTCCGTGTGGTCAACTCCGCTCCCTGTAGTCGAGAATCACCCTTGAATCCTACGGATTCCTCTTCGTTAATTCTTAATGCGCCATCCATTCTGCTCATTCTTGAATCTGCCATATTAGTAAAAATATTGCAAAAATAAAATAAATCCTCACCAAATTCACTCCATCACGTGTTTCACTCAAATAAGGTCTCAACACTCATGTTTGCACACTAGTTTCGGCTTTTATCCTCTTTTAAGCTCACACTCTTTTGCCTTTTTCCACTTAAATAATCCTCTCAAAGTTCTAATGAAAACACACACAAAATAGCAACTAGATCACAAGTATGTTCTCGTTAAACTTATCAACAAAACAGTAGCAAAAAGCAAGCAATACCGAGTGAATTATTAAAACCTAGTTCTCGGCTTTTCAAAGCAAAAAAAAGGTAAATTAACAAGCAAATTTTTGGAATGAATAAAAAGCTGACCAGAATATTATTAAACCAATAATTCAAAGATAAAATACAGAGAAATAAATTCAAACATGAACAAGAATCAAATTGAACAAAAAATATAGGATAGCTATTGGTTGTTGTTCTTTGTAATTCAAGTTTTCTAATCAAATCCTTTAACTAGTTTTAATCCAAATAATTTTAGCACTAAAAAAAAAAAAATCAAATTTCTAGCAGCAATATAAAATTCCAGCAACTCTAAATATCACAAACCAAATTTCCAGCTCAAACAAATATCAGTTCCAAATTCAACAAGTCGGCCTTTTGTGCAATTTTTTTTTTTTTTTTTTATACTC